>NC_056734.1:890298380-890625880 GCF_019279795.1 Protopterus annectens
GGATATTGGCAAAGGCTCTTGCCACTCCATAGTGCCTTTTTTAGGCAAGGCTCAAAAGGCAAACCCACCTCCATAGGTATCACAAGGGATAAGAAACTAAGGGTAATGCTACTCAACGCCATAAGTCTAAACCTCAAGATGCACACACCCGAAACTCTCCTTAGCATAGAGAACATTGATATCTGTGCAGTAACAGAAACCTGGTTCAAGGTTGCTCAGAGCACCCCAGCACTACCAGGTTATACCTCATACCATGCTTTTCGGCCCCAAAACTTGGACTGAACCACAAAAGGAGGGGGAGTATCAATATTCGTCAAAGATACCCACACCTCCAGGTTGGTGGCATAGCAGGAAGCATCAGAGACTATCCATGTGCAACTAACGGTGGGTAAAACTGCCTTCCACTTTATAGTCTGCTACAGACCACCCTCCCAAACCCAGGAACCCCACTCGGCCTTCCTGAGAACACTGGAAAATATGAAGGTCTCTCCAAACACCATTATATTGGGCGACTTCAACTACCCAAACATAGACTGGGAGCATTACTCTAGCTCCAACATCCTAGCCCAAAGGTTCCTAGAATTTATAAACTCAAATGCTATGGAACAACTTGTTACCACTCCCACAAGAGGGGAAAACATACTGGACCTGATCATCACCAACATGGGGGCTCTATGCTCCAGAGCAGAAGTGTATCCCTCACTGGTAAGATCAGACCATAAATTAATCTCACTGGATATTCACATCCCGACCCCACCCCCCTGCCCAGAAAACCACAGTGAAAAACCTCTCTAAAGCAAATTTCACACTCCTCAAAACCGAGGTGGAATCCTTCAAAGCCCCCGGGCCTGTGGAAAATACGGCCCAGACCGCAGAGAATCCTTTATAAACGCATTCTATGAACACCTTCAGGAATGCTTGGATCATGCCAAATAGAACCAAGAACCAATCCTCCAAAGGCAGGCATCCTGTCTGGTGGACCCCAGCCATAAACAGACTATACAATAGAAGGAAGAAGCTACTACATGATAGAGCAAAATCCCAAAAAGGGAAGGCATCTCTGATCAGTATTAGCAAAAAACTACGGGCACTCATAAAATCATCTAAGGCCAGCTTCGAGAGAAAAATTAAACAGGACACTAAGGATAATCACAAGGCTTTCTTTAGTTATGTTAGGAACATGGGTGGGAATTCACAGATATGCTCAGAATTAGTCCAAAATGACAAAAAATACACTGAACCCACAGACATTGCCAACATCCTAGCTGACAGGTTCAGCACAAACTTCTCCCCCCTCCCCACCAAAAGGGCAAATATCTATCCCAGCAGAGTGCTGCCCCCCTGACATCTCAGATGCTCAGGTAAGAGCCGCCCTCTCCAAAGCAAAAAACACAGCATCAATGGGACCAGACGGTGTCCCGGGCTGCGTCCTACATGAACTCCCAGAAGAGCTAAACCCAAACATAAAACTACTGTTCAATCTCAGCCTTACTACATGATATGCACCCAAAGAGTGGCGTACAGCAACAGTGGTCCCTCTCCACAAAGGTGCTGCCTCAACGGATCCTGGAAACTATCGCCCCATAAGCCTGACTAGCTTGGTCTGCAAAGCTATGGAAAGGATCATCATGGACCTCATAAATAAAGATATTGGGGACCTACAGACACTGGATTCTACCCAGTTTGGCTTTGTTAAGGGCAGTTCCTGCCTCTTAAACCTGGTTGATTTCTTTGAAACAGTCACCAAGGCCATTGATGAGGGTAAGGTGGTCCACACAGCCTACCTGGACCTCACAAAAGCCTTCGATACAATACCCCACTCTGGCATTATAGATAAGCTCACCAGCTTAAATATAAACCCCTATGTCACTAGATGGGTTGCAAACTGGCTCAAGGACAGAACCCACATGGTTAGAATTGCTGGAGCCATGTCAGACTCCAAACTAGTTACAAGTGGCATCCCACAAGGCTCAGTCCTGGGACCTCTATTGTTCGGTATATATTTCTCGGAGGTACAGGCCAACACAGAAGGACTGTGGCTGACCAAGTTCGCAGATGACTGCAAACTAGGTGCCATAATCGACTCTCCAGCCGACACAAGCATCCTACAAAAGGGCCTCATAGAAACAGACAACTGGTGCCAGAGCCATGGCCTCAAGCTAAACACCAAAAAGTGTATAGTCATCCCCTTTGGCAAAAACAAAGTGCCCACAAATTATCACATAGGTGGTAATCCATTAAGTACAGAAGAAGTAATTAGGGACCTGGTGGCCCAAGTTGATAGCAATCTCTCATTTGAAAACCATGTGGCCAAAGTGGTTAGAAAAACATTTTATATAGCCCACCTTGAAGGGATTCACATCTAGATCAGGGGAGGTCATCATGCCTCTTTACTCATCCCTCATCAGGCCCATAATTGAGTACAATGCCCCTTTTGGGATGTACCTTACCAGACACCTGCAGCAACTGGAAAGACCCCAAAAGTACCTCACCAAGAGGATCAAAGGGCTCAAACAGATGCCATATGCTGCCCGGTTAAAGAAACTCCAGCTCTACTCAGTGGCATACCGCCTGCTCAGAGGCGATCTGTGCCTGATGTATAAAGCCATGTCCAACCCGGAATTAATGGACATGCTGCACCTCAGAAAATCCAAATCCCATCAAGCTACACTTTCGGGAGACTTGAACCTCAGCACTGAAATAAATTGGACATGCTGGAGGGACAGATTCATAACCCAGAGGCTCCTTTCACTCTGGAATAAAATCCCAGTCCAGGTTAGGCAGAGTCCCTCATTGACTCTCTTCAAGAGGAATCCTGATGAGTGGATGGGAGATTGTAGGTTTACTCCGGGTATCACTTCTGTGTCACTGTTAGACAGAGGCACAGTATACTAACCTCGAAAAAGGGCATAGCAAAATTCATTTAAAATGGGTGGCGAAAGCCAAACACACTCTGGCTAGGCTTATAAATGCCCTAGGGCAGATAGCCTAGTATGAACCTATGAACCTATAAGGGTTGAGGAACACAAAGGAGAAGGAGACATAAAACACACAGATGAAAAACAATGGAAAGAGAATGTTTTTGGAGAAGACTGGATAACAAACATTGGAGAGCATAGACACAAAACTGAGGGGGGAAAACCAGGATGAGGGATAAGATGTTTAGACAGTCCCTGCCAAAACTGCAACCAAGTGGGAGTTCAATCAACACCTTGAGCTCCACTGCCATTTTAGCCTCGCTTGAACGGTAGAGCAAATGCGGGCTACTGATGTGACTCAAATCATTCGAGGAGTGTTTCTAACCTGCTTATCTGTCTGTAAGCCTCCTCCCACCACTACTTCCATCTGCCACTGCTGGTGACTTAGTTGTCAGATCCACTGTCACTATCACTTGCAAATTGTACAGAAGTTCATTCATAAGCAGGTCTGGTAGCAGCACCTGATTCAGATGCTGTTGGAGGTATGGAAGTGACAGTTTCAGCTTGGGACAACAATGTTGAGGGTAGCAGTGACAGTGATTTAGTTGCCACCAATGGTGGGTTCACAGGCCTTGATGACGGAATGAGTACTGTCCTAAATGCCTTGATGGCGGAATGAGTACTGTCCTAAATGCCTTGATGGCGGAATGAGTACTGTCCTAAATGCCTTGATGGCAGAATGAGTACTGTCCTAAATGCCTTGATGGCGGAATGAGTACTGTCCTAAATGCCTTGATGGCGGAATGAGTACTGTCCTAAATGCTACTGCAAATAAATGTGAAATAAATGGAGAGAATCAAAATTAAAAGAAATCAGATAAATGCATACAGCAGAAAGTATAGCAAGAAAGAGCGTGGGCAGAGACAAGTACAGATGCAATGAAAACATGCAGCTAATACATAACCTTTCTCTGACTACATTATATGTACTATAATTCAATGAAAAACAAACACACACTGCACAGTAACAAAGATGTGGCAATATACAACCCGTACGGGAACCAAACCCACAGACATCAGTACAAGTAATTCCAAAGCATAATGTTCATTTAAGCAGCTACTTCTTCAAGTACACCGAAGGATGCAGTCAGATATACAATAATAGTGTTTGCGACATAAGAAAAAGGGGAGTTCATACTTTCTGCTGAATTAGGAAAGAACAGGTCATGCAGCTGGAAGTACAAGACACACAAAGCCAAATACTACTAATGTCACATCAAGTAAACAGCAATGGAATTAAACCCACAGCAAATATCACATGCAAGCTGAAAGGTAGAGCATTAACATGTTGAGTTACTTGTGCAATCTAGGTGATGATTTTAGTGACACAGGCAGCAATGATATGTAGGTACAGTAAGTAAACTTAAGGACAGTAAGCAGCTACTGTAGGTTAGGTGTGATGCCACAACACACAAGCAAAGGTTAGGAATAGAACACATAGCTATCAGCATCTACGTCAAAGCCTCAGTCTGATGAGCCACCCAACCACTCATGTCTGAAAGCTGTAGTTAGGCAAGCACTAATGTGGTCAGTCCAGACAGCGCAATGAAGTGATTGTATGAAATTTGTACTAATTAAATAGAGACTACACCTCACACATTATTTCCCATGAACTGTAGTATTAATAGTACTTTAAAGTACAATAAACATAAAAGCCTACCAATGAAGATGTCAGAACAGTCTACCAAGGACAAACTGCAAGCTTAGAGGAATCATTAAATATGACCAGCCAGAAGTGTCTTATTACTTCTACAAGTTTTTTGCCTGCAGTACTCCAAATTAAATTATCAGGTTTACCTTTGGTTATATCATCACCTTCTTTCTGAAGAATAAGACACATGATATTCTATTTTAAAAAAGCTTTATTCAAAGATGGAGACGTGCAGTGGCCATGAAAATGGATTTTCTGATAGGGGTCTCATTTTCATGGCTATTGTCGAAGGTCAGAGGATTTGATACCTCTGTGCATGTGTGTGTGTGTGTGTGTGTGTGTGTGTGTGTGTGTGTGTGTGTGTGTGTGTGTGTGCATGTGTGCATGCATGTGTGCGCCTGTGCGTGTGTGTGTGTGTGTGTGTGTGTGTGTGTGTGTGTGTGTGTGTGTGTGTGTGTGTGTGTGCTAGACACAAGGAATGTAGCCACTACTTCCTCTACACATTCCATGGACTCAGCCATCAGTGAAGGATGTACTACAACCATACCAGAAACATATCTGCATCTGTAAATAGATCATTTGGAAAAGGTAGACACACAGGAGGGTGAGTACTTGGTCTCTACAGTGTCATGTCACCACTCTCCCCTGAAGTTGGTGTCAGTGGCATCAACCCATTGTATGTGCAGGACCATCATCGAGGCACAGGGAAGTACAATGGCAACCATGGCAGTGTTGTTCAGGATGATGCAAGGTGTGTGAGATGACCTCTGTGAGGGCATGTTCTACATGTATGATTGTTTCACTAGACTAAATCACCAACTGGAATGTACCCTGTCTTCTTGAGGTAAACACCAAGCATGTGGTACTATTCATGACACCATTCTATTGGTATAGCTACAGATCCTTCACCAAGCATGAGATACTATTCATGACACCATTCTATTGGTACAGCTACAGATCCATTGCCAAGCGTAAGGTACTGTTCATGACACCATTCTATTGGTATATCTACAGATCACGGTCATTATGACCATGGACTTTTACATCTGATGTGGAGGTGTCTACACCCAGAAGAGGATGTATATTGGTTTGTATTAGTTATGGTAGTGGCACGTCTAGTGAGGTTAGTTACTCTCATGCTGCATATCAACATGTAGACAGGGGCATGGTACAATCAGTTATAGTCCTGGTAGATGCAGTGCCTATGGGCAAGTGCATGCATGAGATATTCAGTCCTCTAAATGCATGACCTGTCCACTACATTGATACATAGTACTGCACCTCCTCCAACAAACACACATTCACAAAATCATTGGCCACAGAACATTTTACACACACATGCACACACACACACACACACACACACACACACACACACACACACACACACACACACACACACACACATGCACTTTTTGATACATGGAGGCTCTGAAGCACCTCTTTCATTATACCTCCCCTTATCACAGCTCATGCATACATAGAGATGCAGTCTGTCATATATCTCCTCCTCACTCAAACATCTGTCTTTAGAAGACATCCACATATGCTCTCTGTGCCACCTGTGCAGATGATGATACTTGTGCTCTGCTCTTTGTATATTGTTACTTGGGTTGCCTATGTCTGATACACAATGTGGTCATCCTATGCATTGGTCAGTATAATCTGGTGTTTGATTTGCATGCATCAGTGTCAACATTGTCTATCTGTTTTAACATGATTACCTAGGTACTGAAGCAATGTGTGATCTTCATCCCCGTGGATTAGCACAGCACACTGTGCCCACCTCCTGGAATAGTCATCCTCTGCAGCTGTTTCTTCCAATGACTCCTCATCTGTCTCTGCTTATGCCATTGATATTCTGCATTATCCTCCTCTTATAACTGGCCACTTGCTGTCACTGCTAATTAAGAATCTTATTATGTAACCCTCAACATACTTTTACTTTTTTTCACATGTGCCAGGATCATACTGCAGTGTGCCTCCAAATGAATCCATACAATAGAGGCATGCCTTCAGCTGTCTAAAATCACATTCTATAATGCTTCTGTTGTGTAATTGTGCAAAATTGTACCCCTAGTCTGCTTCATTTTGTGGATATCCAATGCGTGTCATCAGCCAGGTTTCCAGGGCATATCAACCAAATGTAATGACATGTCCCGGGTGGAATCACATCCTTATAAAATGTTGATACAAGTCATATGTGGGAGACATGAATAATGCCTAAGTGCCCTGTTCACGTGCTGTAAATGATATCTTGTACATTACAGACCACCTGAACATTAATGGAGTGATATCCTTTGTAGTTCACATACTTCCATCCAAGTTCATCTGGCAGGCATTAATTTCACTGTGGGTTTATGCCTCCCAGAACCACAGGGAAATGGGCTACATCATATAAGTCTTACATGGTATTCTTTCTATCTTCTGTGGTATGTGGAAGCCACATATTCTTCCCAAAATATTGCAACATGGCAGTGAGAAACTGATAGAGTGTTCTCAAAGCAGATGACAGAGCTGCATATCCAAGTAGGTCATTGGAAGGCCCATATCTAGTATATGTAAAGCCACACATACTTTGGTATCCAATGGGATAGGTAGTCCTTGACTTTCATCGGGCCGCATATGAGACTGATATATGTCCACTACATACTACATGGTCTCCTTATTTAGAAGGTAGCAAACCACAATGTCGATGCCATGCAGTGCCTGATAAGTTAAGTGCAGTCCAGAGGTGATGATATTTTCTCTTGCTGCTAGTGGTTATGATTTCAGAATTTTGGAACTGCACATTAACAAATGCAGTGTCACCTCCAAACATTTTCACAATTCCTGCATCATGAACTACAGGAATCCAATGTGTTTAATTCCATGGCATGCAAGCTCCAAGGCACACAGTTTATACATTTCTAGATCAATCCTCTATCTCAGTTTGCTTCATTTGCATAGTCCAGCTGCTCATTTTAATAATATTCCTCATTGCCATATCATTATATATCTGCTAGCATATATCACAGCCAACTTTGCTGGTTCTCGTTTACCACTACTGGTATGTGTGATTCTGAATTGGACAAAACCTGTGTATCACCACTTGTCATGCAAATTCACTTACTGTCACATCACTATATTTCTGAAACCTGGCATAAAAAGTTATAAACAGAATTATGAAATTTAGGGCAGGCAGGAAGTAAAGCCCAGTATAGTTGTTGCTGTGTCTTTCGGCTTTTCCCAGATAGGGGTCGCCACAGCGAAACTCCGGTCCGCTAATGATTGGCAGTAGATTTTTACGTGCCGACTTGCCGGGCCTGACGCATAACCTTCAACGAAGGATTGCCCATTCATGCATATAGTAAGGTTTCTTATTTTACACATAAGCTATAACATGTAAAGGCCCCAATTAAAAAAAATGTGAAATATAATTTACATTTAAGCCAGAATTATATTCCTTAGCATTATTCATTGCCAGAATTAAAAATTAAAATAGTCTGAAATGTCATGCACTGTTCTTTAACACAGCTAGTTTTGGGGTTAATAGTCAGACAGTATAGTTCAGAGGAGGTAGACTGACTGTCATAACAAAGCAACAAGTCTTATTTAGAAATGACTGAAGTTTACTGCAGTTAGAAAAAGAAGTGGTAGAACTAGACGTTGCATTGCTTATTCATCATTAAGGCACTGGCACTTTTATTACTGATTATAGCATCACTGGTTTAGAGAAACCATAACAGGTATATTATGAAGACTATATCATATGCACCATAGGAAAACTGCAGTAGCTGACATGAGCCCTAATGGTGGTATGCAACCATAACTTCTTTTCTGACCTTCTCTGGCCGAGCAAAAGCAGGCATAATAAAACATCATGCCAAGTAAATGAGCAGCCAGATTATCCTCACACAAACTTACTGACAAAATTATTGTTAGATAGGCATATCTAGATAAATTTATCAGTGAATGAACACCCCCTCCCCCCTTTTGCCATATGCAGTGGTCTACTACACCCTGTTACCATCTACTGTCATACTACACTATTAAAATACTAAAACATTATACAACACAAAAGACATGTCTGGAGCGTTTCTCCCCGGGTCTCAGCTGAAAATTGGCTTTGTTCCAAGTCGGACTTTCCCAGTAAATAAATTATAAATAAATAAAATAAAATAACAAAGTTTCCAGATTATAATCAGCAATGCCTTTCATCTAACTGACTGACTGATTCTAGTACTGCTTCTGAAAAGCAGAGTGAGTTGTGCGTGCCAGTTGTGAAATCTGTTTGTCCTCACATGCTGTTACTGTCATTTTTATAATCTTGGCAGGTTGGCAGATGATTCAAAATGTAACTATATAATAATTGTGCTGTGCAATAAAATGAAAGTAGGGTTTATTGACTTTCTGAGTATGTTGCATTTGCTTACTATACACTGCAGCTTTAAACTTTGATAAAGTATGTCAGATAAAGACTAGACTCTCTGTATGTAGCTATAACTGAAATATAGACTTCAAACTGGTCTTATTCTGCTTTGCTGCACAAGTTCCAGGAAAATATCTCTGTTCAGAAGTAAACTTTTTCTGCTCTCCTACCCATCTGATAACTGTTTAACCTTGTCGCTCTGCTCACAGTCCTGTATACTGTCTCTCATAGATGCTTACTTCTATAATCTCTTTCACCTTGTAAATAAATGAAACTGTAAGTAAATAAAATCAAATAAACAATAATATTGTTTGGCAATTAGTGCATGGGATTAAGACAATGAGCTGCTCCCTGTGGTTTAGGGTTTGATTCCCTTTATCTGCCATGTGACCGAGAAAGTCACCCAATCAGATAATGATTCCAGGCTGAGTCTGAAAAGGTTCATGGGATCAGTGTTCTGTCCTGGTTAACTAATAAATAAAATAAAAACTATTGCATGATCATGAAGAAACACAGTCTTGTTTGTTTTATATGTTATGTAAGCTGTGTCTTTACAACCCGAGCTGGACTTGAAACTGAAGATTTGTGATCAGCTCTGTACACAAGTAAACAAAAATACATACATAAATGCTGGAATAAGTAAATTAATGAAGGTACTTCATTTTATGTATTTTTTTAAATGGGAAAACTCACCTGTCATAGACATTGCTTTTCAGGGAAAATTTAAATACATTGTATGGTTATGTGACTTGATTATATCCACACAGTAGTTTAAATGAAATTGAGAGACTCAAACCCAGGACTTCAGCATGAAGCTCATTATCTGTCCTCCCTAAACTGCCAGGCTGTGTTTTTTACATTGATAATCGAGTGGGGCAGGTTGGGCCATAATGGTATTTTGCATGTACCACCTACATCATAGGCAGGGTTGCATAGCGACTATACAAGTCCATAGATCCATTGCAATGCAACAGAATACACAAACTGAAATGGCAATTCAGAATCAGTATTATTGGAAAAGGTACTACTTATAGTGGAACATTATGACACTGTCACCAGAGCAGTAAATTTATGGAAGAGCAAATGTTCACATCCACAGAAAAAGATCAATAATTCTGCAATCTCTCACTAAGAACTCTGGAAAATAGTGCATTGCAAAATAGGAAATGGATGAAGTATTTTTGAGTATTTTCTTTAATTTCTAAAGGGTTTATTACAACTGCCTGAATACCATTAGTGTGTTTTACACTTCCCTGCTGCCACTCATTTCTGTTGGCAAGTACGCTTACGCCCAATGATTTGATTCTCATGCACTTATCAATGGCTAGCTATCCTTCCCAGAAGCCTGACCCTAACCCTTAAAAAGTCTCCCTATCCTCTAAAGCTGAACTTTGAATCAGTCCCTAAAGGTGAAATCTCCTCACCTCATAAACCATAAACTCCAAAATCCACCTCCCCTCCATAACCATAATCTCCTGATTGCTCAATAAACCTAAAATATCCATCCTATCCCTAACTTTCTGTTAACACCTGATCTTTCCTTAAACCTAAAATTTGTCTCCCTTCAGTAACCCTAACTTTCTTCTAATACCTAATTACTCCTTAAACTTAAAATCCCCTCCCCTCTGTACCCTAACCTTCCGCTATCCCAGTCACTCCTTAGACCTAAAATCCCTTCCTCTCCCTAACCCTCATCTTCCAATCACTCCCTAAAACATAAAATCCCCCTATCCTCCCTAAGATTAACCTTTCAGTCCTCTGTGTTAAGCTAAAAAAAGCCTCCCTTCCCTAAACCTAACCTACTACCCTTTTCCCCTTCCCCACTTACCTCTTCCACGGTGAGGACTTGATTGCATCTGCTTATGCAAACTCATGTTTGAGTTCAAGCACCTGTTCACACAGCTAAATGCTTGGGGTTACAGCTATTTGCATCCCTGGCTGTGACTCAGTGGAATCCGAGCAGTTGGGGCTTGAGTGGGTGTAATATTTTCATTTCTAAAAGATGCTGAGCTAGTAATCCCTGTAGATTGAGACAAAGATTATTTCAGGGAGCAGCAGTGACGTGGAAATAGTTTTGCTGTAATACCAGTCCTGAATCTCATTTTTTTCAGAGATATGAGCATTTTGACAGCTCTTTAATCCCTAAAAGAGTCTTGATATGATAGGTGTACAGGGTTACTATCAGAATCATTTGCCAACTGATGTAACCTACATGTCAAGCTCCAACTTTCTAGTATGGGTCATAACTACCTGATGTGGAAAGAGCAGTGATGGGACCCATGAGGAGGCTTTACTATCAACTGGCAGCCTTTTTACGACTGTGAGCACTTAAGTTGGATGTATGGCTGGCAAATATGGGGGAGCAGAACACTAAGTGTAAGCACGATCCCATTGTTAGATATCTGCCTAGCCATAGGAGTTACGAACCTCAGGCTTTTGTGTCATGTAGAATGGAAATATCAAAAGTGGAAAAATACCCAGATTAGTGCATTTATTTATGATTCTGTTTTTTTTTTTTTAAGAACATTAAGTTTACCGTCCTAGAAAAAGAAAGAATAAAAGTAAGAAAAATGAAGTCAGGGGAACCAGCAGGCTCAGATGAACTAACAGCAGCCATGTTCAAGATGTTGGGTGCGTCAGGGGAGAAATGACTATTGATGCTACTCATAGTTGCATTGAAAGAAAGTCATGTCCCAAATAAATGGAGAAAAAACATTTTAGTGCCATTGTACAAGAACAAAGGGGTCATTCACAAATGTGGCCAATACAAAGGTTTAAAACTGCAGTCACACTGCATGAAAGTGCTGGAGAGTGTGATTGGTAAAGGAGTAGAAGAAAGTAAGATGGGAAACGAGCAGGTCAGATTAGGGTCATGATGCAGCACAACTGATCTGATGCTTGTTGTGAGACAGATAGTGGAGAAGAAGCCAGAGTTGAGGAAAGAGTCCAAAGGAACATTGTTAGAAATCGAGAAAACATTTGACAAGGTCCAAAGAAAGCAGTCCTGAAGGGTTTCAAAGTCCCAGAAACACTGGCAGAATTAGTGCAACCTATCTACAAGGACCCAATGACACAAGTACAAAGAGTTCAGGCTGACAGAAGGGTTCCTAGTGGGAGTGGGTATGCATCAGGTACTATATTAGCAAACAGACTGAAGGGACAGATCAATAGATACTCTGAACAGGAACATCCAGAAAACATAGTGGAATGGAATCCTAAACTGAAGGTGCGTGTGATGAAACTGAGTACAGACAAGACTATTTTTATGGAATCAAAAGAAAACTGACACGAAAGGGAAAATAGTGGAACAGGTTAACAGCTTCAGGTATCTGAGTGGGGTGGTTAAGGAGGCGGGAGGTCTGAATGAGGAGGTCAAAGTTAGAATCAGAGGGGATGGAGCCAACTGGCCGAGAGTCAGGAGTATTGTATGACAGAAAAATGCAAAAGAAGTTGAAAATATGATGTACTAAAAAGTGGTGCAACCAGTATTTCTCTATGGTAAAGAAATCTTGGCAGTGAAGGCAGAGCAATTGAGGAAGCTAGAAGTGATGGAGATGAAGTGCCTGAGACAGTTGTTAGTTTGCACATTGTAGGACAAAATAAGAAGAAGATGAAGAGAGAACATCAGAGAGGAAACCAAAATAGCTTCAATTGCAGAGAAGGTCAAATAAAAAAAAGATTACAGTGGTTTGGACATAAGTACCGGAAAGGTTAAGACGATTTGGAAACGACAGGAAGAAGACAAGAGGAAATAAGGATGTGACAGATGGATTGCATAATAGAAAACATTCAACAGTCTGACCTGACTGTCGAAAATGATAGGAGAGTAGCACTGACTTCAAAGATGTGATGACAGATAATGCGACACCCTAACCTCGTGTAGAAAAAGTCATAAAAAAGGGGTTCATGATGTGCTTGTAAAGGGCAGCACAAACTTTTAAATTTGTATCCTTAAAGGTGAAAATGGCTTGGCATCTTATGGTGTAGATGGCTAGTCACCATAATGTCCTAATTATTGTCTAGTATTGCTCCTATGTTCCTATGATGATGATGATGATGATGATGACTGAGTACACACCATGTATTCTGATAACAGCATTTTAACTGTTTATAACCAAGACACAGAAAAAAATAAAATGGACAACTATTCAGTAGCAAATACAAAATAAGTTGTTTTCCATCATGCAAGATGAGGCAGAGAATAAATTTACACATTTTGCCTACACATTCTATCCTCGCAGAGATTATTCTAGGAGGTTATTAGCAGATAATGGTGAGAATTTTTAGCTCCTTACCTAAACAGTAAGATTCTGTAACAAAACATTTGCTAACCTGTTTCTGTAAATTGAATTATATGCTTAAGGAGTTTGCTAACCACATGGCTGTGAACAGTAAAGCCTTGACAAGATTAACACAAAGACAGTTGTGCTGCAGCATGGGGTACTTCTGCTAAAGTCAACCTCTTCCAGTTGTTTCTGCTGCATTGGATATATACAATATAAGATCACATGGCTTTTTGTAGATAAAATTCTACCACAGAATATTACTGTTGAGCTGTAGTCTAGTACTAGCATAAAGTGAATCTCGTTTTTCCCTTGATTTTTAAAATTTATTATATTAACATTTTGACTAAAATAAAATAAATGCTTCATGTTGTTGTTCTTCTTCTTCTTTAGGCTTTTCCTGGTTAGCGGCCGCCACAGCGGAACTCCGGTCCACTAATGATTGGCAGTAGATTTTTATGGTGCCGAGGTGCCAGCCCAACACACAACCTTCACAGAAGGCACACCCACTCATGCATGCCTTTTGAACGCCACTCGACCGCGGGGAGGACATGCAGACTCCACATAGAAGGCGCTCCAGCCGAGAATTGAATGGGAGAACCTCTTGCTGTGAGGCAACAATGCTACCGCTGGGCATATTCAAATAAATCTCATGAAAGATTACAACAGTTTAACAAATTGTTAAAATGGGGTTGGCTAAGGGTGTTGGGGGTTGGCATAATGGTTAAAGTGTTTAGCCGACAGACTCAAGGTACAGAATTTGATTTTCACCTTTGAAAGGAACTCGGGTAGGATTAAAATGGCCTGCAAGGACAGCTAGCCTAATATGAACCTATCTCCTAAGAAGTATTATAAAAACTATAGCAAGCAGATTCCAAGTTGGGGAAACAAGCAGACCAGTTATCACCTACCAGAAGACAAACATCTGTAGCTGGACACACCATACTATATATGTTTCATGAATGGCATATTATTGCCAATGCCATGCCATCATATTCATGGAAAATGGATGGATGACAAGAACTCAGTGGTCCATACCAGGTGTTTTATTTTCATAATCATGTAAATTCATTAGGAGCAAACTTCTTTCAAGGTGTAACCTAGATGCACTGTCTGGTTATTTAATTTCAACGAGCCAAACAGCAGGCAAACGGAGGGTTAAAGAATCAAACTCTGTGCTACAGGATGAAGCTCATTATCAGTTCATAGCCTTAATCCTCTAAACTGCCAGCAATGGAAAATGTTTGATGTAAGGCATGCTCTTTTGATAATTACATTTCAACATGTAGACAAAGCTGACCTCCTAAGTACTACCTTCCACCTACTGGGTGAATATACCTGAATGGTAAGTAAAATGTTTCCCTTACTAAATGACTGAGCACCTACTGTATAATCTGTAAATGCTGCCAGGACATAGATGTAGCTGATTGGGTTGTTTATATTTACCATGGCATTGCTCATGCTACACACCTTGAAGGATGCAGCTGTGATCAGGTGATTCTCTTTGTAGGACAGCTAACTTTATAATTGTGGGCTTCATTCACTGACAAAGGTTAATATGCACTCATAGCAAGACAATGTTTTCCATTGGTCAGAGGGCATCACAGGTACATGAATGATGCATGTGACAGCTGAGTGGTCAAATTTCATTATTGCAAACCTAAATCTCCAGTAACTGAGTTACTTTAACTAAAATATAAACACCATTTTCAACTTATGGAATTCTCTCATGTTGTGTATTGCAACAAGCGATATGTAAAAGTGCCACTTCAGTTTCAGAAGAAAGTGTTCTTCACATTTTCTAAGTAGCATCTTAGATTTCTGCTCCCATTTCTTAATTTATTATGTATTGTACAATAAAACTAATTATACATTCAAATGCATGCCCATTGAACAGATCAGTCATTGTTCCCACTGTAAATTGATTGTTGCCAATAGCAGCAAGTCCAGACTGCAGTTCTTCCTAACAATCTCCACAAAGCAGAGAACATAAAGTTCTCTTTGCACAGCACATGTTGCAGACACTGCACTTGGAAGCAGTCGGTGTATGTAATTTCAGTGGCACCAAGAATCATCAGCTGCAACAGATATAAAGCATACCATCTGCAACATAAGTCAACAACAGCAGACAATGTCAAGAAAAGTTCAAACTAATCTATTGATAGTAAGTTGTATATACTTTTTTTATAGATTAGAAGGAAATAAATGAACATCAACATTTGGCTTATACTTTGGATCTTTGGTCAAGTATGTGAGTTTATTACATGATGCCAATACTGTTAAAGCAAAGTCTTGAATTCTGCTGTTGAAAGTGTTACTCTGATTTGAAGAGTTACAGAGTTCATCCTCTCAAGAGTGTAGTGATACTAAAATCTTTGCCCCCCTATCAGTGATGGATCTGTAATACCTTCAGTTTGTGAGTATTTATTCATGTCAATGGTTTTATTGTATTCTTTCAAGTAATAATGCTCACTAGGTTACCACAAGGTTTAACATACCAAAGTTTATGGGTGAAACTCAGTGCATGAAGTCAAATTTACTGTGGCAGGCAATTTAGTGAACCTGAAAAATAAGGTCAGACCTCTCTTTTGAATCTTGTAGTAAAACTCGCATTAAAAGTATAAATACTGTGTGGTAGGGGAATTAACTGCTATGTAGGGTGGGATATGCCTTGTACAGAAATTTAGATAGGAGCATCCATCTAGCAACTTAGATTCTGATGAGATTTGTCAGCTATTGTTTCACTTTACACAAATGCCCATAGCTGCATGCTGTTGTCTGAGATAGTGGACTCAGTATGAAATGGGAAATTATATCCTCAGACAGAGGTTCCATGTATTTGGATGGACTACTGTAAAGGAATACCATCCCCAAGTAGCTAAAATAAGTAGCTGTAATATTTCAATAGTATTCTACTGTCAAATAGAAATGCATTTATTTTAGAGATGTTTTTTTCCTACGTTTGATGATACTAAGTTAAATTTCCAGATTAAGGGTGTAAGCCTGAAGCTGTTAACAGATCCTATGATAACAGCAATTGAGTAAGGTAGAACAGTTTTATTACATTATTGAATTTAATCTGGTTTTCCACACAGTTTCCACTTTTGTGCAGAAAACATGGACAATAACAGAGTCCCTGGCACCAAACCCTGAGGTACCCTTATGTAATCTGTTAGGGCTCCCTTTTTCATATTTTGACCCACTGTCTTTATTTCTGATCTTCAGTTGGTCCAACCTATTTGGCATATTTACGGTACATAACTAGTAGGGATTAGTGATTTCCTTTCCTTGTGTAATGTAACAGGAAACATAACCAGGCTGGGGAAAACTTCTCTATTCTTCAGTAGGGGACACATTTCTCTACACTTCCACACACACATCTGATGACTATCCACTTGCTTGTCCTGTTACAATGTTGCACATTCATAAGAAGCTTGTGCTCCAGCCTCCACTAAATGATGCCCCAGTGTTAGCAAAGTATGCATCGACTCTGAGAGGAAGCTGGCATTGGAAACTCAATCTTGTCTATTTCAAGCCCAGTTAAATCTGCTTGTTTTCGGACATAGCAGACTTTCTGATGCAGAAGTTGTTCTTTTTTACCCTACAAGCCCTTCCTGAAAGTTACTTTTTTAACCAGGTAAGTGAGATTGCAAACACAGTCAGGCTGGCAACTTGTCGATGAACAGAGTGACAGATCATATCAAAGGAATTTGATGGGTTTAAGAATAGGATACCTACTGGGTTTGATACTACACATTCTGGAAAGAACAGCATCGGTAATGTTGCCCATTTATCAATACCATGCCCAAAGCAGAAGCAATGTACAATAACGCACAAATAGCTTTTTCATGTGAGAATGATAATGTCTACTGACTATCTTTTATGATCTTCTGTTAGCAGGTTCTTCAGGACAAAGGGCAGGCACATTTTCTTAATTTTTGCTTTATTGCAAATAATGCTATTAAAAGCCCATTTATTTTTGTAGGGCTATGTCTCTCTAATTTCATCTTCTATGAGGGAATTTATGCAGGGTAATTATTTCTGCATTTTGTAAATGCTATTAAAGTAATTTTTATCAACAGTATCTCACTTGGTTCTTACCAGTCAGGACTTGTGTACAATATAAATTATGCTTATCTTCACTTGAAGTGTAAAGTTATCCTGGAGTCTGAAATCTTTGTTGAGTTGCTGTGTCAGCAAAACAGCTAACACTGTACTTCCCTCTTAGGTAACTTTGTAAACTATAACACTTTTCTATGTGTTTCTACTTGTGTAGCCATGTTTGTCAATACAACAAGTGATTGACACACTAAGTACAATCACTCATGTAAAATTATGGGGTTTTGTCTTTAAAATTTTAAATTTCTGTATCTTGAAGATTTTTTTTTTCACTGATATACTGAAATCTTGAAGTTAGTTCATATAAGAAGCAGTAAGTGTGAGAGGCTCAGTCCACCCAAAATGGGGTCATGTGGGGGTCCTATCCCTCCTCCCCAAAATTTTTCTTTACTTATTTTTAGGTTTGGCTATGGTTTGCAGTTAAGTGATTCTGGCATTTTGTGATTATAAGATCACAGGACTGAACCTCCTTTCTCAAGGAGGGTAAAGCTAGTCAGGCTGGGATAAATTTGTGAATACCCATCCAACTATTCAGTTCCCATTTGAAGGAAGGTATGGTATTACACGGCTTAGTTTGCAGTGGGGCTCTATTCCAGAGGTGTGGTAAAGACTGTGTAATGAATCCATCTCTCCACTTTGTTTTATTTATTTGCTGACTTAGAGTTATATCCCTTGTTCTGATATTTGTTGGGCTTCTCAATTTGTGGAGATATAAATGATCCAGGACAATATATTCCTAATGACCTGGAAGGTAAGACAGAAATATCTCCTCAGAAGTCTGTAAGATGCTGAATGCAATGAAAGTGCTTCCAGTCTTTTCTGATAGCTTAGCATTTTTAAGCCAGTGATGTTTTACTTAGGAACTTCTGTGGTTTCTCTAATTGTTTAAGATCTCTAATGAAATATATTCCCAAAGGGGATACTGTATTCAGTAAATAGCCTAACCCATTATGAATTTAACGGGACAATGACCACTTCAGATCTTAATGATATCCCTTTGGCAATTAACTGGGTCAAGTATAACATTTTTCTGACTTACTGTTGTTACAAAATAGTCAAAGGAGGGGAAATTACCAATCCAATTTCCAAGGTCTCTAATGACATTTTTATTCTGGAATGGGTTATTGATTATGTCATATCCTGGTGTTGTGAAATTTTCCAAGTATGACACTATTGACTTTTTAACATTTAATTTGAGTTTATTTTAATACACAAGGTATTTACAAGTGTGAGTTTTTGTTGCATGTCTTGTGTGTCAGAGAGGGATTTGACAATGACTCCCAGTTTACAGGCATGCACAAACTTGGTTAGCCAGAGGTCTTGGTTTGTGATCTGGAGATCATGAAAGTAAAGGGTTGGGAGGGTGGCCTAATGGTTAAGGGGTTTGCAGTGGCGGCTGGTGACTTCAAATCAAAGGGGGCTGCAGGAGACAGCTGAATGGGTGGGGTAAATGGGAATGGGTGTGACCAACTAGAAAGGGGAGGGGCTGTGCTCAAAACCACAAAAACTTTAATTAAATACGCTGCCCTGGGTGCCAAACCATCATTGTGGGAGTCCAATCAAGACAAAATGAAGTGTAGAAGAAAAAAAAATATTTCAATCCATTGGCTGCATGACAGCTTACTTAATATCTAGATGGAAGCAAAAAGGATGTGAGGCATGAAAAAATAAATTACTTTTTAAATACATTACTGGAATGCCAGTCAAAATCAAGTATAAGAAAAACAAGCAGCACTTAACTCAAATCATTTCTCCTTGCACTCCAGTTCTAATTATAATTTATATTCAGCTTTATTAAAGTACCAAGTAACATGCTGAAAGTAGCAATCTCTGTGATACCCCCACTTGTAAAAATGTTTCTTATCCAAAAAAGACCTGCTGCCTGACAACTATCTACTTGTTTCATGGGGAAAACATGATCAAAGTAAAAAATGAAAAGCAAACAAGAAACAAGCTCAACATATATTGCTTAAAGGATTACTGCACAAGATATGGACCACACATGATAGATTGGCATTCTGTTTAGTTTGCAGGTAAAGCCTGTAATGAGCTTAACATAATCTAATCCTGGCCTTCATTACAAATACTGTCATATGCATTTCAATACCCAAGGCTTATCCATTATCTAGTTATGTAAGTATTCTCTGCATGGCAACAACAGAAAGGCTTTCAATGCTGGCAATACTGATTATTAAAACTTACTTGCATCTTACAATATCAGACAAGCTTACCTGATGGTCATTAAAGCACTGCTACTTAAACACAGAGCAAAAGGCACTTTCTGAATAATAATAAGCATATATCAACAGTATAAAAATATGACAGAAACCAGAACATTCTGCAAAATCAATGACAGATGAAAAGCCACTGTAGTACTTGTGTTTACCTTGGATGGGGGGGATAGTCTACACATTTACACTGCATAACTGCTCCTTGCCTTGCTTGGACACATCCAGAGTCACTACATGGGGGAGTGGGGTGCAACAAGTTTGTCACAATTTGAAATGTCTCTGGCTGACTGCAATGGCCCTGACACATTTGTCATACCTCTCAACCTCAGAGCAAGAAATCTGGACAAAGCCATACATAGAAGTGGGACAAGGGCCCAAAAATAAGGACAATTTTTAAATATTACTCTTATAAACTTAGAAAGATAATAGAGTAGTAGGTCTTGCATTAGTATGAATTTTCTGAAAGGTATGACATCTGAAACTCAAATGTCTTTCATTATTTTCTAACTTCAGTCTTTAATGATTTGCCACTAATTTGCCAAAAAAACACAATTTTTTGAAAAATGGGCCATAAATGTGATGCAAAACTATAAAATAGCCACACAATACAGCTGGGAACCTGTCAAAGAAGGGACACTTTTAATATTAGTACTGCTAACTTGAGCAGCTGATAAAAGAATCTACATGCATTTCTGAAATAAATGTAATCTATAACTGATTATTACAGTTATTTATTAATTGTAAACCCTCCGTGTTTTCTTCCAAAATTGCCATTTTGCAGAGGGATTATTAGAGGAAGAGCAACATTTTGATCCAAAATCGGGGACAGTTGAGAGGTTTGGATATGCCTAATTCTATAATGCAATTTTATTTGCACGTACCTCTCAACCTGTTAATGCAGGAAATCTGGACAAGGCCAAATATATTGGGAGAACATACAAACACTACTAAAAATTGCTCTTGTATAAACTTAAAGACAGTTGATAGAATAACAGGTATTGCTTTAGCATGCATTTTTCTGAAGGTTATGACGTAAAACTCAATGTCTGTCATTTAGTGACTTCATTCCTAAATGATTTGCCAGAAAAACACACATTTTATGAGGAACAAACCAAAAATAAGAAGCAAATATCTATTCATTCTGCAAAAATATGGACAGCTGAGAGGTATATTTCAACCAGGGCTGTCTGAGTTTGCTGCCCTTCTCCTCTCAAAATCATGGTCGATTGGAGCCTCCCCCCTGCAACCATTCCATTGTCCCATTTCTTGGTTATTTTGCCCCATTTACCATAAACACTGTTATGTGCATACTGCTTTACTTCTGCGA
The DNA here is from genome assembly GCF_019279795.1 of Protopterus annectens. Lineage (NCBI taxonomy): Eukaryota > Metazoa > Chordata > Ceratodontiformes > Protopteridae > Protopterus > Protopterus annectens. The sequence continues at coordinate 890,319,380 of NC_056734.1, forward strand.
TGATTTGGATTTCATTTGAAAGTTTTATTTTGCATTTTTACAGCACAAACCCCAATAGATATCTGCTAAACAAAGCAATGCAGTCTCACAATGAAAACAGACTTGGCATTAAAACTTCTCTGCCCTTGAAACTCACATGCATTGAAACAGCATTGAAACCCACATTCAAAGAAAATACATTTTGCCAGTGGCAGATAAAGATTAACTTTGGGCTGTTTTCAAATCATAGGCCCCTTTTGGGATGTTTTCAAATCATAGGCCCCTTGAACACGAAACATACACATGCTCTTTGATACACCTTCCCGATTGTATTAAATTGTATTCCTTGTACAATACATTACAGTTGTTAGAGGGCATTTTAAATTTATTGTTTTGAACATTAGTAAACAATGAAACAAAATGCATGCACCAATGACAAAACTACCCAATTCAGAAAATTTCCATCATAAAAGTCTACTCAACCTTCTACAGTCCACCAGTATCAGTAAATATGCACAATCTCAAGTGTAAAAGTCATCTAAATAATTCCACATTAAAGAAATCTGTAACAATGAAGAGGCTGCTGCTAGCAAACAACTTTATATGTCATTGTTTATTCATCTACAAATAAAGTGCCTGTTGCCCTTGAGGAATAAATTGCCTTTGTTGCATGCATTAAAAAAATGATAAGCTAGTAATATTGCAATAGGGACTGTATGGCAAACTGATAACAGGTTCATAGTTACTACTCTAGGTATCTTTGCCAAAAAGGACTGCAACATCCACCCACTTTGCAACACAGTACAGTATCAGCAATGCATCTATCTACTGTGAGAGTAGAACCCACAACCTTCTGCATCAAAAGCAAGTACACTACATGTTGTGCTATTAACAATGCAAGCAGACTCAGAATAAGCAGGACTAAAGTTTTGTTCCCCTGCAGCTCTCAGCTCCTTGTAAAATCTACTCGACACACAGATGTATCTCTGAACTTTGCAGCACAAGAAATCTGGAAAAAGCTGAAATTTATTGGGGGGGGGGCAAAAACCCAAAAACCAGGGAATGTTGGAAAGTTGCTAGAATAAAATGCTGTGTTACCACCATACATTTTACTGCCACGTCTTTAACCCGGGGACCCTGTGCAAAACAGTTAGAGAAACATACCACTATGCCAAATTAGCTGTTTTGTGAAAGAGAGGAAGACAAACTTAAATGGCTACCATTTAGTGAATTCAGTTCTCACCATAGCTGTCAACCTCTTGGCACAAAACACCTGAACAAAGCCAATAATGGGGGAATACAGCCCCCAAACATATTCAGTGAATTCAGTTCTCACCATAGCTCTCAACCTCTTAGCAAAAAACATGGACAAAGCCAGTAGTGAGGGGAATACAGCCCCCAAACATTCAATGAATTCAGTTCTTACCATAGATAGCTCTCAACCTTAGCACAAAATATCTGGACAAAGCCAATAATGGGGGAATACAGTCCCAAAAATAGGGACAACTTTCAAATATCCATGTTATAAACTTAGACATCTGCTAGAATAAACAGTTTTGTGTTACCATGTACTTTCTGAAGAATATGAAGTCTGAAATTCAAATGCCTTTTATTTTTAAACATTTAACCAGGAAACTAGTCTGACATGGAACAAAAGACAATTTTCAGCAGAGCAGGGAGAAACTCCAGACACATCTTTGTAAGATGGGAGGACATGCAGACTCCACACAGAAGGCACCCCAGCCAAGAATCAAACCAGAGAACCCATAGCTGTCAGGCAGCAATGCTGCCAGTGCACCACTGCACTACAGACTTTGCAAGGAAAAATGTAGATACAGAAACCACAGATTTTATGAGGAACAGAACAAACATGAGGCAAAAATCTGCAAATTTTTTCAGAAATGGTGGTGGATAGGGAATTCAGGTCCTTGCCACCTGCATCCAAGGTACAGGGTTCAAGCCTAAGTATCTCTACCCACCACCATTTGTTCTCTCTAACCACCAGTATATAGCAACTGGGGCATTACACACACACACACACACACACACACACACACACACACACACACACACACACACACACACACACACACACACACACATACACTTCACCTACCTGTTTCATGAACATGTATGAAGCCTTCACCTACTTGTTTCATGAACATGTACAAAGCCTTCACCTACTCGTTTCATGAACATACTCCATGTGTACAAAGCCCATCCAGCCAGCGACCATTTGTTCAGCAGTATAATCCACTCATGAAGCCTGTGCAGCGAAATCCCTGCAAGAGCTCTCAGCTCACCCCTTATTGGCCCTGCCTGCAGGGGAAGCAGTCCAGAGCTCCTCTGTTCTGTCCGATCATCACTGCACAGATTCCTGGGTACCTCTTTGTCTGCATTCAGACTGCTGATAAAGGCAGTCTGAGTTCCCCAATGTGTCCGCACAGAGGAGTCCGGACTTGATTTTTTTATTTCACAGATTTTTTTTTCTTTTGTTTTTTCTAGGTGGGAGGGCTGCAGCCCAGCAGTCCAATAGCATGAGCCGCCCCTGGGTGTTTGCCTTACAAACACAAGGTGCAGGGTTTGAGTCTCACAAGGAATAATTGGCTAGGCTTAAAATGGCTCGCATGGGTAGTTAGCTTAGTACTAACCTATGAATTCCAAACGAAAGTAGTCCCAGCATGGAGCCTTGCATGATAGCACTGGTAACATTCACACCTTTAGCCATTTTTTTTATATCAAGCTTACTGCACAGGTATCTATTTGAAATGCATTAAGCTTACTAACTACTCTAGTAAGAATATGGTACTAAAGGCCTTGGTCAGGCAAAGTATGCTGTGTGGACAGCATTGCTGCTGTCAACAGCTTGTGTTACCATTCAAATAAGTTAATCAGATTCATTAAACACCATCTATCTTTTGATACAGCCAACCTGCAGCAGATCTATCTTAATTTGATTTTTAATATCATGGTTCATCAGGTCAGTTGCAATATGTTCTATGGATTTGCAAATAAGACTCATCAGGCTGATGGACCTGTAATTGCTGGGATCTGTAGTGGAACCACCATTGTGGAATTGTATCCCAAGTGCTGTGTGTCAGGCTCATGGACAAAGTTTGGGTTAAGCTCAAGTTAAATACTCTAAGCAGTGGTTCTCCCAAACCTTGTTTACTACTATTTATTAAACAACTAGGTATATTAACGGGGCCCCATGGTAGAGGCAGTTTTAGTTTTGGACATCACCTCTAGTATATGATCATTAGTAATAGTGGGATGGTATGACAGCTTCAAGCATAAGTTAAGTGGGCTTTGGAATTTAAATTTTTCTGGTAGTTTGTTGGCAATGTCTACTGAGTCAGACTGGGTGGTGCCATTTTAAATAAGTTCCGAGCAGTGTGTGTGTGTGTGTGTGTGTGTGTGTGTGTGTGTGTGTGTGTGTGTGTGTGTTTCAGCTTTTCCCGGTTAGGGGTCGCCACAGTGGAACTCCGGTCCGCTATTGATTGGCAGTAGAGTTTTACGTGCTGGCTTGCCGGGCCTAACGCACAATCTTCAACGAAGGAATGCCTGTTCATGCATGTTGCCACACAGAAGACACTCTAACTGAGAATCGAACGAGCAACGTCTAACTGTGAGGTGACAACACTACCGCAGCACCACCACCACAGTCTAAATAAGTTCCGAGCAGTGTTAGGTATTATTTCTTAGTTTCCTAATGTAACTAAAGAATGGTTTGTAATTCTCCTTAGCTTCTACATCCAAGGACTGCCTTTGTAGTCCTAGCAGTAACTGCCAAGTTTTTAGTCAATTTTCTCATATTAACCTGAATTTGAAGGTCATTTGATTTTCTCTATGCTTTAATTTTTTTTTTCTTTTATTACATAGTTTATTTATGTTGATGGGCATCCATGTTGCTTTGCTTTTAAACTTCCCATTATATTTAGATCTGGTTGATATTGCTATACATTTATCTAAGGGTACATAGTACTCCCTTGTGAAACTACTTTCTATGGCAGTATCTGTGGTTAAACAGGTATAAGGGAGTTTTGAAACTTTGCAATAGAATTTTATTAGATTGGTATGTTTGAAATTCTTGAATCCTGCGACAATGGTATTAGCAGGTTTACAGGATTTAAAAGAGCTTACAATTTAACTTAACCAAAGAATGATATATCAGGGGGATACTGCATGAAGTAACTATATCTGTAAGTGCATGTTGAGAATACTATGCCTTCTTAGTTAATAATTTGGTCCAATGAACTTTTGTTTATGAATCTAAGAACTTTTGGGTGTATCCTACATTGGGGTATATATGGTCCAGTTTATTGAGTGAGTACTTAAAGTGCCCCAAAATAATGGAGTTCTTGTTTGTAGGAAGTACAGAGTAGATTTAGGAACACTGCATGAGTTTTAGGGAATACAGATGGCATCCTGGAGCAGGCTATAAACTGATAGTTTGTCCCATTTAGTGTGATTTATAGCTCAACAAGTTCTGGGTTTGGGTCCTTGTCATACCTATCAACTGTCCAAATTTTCACAGAATTTCTAGATTATGCCTCATATTTTGAGTTCGTTCCTCATAAAAGTTATGGTTTTCTGACAAATGATTGAGGATGGAAGTCACAAAATAATGATAGACATTTGTGTTTTAGACTGCATATCATTCAGAAAATGCATGGTAATGCAAAACCTATTATTCAATCAATGTTCTAAATTTATAAGAGGAATACATAAAACCTGTCCCTATTTTTGGTCCTTTGTCCCACCATTATTTTTGGATTTGTCCAGAATTCTTGTGATAAGAGGTTGAAAGGTATGGTCCTTGGGAATCTGTCTAGAGCTGATATGATTCCTAACAAATATAAAGATACCACCAGAGCTGCCACTGGGCCTGAAGACATGGTCGGCACAATACCTAAGTATGTAGGGAGTGCTTTCTATTTAAGTAAAGTTTCAGTAATATCATAGACATAGATGCACTTCAAATGTGGGATAGCCTCTAGGTTGACTATTTTTATTTAAACTTATGGTACTGAGCAGACCCACCTTAATGGGATCCTGACTAGACAGCTAAGTGAAAACAGATTATTTTCATTGCTCTGTAGTAGATTTAAATATATTCAGGAAAAATAATTATTTAAAAAAATTCTTCACTAATTACTTCATAAATACTAAGACTCACTTATTTTTAAAATTCTTGAAGTTTCTTCAAAAATTTCCTGTCAAAATAATTTGCAGACTTACTGGCTGACAGAAGAATGAGCAATTCATATCATTCCCATGCAGAATCCCCACTAAAGAAAGACTTGCAACAGGTAATCTATACACTTCTGGAATTATCTTTGAAAAATAGCTGGATTAAAGGAGAACCTGGAGGATTTGAGAGAAAACACTTAAAACATACAGCCTCAAAGAAATGATTCAGCAACACCAAATAAAAAAACTACAGACAGAAAATGCTTTAAATGCTGTGAAAGGAAGATTCAAGGAAGAAGAGACAAAAACAGAATACTTGCTGAAACAAAACACCTGTTTACTAAACAAGATAGATGAGTTGGATAACAGAGAAAGGAGATGTAATATAAGAATTGTCTTAAATGTTTTCTTCTGGCATAGAAAGAGCCCATAAAGCCTTAGGCAAACCAATACCTGCTACTACAATATCCCCCGCAAGATCTATATTATTAAAGCACCCTTGAAATCTGGACATCACTACATACAATTGGATACTGATGATTCAACAAAAACTATTGAAATGAGGGAAAAATTCTGGCCATTAGTAAAATTACTCAAAATGGAATTAAACCTCAGACAATTTTCCCAGCAATAATAAAAATTAATTTACCTAATGGAATCGGAATATCCAACAATGTCAAAGAATCAGCCTCCTTTATAAAAAATAGCAATACGATACCCACTACAGAAGAGGTAGTCTGGACTTCATCATCCCTGAGTAGATCCTTGGAAAAAACATCATAGACTGATGTGAAGAAAAAGAAACAAAACACTGAACTAACCATGAATCCTACTTCCAAATCATTGAAGATGTGTTAACTAAAGTAAACAGAAAATAATAACTTCCAACTACCGATATACAATAGTGATATCTAAAACCATATCTTAAAAGTAAAAGAAAAGACTCACAATTATATAAGCATCTATATAAGCATCTAAACAACAGAAAAGTATCAAACATAAATATGAATACCTAGCAAACATTTCTCTAAATTTAATAACTGCTTTCATCTATTTTATTGTCATAATGCTAGGCTTTAATATCTGCTTCATGCAACTGTAATATATATGTTAGAATATAATGCCAGAAAAGGTTATTAATTGCTTTAATGTTTAATTTTAACAGTCTCTTGCAGAAAGAATGAAAAAAATAATAATTTAACTTATACTCTAGAATGGCATACAGTGTTTTAGATTTTAGGGTCTGGTGTTGGATATTGGGTCTGTTTGAAATGCTATCCTTTTAAATCTAAAAGAATGTTAAATGTGGGAAAGTAAAAACAATGAAAATAGTTTAATAAGTTGAACAAATGATAAATACATCACGAGTCATACTGCTCTTAAAAATGAAAGCTTTCTCAAGCTGTCCTTTCCCATCCTTAGCTCTAGCGTTAGTGGTTAACCATTGATTGTGTACCATGACTCCTTTGATGAAGAAGAGAATACAGCTTTTGAAAACTGACAGTTTTTCTGTTCTCATATTATTTGAGTCACAGCACAATCATGGTATAGATACCGTTCATTGTAATATGTCACTTTTGTAAGTAAAAAACAAATGTGCTTACATAAAAGAAAATCTTCTTTCTTCTGTTACCATTCCTATCTCCCTTTGATTCTAGGCAACCCTATTAAGGTGTGGAGTTAAAACGATTGTTACTGAAGTACAGTACAGCTGCAACTATATTCAAATAACATAGCTTTAACTCATGAGATCTAATTTCTCCAAAAGATATTCAGTAGACACACATACCACAAACTATGTCAACCAATGAGATAGCTAATATGAACAAACTTAGAGACTGATATTTGTTACCATTGATCTGAAGGATTTACCTTAATAAAACATACATTGTCACAAACACAATACTAACAGTGTTCCAGTTTGCGGGTAACTTAATTTTTGTAGTACTTAGCGAGGAATTTCACCTGGACTCTTAGTTCACTCATTACCTTATGGTGATGCACTTTGAACACATCTTTGAGTTGAACTTATTGGATGCATAGCTCATGAATGTTCCCCAAGGTACTGAAATGTATAAGGGTCTGACTTTGGAACAAAATGTCTTAAAAGTATATCTGTTGTTTTCTGTATTCAGTGTGCTAGATGTACTCAAATGCTTTATGAAAAAGTGAAATTAAGATACCTTTAGGTCAATTTGTTAGTATTAGGGAGTGTAATCACTGTATTAGAACAATAAAGTATTGCTGAATGTTGACAGAAAGAATATTTTCCTTTTGATACAGATGGCTGAGACCTTTTCCATGGCAGTGTTAGGCTGTAAAATAGAAAGAGATTATTACAAGCCTCTATAGGGTGCAGGTAAATTAAAATATTACACCCAATGTTTTAATCACTTCTTCAGGCAATAGAAGGAAAGAAATAGAGCTAATGCAGAGCTACTAGGAAGTAATTAGACATAAGATCATTTAAACTCTGTAAATTAATTACTAGATAATTTTTGAAAAATGGTAATATAAACTCATTCTCTAGAATCCAAGTACAGATATTCTCTGATATTATATTACAGCTGAATAAAGGGAACTTACAAATGACAAATGAAACCTTGCCAGATCTAGTGATTTCAAAACATCAGCATGGAAATAAACAATTCATCCTCAAAAAGATAACATCAATGAATTATCCAAAGAGAAAGTGAAAGGGAAAAAAATAATGGGAAGAAAAAGAGAAGATGAGAGGGAAGAAGATGGGAAGGAAGACATGAGAAGGAAGAGAAATATAAAGACAGGAGCAGAGAAAATAGGAAGAGATAATGAAGGAAAGAGAGAAGAGGCGAGAAAAAATAAGAGACAGGAAAGGTAGGAGGAGGAAAAAGAGAGAAAAAGAAAGAAAAAAAAAAAGAAAAGGCAATGGCAAAAACAGCTTCCCACAACTAAATATTTTAACCATATCTGCACATATTTAAACATGATATAAAACATAATAAAATTTAATCAAGGTACTCGTGTTAAATTGGGATCCAAGTAGCTTATTTACATGGGGGGAGAAAGAAAGGAAGTGGAGAAAAAGAGAGTAAAGAAAGAAAGAAGGAAACATGGAAGGAAGAGTAATAGAAGAGACTAAAAGGGAAAGAGAAAGACAGATAAAAGAAAAAAGAGAAATGGACAAAGAGCAGAGAGGAAAATTAAATAGACATGAGTGAGAGATAGAAGAACGGCGGGAAGGAGAGGTAGAAAAAAGAAAAGAATAAATGGAGACAACAAATTTCTACAATCATAACTATTATTACATAACAATGCATAATTACACATCTAATTTGTAAAAGTAATTCACTTGCATTTTGAATAAATATTAATACCAGCAGATTTTATTTAGTCTGTGAAGATAAAAAAATAAATTAATTTTCAAGAAACATGTTGGAAATATTAGAGTACAAGATGTATTTCAAGGAAATTGATTCTCATTTTCTGTAGTGACTTTAGCAAATGGTAAATCTTATTGTGAACAAATGAACATGATTACATTGCTTTAACTGACATACTCACAAAATACTTAGCTTGTTTATTTAAGACATTTACCCTTGAAGAAAGAATACTAATAAAAAAGCTTACTCAATATGAATTATTCTGTATTTATCATAAAGAAATATAGAATGTTATTTGAAAGCTATTTTTTCCTCTTTTCCTTTGTCTTCTTATTTAATTCTTCTCTCTTCCTCATTATATACTACAACTGACATAATCATATAGCAAAAGGCATACTTTTAATGATTAATTGCTCTTATGTATATTAATAATTTGTAAAAATAAGGAAACAGGGAGACAAAAAAGAGGAAGGATAGAGAAAAAGGAGATAAAATTTGTTTAGAAAATTACTGTATAAATGGTTATATTCTTTGTAACTACATACATAATATTTTTTTCTGTACAGATTTTCATTCTCCTTTTGTGTTCAAGATAAAGCTAGCTGGTGTGCCTACTAACTTTATTTGCTGTAAGATGCATGATAGTTAATTTAACAACAATATAAATATTAATCAAATTATTTGTGTCAAGTACAAAAAAAAGAATGCAAATCTGGGCTACTTTCTGAAGTTGATTATTTTTTATAAAATAAATAATACACATGAAGCAAATATAATTATATGGCAAATTTTTATCTTGGTACAAACACATGTTAAAGGAAGAAGAATCAGAACTAGTAAACATACAACTAGAACTACAAAAAGCTAAAGTCAAATACAGAAGTAATGATATAGCTATATTAAATAAAAATATTTTGAAGTCCTATCACATAAGACAGTATTTGCTATAGAAAAACTGAAAGCAGCCTCATTTGCTTTGCCACCAAAACAGATGCATAACTTATCTAAGAGTCAAAACACAATCTAGAGTGAATAAAATTTTAGAGTTAAAGAACACAAAAACAAAGTATACACAGGAATTCGAGTGGTCTATGTTGAGCTACTGAAATGTAAAATAAGTGGACTGTGAAACAGTGAAACATAAACTGTGAATGGGAAACTCAGGGATCTATAAAAATCAGTGAAAAAAAAACATAGTCAACCAGCATTGCACACGCAACCAACCAAGGTGCTCCACAACCCCACCAATTATATATGCCAACTCCAAGATCACACTACAGTGGGGAAAAGGGACTATTTAAAAGGCTTCTGTTCACTTACCTTATGTGTCACATTACTTACTGGTTGTTGGCCAACTATAGCCATTCGATGTGTTTTTTTCTGATGATTTTCTAGTTTGCTCATTTTCACATTCACTGTTTATATTTCACTGTTTCGTGGTTCACTTATTTTATAATTCAGTATCCAAACATAGAACCAAATTAAAGATATTCTAGATGTATTCAAACAATATTACATATCCTTAAATCAAGAACCCAAACATATAGATTCAAACATAAATATAAATTTAGATCACTCACATTTGAAAAAGATTAGACCAGAAATAAAAGATAATTTACTTAAATGAGTCACATATATAGTTATTTCAAATAAAGTCAAATACGTTAAATCTAATAAAGTGCCTGGTATTGATGGAATAACATTTGGTATGTATAAACTATTTTCTAAGTAGCAATATTTATTTCATAAGACCCTTATAAAGATACAACAAAAAATTAATAATAATTCCTCCCTCTTGGAAATACTCTCTCATCACTCTAATACCAAATAAAAATAATAACATGTTCTTCCTATAGTCCTATTTGGCTCTTAAACAAAGGGTATAAAATCTTCTTGTCAATCTTTACTGATAGACTAAAAGAACCCTCATCTCAAATAATTAACATGGATCAGACTGGCTTCAAAGTAGAAGTTCTTTTTATACGTTTAGATATTGAGAAATCCTTTGACTCCTTAAACGGGAATTACCTACTAGAGTTATTTTCACAGCTCATTTATCTTCTAAAAACATATATAAAACAATAAAGCATATGTTAAATTTGGACCATTCCCTTCTAAATCATTTTCCCTAACTAGAGGTACAAAGCATGCCTTTATCTCTTGCATTGTTTGATCTAGCTATTAAGACTTTACTGGTTTTCATATAAAATAGTGCCAGAATAAATGGTATAACAACATAGAATATCTCAAAAATAATGTCATTTGTTGATGACATATTATTAACCCTTTCAAATACACAAACAACATTAAAAGAACTAGAACTCACTATTAATAGGTTTTAATCCTGCGCAGGACTAAAATTCAATAACATAAAATGAGAATACCTACTTAGAGAAGAGAATCTCAAATAAACAAAAATAATATAATTGACAAACAACTTCATCTTTGGAATACTTAAGCATAACTTTAATGAAGGCAATAGGAAAAACAAGAATTACAAACTATAAAAAAATTCAAGAAGTTATCACAAATCTAATCTTAAATGGAATAACATGATTAAGTATTTTGAAGACAGATTGCAATCAATAAAAATGGTTCTCTTTCCAAAAATATTATACATAATTAATGGGATCCTCTTTTGGATTTGATGTATTAGTTACAGTGGGATGCCCATATGTTGGACTCTGCTTAGATAGGCATGATGGGCACAGCAAAAGCTTTAATCAGTATGCAGAAGCCTTGAATTGAGAGAAACAGGCTATCCTTGACAAAGCAAGTAGGACTATTGAGCATTTTGTCCAATGCTGAGATACAATGGTTCCCCCTGGAATGACACCAGTTATTTAGTCAAATGTTAAATCATGCATTTGTGACATACCTAGAGAATTCTGAAATGTCTCTCTATGTATTCTTCTGTGTTTTTTGTGCCACTTAATTTATTCCCAGAAGAATAACCACCATGATGTAATCACATTTCCTAAGTGAAAGGGCTTTAAGGGCTATTGAAATATCAGAGATCCTAGCACCTGAAAGAAAACTCACCATTGCCCTATCCTTGGCTTGCCTAATGAGAGGAGAATCAGTGTATCTGACTATAGAGTCATTGATTCTAAAACGTTTTTGCTTGTAGTATGGTATGAGGTACCAGATTTCAGTTATTTTTTTATCCTGGTGACTCTTCATTATAAGTGTATCAGAAGGTGATGTAATATTAGATGTTCATTGATACTTAACCTTTGAAGGTCTAGGAGGCTTTGGCAAGAATTTCTTACAATTTCAGCATATGGCATTCTAGTCTGAGTTTATGTAGAGTGCTGTGAAAGTATATTTTGCTCTCAGTCTGCATTGTTTCTTTTTTGTCAGAATAAGGCCTACATGTTAGTTATATGCTTGTATCATATAAAAACATAATATCTAGTTCCATGTAAAAGATCATTATCTATGGTCCTCAGGCAGCTGCTACCAGGGCCAGCAACACTGAGTGATCTAGTCAGGTGCCTAAGGCCTGTTGCTGGCTGGGAGGGGTGGCATAACATTAAATAAAGAAAAATAACATTAAGTACAAAAAAAAACACTCTTGCTCAGTTTTTTCCCTGCTTTTCACAACAGGCTGTCACTTCCTGGTCTGTTTGCACCAGTTCCAGTTCTCATTGGCTAAAAGAATCAGCCAATGAGAACAGGAGCTGGCACACAGAGACCTCCAGCAAATTGAATGAGTATGTCAAACAGATTTATTCAGTTTTTGCAGAAGGTGAAGCAGGACCATTGATGCAAGCAACATATGGAGGTTTTTTTGTATGGCAGGGGCAGGACATGCAGGTTTCTCTATTTTTGCAGCAGGGGCATTCATGTAAGCAGCAGGTAAAGGTTTTCTGAATTATGGGGCAGGTAAAATTATCTGACTGGCACAATGAGATTGTACAGGTAAAGGTTTTTAGAATTCATACAACCATTAGTGCTGCAGATGAAATTTTATTTTCTGAGTGTAGTTTTTTTTTTTTTTTTGAAGAGTGAAGGTTTTTTTCTGAAATGTGTGTGTGTCTCTGTATGTATGTGTGCCCCATTTAGCAGGTAATATTTAGTTAACTGACTCGAGCAGAATTACTGAGACATAAACCTTGTACCATTACTGCCAGAAGCAATACATACAGGCAAATAATTCAGGCTTCAGCAATAATGCCCTTCTAACCTGCCAATGTACCAAAACAGTTATTTCTATAATAATAACTGTCCAGGTTGTTCTTAAAAATATCTAAACTAGTGTTTGCTTTAATGTAATTTGGCAGTTTATTCCATGCATCAGCTACTCTCTTTCAGAGAACCAATTAGTACACCTTTCATTCCTATATAATCTTCTACATAGATTGTCTGATGATTCTCCACTACTTTTTGATAACACCAAACCTTCTCAGAGGTAGTTTGTTTCTAAATACCCTATATACCTGAATAAGGGCTCCTCTTAAATATCTCTATGGCAAACTGTTCAGATATTTTGGTATTTCCTAATAACTTAAATTTTCACATCCATATATGTCCTTGGTATATTGCCACTGTACTCTTTCCAATTTATTCATTCTTGTTTAATTATAAGATTACTGTATTATTATACCATTCTCTAATTTGGATGTAATGTAACTTACAATTTCAACATTTCTGATTTCCTAGACTTTATATATTGTTTTATGCAACCAACAGCTATATAACTATCATTAACCAATTGGTTGATATGACTGGCTCTATCCACATATCCAATAGTCTTATTCCTCCACTCCAGATGCAAGCATCAATTAACTTCTCTTTTTTTTCTTTAATAAATCACTGAGATGTATAATCACTCATTAGAGTTTATTTTCTTTTTGATTCACAAAGTGCACAGTGGTGAAAAATATTAACTTTTGGATAGATTTAGAGAACTCTGCTCTTGGCTATCTCAAGTTTTGCTGAATATCTTTGATTTTACTGCATATTTATGCCTTGTCCTTGAGCAAGTTAATTACGCAAACAATGCTTTGGGACACCTGCAAATTTGGACTTAATTCCTCAATGATCCCCTGCACTGAAAGCATAGTAACTGACTTTGAACCAGAATATATGTGGTGTAAGGAAGGAAATTGATTGCAGTAAATGAACATTTATCTTATGAGTCATGTGATCTTTGCCTCCCTTGCTCTGTTGAATATTGATTATGAGTTTATTTAGCTGTGAGTAAATTAGGCAGCAAGAAGTGTATGCATTTTATTGTTTAACATTTCAACTATGAATGCATTTTTATTTAGCTTGTTTTTGGAAGCTGCACAGGTGTAAACTGCACTATATTTGGACTACAACAGCTTATCTAGCATTTAGTGCAGAAAAGCAAGGCTGTCGTTAAAGAGCTGTTCCTATATAATACATGATTTGATTCTCTCAGCCTTCATTTGTCTTTTATGTGACTCTGTCAAGTTTCTTCACCAGACATTTCCCCTGATCTGCTCCGAAAAAGGGACGCTTATGTCCAGTGGGTTGTCACAGGCTGTTAGCAAATGGGTTGTCACAGGCTGTTAGCAAATGTGTTATACAGTTTTGTTTTGAATTCCAGCACTCTCCACCTAGACACTAATTAGTACTTCACTATATTCTATTTGAGTATAAATTCCAACATGTCTCTTGTAGTTTAATGGGTTACCAGATGCATTTTCAATAAATGTTAGTTTCATGGAAAGAAAAGTTTACTGTTTCTCTTGCTAAGTCTGTTTTCAATGTGAGAATGTTTTATTTTGTTAAGAAAATGTTTGTTTTTTTCTATAAAATCTGAAATAAAAGTTTTAAATGAAAATCAAATCTCTGAAATAATTGTAAAAGTAAAGAAATCAATAATATGTACAGGTCTGAACAGTGTTTACAGTAGTTGGGGAGAGTATGCCAAGTAATTGGATATTGGATTGGCTGGTGAGGACCTGATTCATTACCCTGCACATGGTCCTATTTATCCATGATCCAACTCTGTAGACTCTGGAGGTGTATACTGCAACAATACAACATTGTTAGCCATTCAAGTAGGTTAGACCTGTACTGAGTGGTGTCAGAGTGGGTGAATCTTCTTGATGACAGATAAGACATAGGGAGGGTAGAAATGAGATGCAGGTGTCTTTCAAGCATGTAAGCCACCCAACCCAAAATAGCATATGTTGTATGCAGTAATATTTCTAATCTGTATATGACTTGTGGGTTGTTGATCAATAGATGTTCCAGCAGTTATATTGCCTTTATTTGTTTTGTTTTACTTGTTGCACTAAAGACTGAGTTAATTCATTAACAGCCCTGGATTGTGTAATATGGTCTAAACATGTTGCATTTGATTAGTCAAGACACGCTGCATTTTAATGAAAGTCTTGAAGTACCTTCTTTACAGCCTTCAGCAACTGCAAACTGGTTGAACTTTGTCAGGTCATATAGCCTAAATTATTTTGGAGTGATGATCACAGCCATCTGATCTTTAGCATCCATTATGTAGTCATGGTTGCATATTACAGTGATAATCTTCTTTAACAAGACTGAATTTAAAGGATTTCTGCATTTAATTAAAGCTGTTATACTGGCAGTTAGTGCAAATGACTAAAGTTCTAGTTTGTTACTTATCTTCTTCCTGTGGCAAAAGTGCAAGGTTTGATTCATTCCACCTTCATTTTCCTACTATGTGACACTATGCAAGTCACTTAGCCAGACAGTGCTTTGAAGCAATTGAGAATTTGGGCTAGGCTACTTAATGGCCTCCAAGACTGCATGCCTAGAAACTATGAACCTGTTGTTTTTGGTTGCCAGCCATTTCCTAATGCATAGCTGACCTAGTTCAGGAAATATTATGACAATTTCACCAGCACACCATTTTTTTAATGCAACACAGGCAATTTATTCTTCCAAGGGAAGCAGATAAAGTATTTATAGATGAAGCTTTGAAATGGAAAGTTATTTGTCAGTAGCAACATCTGCATTAGTAATACTTCTATTTAATATGGAGTCATTCAGATGACTTTTATTTCTGCAGACTGTGAATTTTGACTTAGCATATGTTATCAGTCAGTTAATATTTTTATGATCTCATACATGCTCTTGTATTTAAACTCTGCTACATATAGCTGGATCTTATGGCATGGTGCTTGTGATCTTTATACAATCACATGTAGTTCATTCAAAGCTACCAATAAAGTACCTGTAATTTACTTCTTCATAAAATAAGGGGTGTACAAAGTCAACAAAGTGGCTATAACTGCTGGTAAGGGACAGGGGCACTCTTGTGGATGAAAGCACTTTATGGCCTTATCATCTATTCAATTTTAAACAATCTTTATTCTGGCTTTGCAGGACATTTGTGCATATATGTATGTGAATTAAGTTGGAATACTTTGGCTACTATGTGTTTGTGTGAAGTAAATCAGAGCTATATAACTTTAGTCATTATTATTATTAATTGTTTGACACAGACAACTGAGAAGTATGCAGTCAATGTATCTATAATTGCTGGATTTGGGAAGGTCTGTAGATAAAAATGACTGACCCTGCTGAGCCGAAAAAGTTAAACATACCTTAGTCTGCCTTTCAAGCACTAGTGTACATTTGTATAGAGCAAATTAGAATACTTTACTTCAGGTAGCTCTCATAGACCTAGAAATGGCTAGGTTCTTTTTCAGTTCTCACTAGAGAACAATCCAGTATCAATTCTTAGCTAGATTATTAGATATCACCAAAAAAGTACTCAACTGTCACAGTAAGAACAGAAAAGTACTTATCTCAGATCTTGTATTGCATTTTTTGTTTCTGTTCTTGAATTCAGTAAAAATTATCAGAATTAATAGCTTAATAACTAAGCTTGTAGCAGTTTATAACAACACAGACAAAGCGGAAAGGAACACATTATTGCAGTTATCTGTGTCATTCTTGAAAAGGTAAGAGTTTTATTACAAAAAAACATTTCTATAGTATTTACATAACTTTCTCCTTTTAGGTCCAATCTTCAAAGTTATTTAATGAACTTTTGAGAGCATATTACTTTTATTATGTACCTTTTGAATTGTTGACAATAATCATAGCACCTATGTAATATCACAGCATAGCACTGCACCTATGCAATTTATTATTCTGCGTTAAGGTCTGAGTCATGGCTGAAAAGAGTCTAGACTGGATCAGACCACCTTCAAAGGCAGAGGTATCTGATATCTAGACTAAAGCACTGTGGTCAGTTTCCTTGAACCTGCTTTGTTTTGTGGAAGTCTTACATCCATTTTTCTTAACTAGGACAATGTACATCTAGCAATGTCCTACTTTCAGTAAAGATATTGGTTTAGCTGTAAATGCAGTTGTAGCCTGGTGGAGTTAAGGAAGCAAAGTACCAGTATGAAGAGAAGCCTTCTTTCTCAATTAGTTATCAGTATCCAGGGAAGCAGCCTTCTTAATTCTAGTCAGGGATTGTGTTATACTTCCTGTCTTGCTGTTTCTTGAAAGGAATCTGTGCATAAAGAAGCCACAATACAGTCATGAGCAGTATGATAGTAGTGTGGTATTTTTCATTTGGGAGCAGTATGCTGAGAGGGTAGTATTTTTCAGCTGTGAACAGTATGTTGTGGGTGCAGTACATTAATTCATGAGTAGTAGCTTGGATGGGTGATATTCTTCTGTCATAAGACATATGCTGGGGGTGTAGTGGATTGTTTTTGGGAACTTTGCAGGGTCTCTGTTTACTCTACTGGTGGAGAATATCATATGCCCATCTTCCGATCTGTCTGATGCTGAACTTTTACCTAAAGAATATATATCAGTGAGGCAACAAAAATTAGCTAAATAATCCCTGCCCCAGAAGGTGTGGTGGACCCTAGCACAGGGAGGTATACATTTCTTTTTAAAATAGCATATTTTGCATTTTTTGATAAAAGGTTACATTTATTTATAAGACTGTTTGCTGGCACTAGTGTCTGAGGTTTGTGCAATCTTTTGTGCTATGTCTCTGTACTGCACAGCTTTCCTATTGTCTTTCATAATCCATTTACATTTTCTGCCCTGGTTCCACATCCTCCTTAACTCTGTGTGTTTGTTAAACAGTTCACTGAAGATTGACACAAACTGATCAGGTGCTTGGTCAATAATGGGAAAAGAGCAGAGTGCTCCTATCTATATTATGGATATCTACTCTGAAGACAGTCAGGATAACTGAGACCTTACCATGGTAATCATCAGCAACAATGACATTACTCATGGGTTATCTCTGAAAAGGAGCAGTTAACTGATTAACAAACAATTTATGAAAATAACCAAACAGAGAAATAGGTTGTTGTTTTCATTTATGTGGGTATGATTCTAGATGAGAAGTATAAAGGAATAGTCACTTATAAAGATTTAGGCAGTAAGCACTGTCTCTAGGTAATTGGTCACACTGACTTACACCCCAGCCTCATTTAAAAATAGGAAAAGGAGAGATGCTGCTGCTGCTGCTGATGATGATGATAACAATGGCAGTTTACAATATTCATAACCCGTAACAATCAAATCATCATTCCAAAGAAAAATATCAAACAAAGTGGTGATGGCCATGTTTACCACATATGTCAGTTTCCAGCACAGTTGTAGAATAATAAGGAAGCAAAATATATAAGCATGTCAAAAAAATGTCCAGAAACTTGTACCCTGCTTCTTAGATATGGAAAGCTATATCAATGCTATCAAATTTCCCCAAAACATTTCTTCATTGGTGCATGTGACGTACATAACAGCAAGTAACTATATGTACCTTCACCTCTAGCTTCCCTACCTACCTTCTTTGTAGGTAATGATAGTCTGACATAAAGGTTAAAGATTTGCATTTAGCTCTGCTGTCCCTAACTTTGCCATAGACCATGTCTCAGTTTCACCACAACGAAGGTTACAATATAATGTCACTAGCATGCAATGAAGCTAGTAAAAATCATTCTGCCCAAAGCAACAACCTTGTCGCGGCAAAATGGAAAAAAAGGTGGTTTAATCAGGAAAAACAACTGGTTGCAACTGACAAGTGAAACTACACTAGACCAGCTTTTGTGGCACAGAAGTAAAGTCATATATTTGGTTTAATCATCTGGGAGTAGCACAGAAAGGTCCAATTAAGTGGTATATTTTAAAGTGATATTTTATTCTGTGACAAAGCTGAGTCTGAAAAGTTCCTTGGGATGTGTGTCGTTCCCTGATTAACTAATTAAACAGTCAAGCAATTAAAAAAACTCTAAGTGCAAGAGAAGCCACAATGTAGTATAAAAGTTTTTTCTATTGTGAGGTTAGAGACCAACATTTACATTATTTGTTATTATTACATCTTGTGTTTGCTGACAATCTGTGAAGACCAAAGTACTGGAAGATGATGTGAATGAAAGGAGAAAACTGCAGCTCAACTATGTATTTTGGAAGTGATGACTACAATAGGTATTGCCTATTAGAAATAGATAAAATTGTAAGGGTTTTGGGGAGACAAGCTAGATACCTTTGAGTTTCATCCTTAAGTTAGGAAAGATACTTTTTCCAACAGTGGTACTCATGAGATGTCTGTAAGGCTAGCTGAATGGGTCTATATTATATAATCATATGCAAACAATGTCGAACGCTCTAATGAGCAAAAATACAGAAACTCAAAATCCTTATTGTGGGAGGCTGCACTCCCCACACCCCCCGCTAAATATATATTCCAACTCCGAGATCGCACTACAGTGAGGAAAGGGCAAATATCCCACTCTTCAATGTACTGCAATCTCAAGAACGGAACTCCAAGTTCCAGCATTTTTGCTCATTAGAGCGTTTGACATTGTTCACATGCAATTATATAATATAGACCCTAACTGAATACATAAATAGGCTGGCTAGCTATGAATGCTGATTTATATTATGTGGAGTTATATGCTTGATAGTATGACTGCAGGTCAGAGAGGTCATTTCTGACTTATTTTAAGACATATGAGTGATAATTTCTTTGTCTTTTTCCTTCAAGAAAGGTGACCCTGCTTTCTCCTCACAAGCACCTTCCAGGTCCTAGTTCAATATTCTTTTGAAATCCCACTGAAGATTACTATCTGATGGTTGCAAATCCATACAAGTAGTGTTATACTACAATCATGATTCTGGCTGGGAAAATGTACTACAGATTTTCAATGAGAACATCTTTCAGATCTTTTATGCCCAGGCAATATCCCACAATGCCTTCTAAGTAGCATATAACATGACCTATCAGGTCATCTGTAACTGCTACTTAACTCATTCTCTCCAGTACAGCTTTTTTAATTATGTACCTTTAACTCCCAGTGGGTGTGGCTTGAACCTTTAAAAAATGAAGTTATCACCTTTACAGTTCTAATAAATACACAAAAAGAAGAAACTGGTCTCACCACGATGTGCTTTGAAATAAAACTCCTTAGTCCTTGATGCAAAAATAGAATTAAAACTTTATATCTTTATTCCATGTGACAAGAAAGTTGATAAGCGCTTTCGCATAGATACAACTATGCTTCATCAGATAACTTTTAAAAACAAAAACTCTCTATTTTAAACCAAAATAGGCGGGAACTTAACTCATTAAGTCTTCAATTTATCACTTAATTAATCGAATATGTAAATTCTGTTCTCAAGACCCTGCAAACCTTATTCATTCACAAGTGCAGGAAAAACAAAATAAGCATTTGACATTCCTTGTTACTTTCTTACTGACAACCAAAATATATATATATAACAAATGTAGCTATCACCCACTTATGCACATCTCTTTTTAGAGCTATTCTTATAAAGAGCTATTTTAAGACGAACCTTGCTGTTTTGTCGGAAACTCTTGTAAACACTTTTAAACATTTTTAGGCAACCCATATATCTTAAGTTTTAATGCATAGTCTTTAAAACATAGATTTCATATGAACTGCATACTTATATGTGCTAACTAATAAAATAAATAAGTAATTAAATAACACATAAATATACAAATTTATAAAAAAAAAAAAAATATATATATATATATATATATATATATATATATATATATGCATCTATAAAAACTATAGCTTATTTACATATAAATAGCATATAAATTAATGTATAAAATTACTATAAAATATATGTGTTCATTTGATGTAAAAGACCTTAAAATGTTAAAACTGCACTAAAATGAAACATTATCACCTTAATAAAATTTTTTTGCTGCATAGAAATCTAACCATGACATACACTTGGTTATATGCCCAATATTTTAAGGTAAAAAAGCTGACATTCCATCTGAACAGGTTTAAATCAACGAATGCACATTCTTTAGCAATATTAAATCACCATCTGTTATTTAATATAGGTTTGATAGAAACAAATTTAAAAAACCATAACCACTGTTGTTGGTTTTAACTTCCCTCAGTCTCTCTAAACAATGCCACGAGTCTCTCAATATGTGTGTTGCTTCACTTACTACTGTCTTGGACCAAGTGTCCACAAAGGCTGCTAGTGGTTCTGTCTTAGAACCCTTTGCAGCTACTATTGGTCTAAAAAGCAAATTGTTGGTTCCCTTGTGGACCTTGGGAATCCCAAAGATAGTAGGCAAAATTGGAAATTTTACTGTAAGGAAATTAAATTCCACTTCATCAATGGCCCCTTGATACAAAGCATCTTGCAAGAACAAATCAATTTTTGTGTATGCTCTGTTCACTTCATTCCTAGAAACTGTAGTGTAAGTACATTCATCATTTAAAATATCAGTCATCCTACAAATGTAATCCGTCTTAGTCATTATGACCATTCCCCCACCTTTATCAGGTTTCATGAACCTGTAATGGTTAGAGGAATTACGACTTCTCAACAATAGTCTCTCTTCTAATGAAAGGTTGTCTACCCAAGTGTGTTTTTGTAATAGTATCCTTCTAAATTCAGATTCAACCAATCTTTCTAAGAGAGTAACCTCCAAATTAGAGGGTGGAATGAAGGTGCTCTTTCTCTTAAGAGCTTGAGTAGGTTCAGCATTGTCAACACCACTGTTGTACTTGCTGGAAATAGAGAAATAAATTCTTAAATTTAGCTGTTTCATAAAAAATTTTAAGTTAACCAATACCTGAGCAATGTCCAACCTAAAACTAGGTACAAAGTTAATACCTTTACTAAATAGATCAAAGTGTACATCACAAATCTCCATTTCTGTGTAGTTGTAAATAAAAAAAACTTGTTTTTTTAAAATTTGGTGCCACATAGACAGTTGATTCTCGACATAATTTGAGTTTAAATTAACATCCTGAGTTTTTAATGTGCCATAGTTTCAGCCATTGACACAGAAAAAAGTTCACTAACACCATCAATTGTTAATACATCACCACTATGCTCATCCAAATGTAAAATGCCATCGTAAAACCGACACAGATTATTAAAACTATTAATGTTCAAAATAGTGTCCACATTGTAAGCATTATAGTCATTTTCTAATGATAACCCCTTCGATTCCCCCTCCCCCCTCGTCCATTCCATTGCGGGTACTGTGTATTCCTGCCAGGTTGTCCCCTGTTTAGAAGTCTCTCAGACCTCCTTGGTCCATTCTGCTGGTCTAAAAAACAGTCATTATGTTCAGAGTGCTCGTTAGTTTGTTCAACAGTCACTGGTCGTTCCTCCCCTACATGTGGAACAACTCTGTGTTTAATTCCAGGTGGATAAGCACAATTGTTCTTATAATCTAAAACATCTCTATTTAATTTTTTGTGTTTTGTAGCCAAATTCTTATTAACAAACACTTCAATATTTCTCAGCGTTTTGTCAAAGTTGTTTTGATACTGAGAAAACAATAGGTCACTTGTAATACTGGTGTTTAACTTACTAATTGTTTCTTGCATTTCTAACAGTTTCATATCATTATTGCGAATGATAATGTCCAACATATCCATACCTGCATGGTTGAAAAGTGTTGTCAATTTACGAAAAGCTTCCTAGCCTTGTTCAACACCCGTCGGTAGTTTCCAAATACGAAGACCTTTAGGAACTTGGTTAAGATCTTTAGATTTTTTCAGAAACAAATTGTCCAACTGAATAGCTCTAAACTTGATACAAGGTTTCTCATATTGAAAAATTTGTTCTTTGAGAGATGGAAAAGCTGTCCTCGCCTCTTCCAGGCCTAAGGGCGGAACTCCGAATGACGGAGCTTGAAACTAGGTCGTCAAATCATGCTGCAACCCATTGGTGGAAGGTTTAGTCAATAACCCGGGTGGCGCCTTGTTTGAATTAGACTGCTTAGATGCGACACCACTGTAGGAGGTAGAAGGATTCGCTTCTTGACCAGGAACAATACTAATAGGTGAGTGAAGAGTAAATAACTCAACCTGGGAGTCAGTGGGACTAACAGCCGAAACCACTCCACTCCCTTCCGGTCCTCCAGAGTGTAACTTAATAAGTTTATCCACAACACGAGCCAGTTCTTTCAAAACATTTTGACATTGGTCATTAATAAAGGAAAGCATAAACTACAATTCAAGATCCTAAGGGAGTAGATCATTTCCTTTCTAAACATCAGCTGAGCTCTGGTCAGTCCTATGTGGCGGTGGTGAGGCACGCATCTGCATCACGTTCCCAATCAAAAAAGAGGGATCATACTCCTAATGGATCTCCAATCAAATCATCTCTGTAGAAGTGAGGTAAGGTAAGGATGAAGGGAAAGCATTGCATGAACATTGTAAAGGTGAGGTGAAATCAGCCCTCTTCCATGACTCAGTACCCATCTCCAACACATATGCCCCATTAACAGCAAACATGGAGTCACCCACTAGTGAGGTTGCAGAAGAGCTGTCATTCTCATATCTGAAGACACAACTGGAGGAGGCTTGAGGGGGCTTGGGGCAACATTGTTAATGGTCTTGCATCCACTTGAGCCCAGAAGTTTCTACTGTACAAGAAGATGAACTGCCTAACAGAGAATGCTGCTATATGGACAGTATGGTGGTGTGTCTTTCCAGTCTTTATAGTAAGGAGGTTATGGACATGGAAAACATATGATGTACAGTCCTGCTGCAAATACACATGAAGCAGTGACTAAGGATGGAAGTCTTATTTTTCTTTATAATGGCTACAAGATTTGAGTTTATACAAATGTGATGCGGTTTCTCGCGCTGGAAATGTTGTGGGTGGGGTATGAACAGGCTATCCAGATGGTTCTGTTTCTGTTTTCCTGGAGTGTGAAAAGAACACTCCACAATTTGAGATTTTTTTTTCTATTTTCTATGTATTCACGCAGCTGCACAAGAGACAATATTGGTTTCAACATTTCTACAACTCGTATTGTGGTTAGCCTTTCTCTTTTGATAGTGAATATATCCATCTGTACCTTGCCCTTTTGTTAAGTAGATATTTTCATCTGTAAACAGGTTTAAGCTACCTAATTAAGATTCTAATATTTGCATTGTACAAATACATACCTAAAAGACAACAATCATGTTGAGCCAGCAGGGAGGGAAGGTGAGTCCTCCTTTCAGGGGGTCTGCTGAAATGTCAGGGGCATGTTAACACCATGGAAAACTAGAGCAATTATAATACTTATCTTAGCATAAGTATAATTTTATTTTACATCAAGAAACCCTGGTCAAACATACAGCTGCTGATGCACCATTGGCTAAATGGCCAGGTCTATGGTTTGCCTCCTGTGCTACTACTGCCAAGAGGGGTGTAGCAATTCTGTTTCAGAAAGCCTTAGGGTAGCAAGTGGTCAAGGAAGCTCAGGATGATAAGTAGAGGTGTATAATCCTAAGAATTACCTCTCCCTTAGGCTCAATACCTCCAGTGAGGTGTATAATCCTAAGGATTAGCTCTCCCTTAGGCTCAATACCTCCAGTGAGGTGTATAATCCTAAGGATTAGCTCTCCCTTAGGCTCAATACCTCTAGTGAAGTGTATAATCCTAAGGATTAGCTCTCCCTTAGGCTCAATACCTCTAGTGAAGTGTATAATCCTAAGGATTAGCTCTCCCTTAGGCTCAATACTCATAGTGAATTCTTTATGGGCAACAATTACTAAACTATCTTCTGCAGGAAGGACTGCTGTACCTTACACAACATGGCTTCCATCCTTCACATAGTACTAACACTGCACTTCTAATATATATATATATATACTGCGAATAAAACTAGAGCTAATGGGAAACTAGTCTCCTCCTTATTTCTAGACTTGTCTAAAGCCTTCCACACAATTTGTCACAGCAAACATCTACTTCAAATGTTCTCATCAGTTCTTGCTCATCCCACCCTTCTATGATTCAAAAGTTACCTCTCCAATAGGTATCAGGGCACTCTGCCCTCTCTCCATACCTCCCAGTCACCATCAGTGTACAACAAGGCTTTATCCTTGGTACTCTCTTCTTTAACATTCTCCCCAACAACCACCACACATCCAGTCCATAGGCCTCCCTAATACAGTATGCAAATGACTCCACACTCATTTGCACATCTGACAATGTGACACATCTCTAAAATTACCCAGGAAGCTTTAACAGCATCTGAAATTTGCTTTGTAACTCACAAGCCATGCCCAATTCTAAAAAAAAATATTTTTTTCCTCAATTCACTCTCCAATGCAGAAAAACAAAATTTAAAGTCCTCTCTCTTGATAATGCAACCATTGAAGTCACTTCTCATAGTAAAGTATTAGAGATGATAGTGACTGATAATCTTAAATTTGACCTCCCCATACAACATTGCATAAGAAAAACTCAGTCAAAAGGATGCTTTATAGAGCCAAAGCCTTTCATACTGACACAATTAAACCTATACTTGACACTACTCATCTCTTCCCCACACTACTTTAAGGTGATCCTATCCTTACTAACCTTCAGGTATCCCAAAAATCAAAACTTGATCAATGCTATAACAAAGTTGCTAAGTTTGCAGCAAATACCCTTTTCAGAATCCACCACTATATAACACTAAAAAGTCTAAATTGTTTAGAATTACCCCATCAACTAACATATACACAGCTTCTTGCCATCTATAAAATTATCCAGACTCCAACTGCTTGTCCAGCACTAAATAACATTCTACACAACTATGTTCCCAGTCAGTCATTATGATCCAATGGTCAAACACTCCTGTCTATCCACTTACCTGTCAGGTCTGCTGTGCATTGTTTGTACTTGTATCATGTTACTAAGGCATGGAACTCCTTATCTCTGTCCACCAGGTCACAAACCTCCCTTTCACCTTCAAAACTATTCTGAAAGACTTCTTAACCAAAAGCTTCCTTACTTATATATCATACGCCTGCTTTTCTTTCACCTTGTGTTGCAATTCATGTTTGTGTTATACTAACTTACCTTTAATTTCTCCATAAACAAGCTAAAATTTCTGTAACTGATAAATCATTATCATATAACTCATATCTACTCAACCAATGTTTTCATATTATGTCTAATTTGGTGTAATTTGTTAAGCTGTGTTTGTTTTTTGTATTATTTTAAAGACTGTTAAATCATTATTCTTAAAATATTTTGTAATAATTTGGAGCTTTTCTCATTAGGCATCTGCTGAAAATGGGCTCCTACCCACTAGGCCTTTCCTGGTTGTCAAACGTGAATGAATAAAAAATAAATAATTAAAAAAAATACTGATGACATTTCTGACTTTGGGGATTGATGGAAGGGTAAAACCTCTAAGGGACTATAATAATGGAAGGAGGATTTTAATGTTGTATTGGAAAATTGGATGGATTGCTTCACTCAAAAGGGAATTATTAGCATTTATGCAGGAGATTAACTTAATAGATGTTGGGACAGTACATCATCTTACAGTCAATGACTATACTCTCCCTTGATCTGGGGGAGTTGTGAGCCATTTAAATTCAAAGGTAGCATCATAAGTCATTCAAGTGGAGATTAAAGGATTGGACCTCAATGAAGTAGTAATTGAAATACATCCATTGCCACAACTTGTTTCATCTAGACAATGAGACTTTGACCTGTTATTATTATTAAAGAATGGCAATGTTGTCGAGGAACTTAATGGTCAGATCACTGAGTTTATAGAACATGAGCAAGCTAAAGGAGAGGCACCAATAACAACAAGGCAGGGCCTCAAGTTGTCTTGTAGGAGGTGGACCAAAATGTTGTACGAATAAATGAGAAACAATTTATTAAGGACAAGTTAGTTTTAGAGAGGAAAATAAATAAAGAGAGGATGGTTAAGTTGGGAGGCAGGTTTAATAAAGGTGCAGCCCAGGATTTGAAATTCTTAAAAGAACAGTATAGAAGAGCATTATGCAATTTGATACAAATGAAATGGGAGAGGTGCTGATTAGTTTTGGGGATAAAGGAATTGTATCCAGTAAAATTCTGGCTTCAAGGTATACGAAGAGGAATAGACAGGATATGACCAATGTCCTAAAAACTCCTGCAGGCAGATTAGTGGTTTACTCTAAAGAGATTAAAATACTACTAGCTAATTTGCATTTTACTCCCTTAAATCTCCTACTTAGCAGCAGCTGGTGAAGGAAAAAAAAAAAAACAATGGAAGCAATGGCAATTTTCAACCTTATTTATTAAACAACAAGGTAGTGTTAAGTGCTTTCATCTCTGAAGGGACTTCTTCAGAACTACCTAAAATCCACTCACTCAGTTAATATATACTGTCATCAAACATCACATGACTCCATCAATCAATTCACTCATTGTGCGATCCTTAAAAACATATAAATAACATATAAATAAATATAAATACATGTTATTAATAACATAAAATCTGTTAAATAAGGACATATATATAAAATGTGTTTAAAAATAAAAAAAAATATTTAAATATATATACTCTGACATAAAAGACTGTTCCAATTAAACCAACAAACATTTTAATTTTAATACAGAAACATGTTAGAAAGGATCTGAGGGGACTAGTGACGGAGCAACATTTATTACTGAAAGAATTATTCTGGCAGATAAGCCTGAATGCTACAGTGGCTCCAGGTCTGAATGAGAACTGTTCTATTAAGCCTGTATTAAAATGAAAAAGTTTGTTGGTTTAATTGGAACAGTCTTTTATGTCAGAGTATATATATTTATATATATATATATATATATATATATATATATATATATATATATATTTAAACACATTTTATATATATATATATATATATATATATATATATATATATATCCTTATTTAACAGATTTTATGTTATTAATAACATTTATGTATGTTTAATATTTATATGCTTTAAGGATTGTACAATGAGATAATTGATTAATGGAGTCATGTGAAGTTTGATGACAGTATATATTAACTGAGTGAGTAGATTTTAGATAGTTCTGAAGAAGGGATGAAATCACTTAACACTACCTTGTTGTTTAATAAATAAGGTTGAAAATTGCAGTGGTTTCCATTGTTTATTGTTTTTTTCTGTTGGTAGTTTATTTCTGTGTTGTTTGATATCAGCTGGTGAAGGAATTTTGAACAGTTGGTAGTCAAAGCCCTACCTGAGGAAGCTATTAATAAATTAATTTGACCCACTAATAGAAGAGCGAGAAAAGAAAACAATGATTCCCTCTCAAGTGGGAATCCCCTGGTTTGGATGGCCTACCTGTGGATTATTATAAAGCACTTAAACATTAGTTGGTGGCTTCATTATGGGAGTTTTATGATCGAGTCATGAAACAAAAACAATTCCCAACTGGAGTAATACGAGCTAAGGTTATCAGGTTGTTTAAGCTGTCAAGGGTTCTGGTCAAACCAAGGAATTTTACACCCATTTTGTTACTACAAACAGATTTGAAGATTTTTTTCTAAGCTACTAGCTAGATGCTTTTAGACTTTTTACCTCCACATGATTGATGTAAATCACCAGGAGGTTTCTTAAGTGTCATGCAGGTAGTTCTGACCTGATTAGAGTATGGCTTAATATACAGGCAGCCTGTGTTATGCAAGACTACAATGCTGTAGTATTTTTATTAGATGTTGCCAAAGCTTTTGACTCCATCACTTTGGATTATTTATGTTTTTTTTCTGGAAAAGGTGGGGATCTCAAAACTCTTTATTGACTGGTACAAATTATTATACATGGATCCCTCAGACCAGGCATTTTTCTAATGGACTTTAATAACTTGTATTATACCCATTCTGCAAATTTCTCTTCCATATATGGTGGACATTAAATTCTGGCTGTTGGGAATTGTGGATGTTATTCTACAGTTTAACTGCCACAAGGAAACGTGGGTCAGACAGGTGGTTCTTACATTGGTGGCTGTTATATTTCAACACTGGAAATTCATCCCTAATGATTGAAATATTACCTTTCATATTTTAAGTAACAAACTAAAAACTGGTCACCTGGTCAGCTTGATATGTCATGGTAAAATTCTTGGTTGCTGTTGTTGCTGTTCTTAGTGGAACAACAACATTCCAAATCAATTGTTTGACTTACTGATCTTCCGTGGGCTGTACGTATAGCTTTTTGTCACATCTGTTTAATGATGGACAAATGAATTTGATGGTATGTTGTTGGACTCTGTAATAGACTTGTTTTGGGATCTGTTCTCATGGTTTGGTCATGCAGTTTGATGTTATATTGCTGTATTGTTTTTTGGCTGAATAACATTTATTTTTAATTTATTCATAAAAAAGAAACAAATAAGAGATGTATATGTGTAAAATATCATTTTACAAGATGTAGTTGCTTTCCTATGCATAATATGTCTCATACTGTCCTAGCTGTAGTATTTCATCTCATTGGACCTCTTGATATCTTTCTCATCTATCAGTCATTATTCCAACACATCAAAATAAAGCATCTGCAATACAAATAAGATCTATGTCACTTATTACAGACTTCCCATCTTGATAACTGCTTAAAGAAATTGTTGCTGTCATTCACGACAGATCTATTTTGGCAAGAATCACATACTTCCAGCCCTATATCGCTACTTGACAAAACATAAGTAAGTCTATAGGCTGGAATGATCCTTAAGAGAAACTAAGGGCCTAAAAAATAATTTAGTATAGGATGAAGGATTTATTGATTTGTGGCTGCAAGTGTATGGAACAGTTTGCCAGCTGGGATTATAGATCCTATCAAGGATTGCCACAGTTTTAGGTTAGTTAGACAGTTAGTTAGTCAGTCAGTTAGTTAATTAGACAATGGGCAAAGAAAATGGGCTACTTTGTTAGTAATATGTACTCTAGTCCCAGGTAAAAATAAGTCTGCCACAAGCACGTGCTACATCACAAATAAGTTAATGAGCAGGTTCAGGGCAGCTCCTTCAACATAAATATGCCACCCACCTTTACTGTGAATGAAACATTTGAACTGGACCAAAACATTAAAACCAAACCTAATGATATATATATATATATATATATATATATATATATATATAGAGAGAGAGAGAGAGAGATATTTAAAGATGGCATGGAATATCCAGAGTGTAACCAGCAGCTCTCCTTAGTGCAGGTAACATTCTTCATCAGTCGTTTTGTGGTACCTGTTTTTTTGCTTGACCCAGTGTACTAATCTGGCACAAACTACAGCACATGCTCAGAAGAGCTACATGCTGTTCAGCCAAGAGTCCCAGGTCTGTAAGTGGATATGCTGATGCATGGCAAACTAAACATTTCCTCAAGCTGTGGAACAAACTTTCCTGCACTCTAAAGTTCAGAATAGATCACATAACCATAAATTTAATTGTCCAATAAAGTAGCATTTTCAAGGTAAGGGACCGGACAGTATATGCATGTGTGATTAGCATTTGTAAATGGATAAGTGCCTTGTTAGTCAACTATTTTAAAAATAATAACACCTACATCAACATTATTTTGACTACTAGAGGTCCTAACACTGTCTACTGTACCAGTACTAGTTGATTTGTAACCTAATTAATGCCTTTAATATAGCGGTAGTTTACATTTGTATTAGTTATTCATTTGTTTTTGGTGCTGTAGCTTCATTGCTACTATGCGCTATTCTTCTTGAATTTAAACAGTTCTAGTACTAATGAGTCTATACTAATCAGAAAGGCTATTTGCTCTAATAACATATTTTCCTTACAATATTGTCTAATTACATGTTAACTATTAATTATTGCTATTGTTTGTGTGCTTGTTGAAAATTCCAAAGTCTGTATCTGTGATCCTTGAAAGAGATGAACTGCAAGAGTCTATATGGGTCCTAATTCTGTGGTTGTAGTCCCTCAGCATATTCACTCTATTCCAAGGTACAGAGACCCCAGATTTTGTGTATATAAATAGAACAAATGGACCCGCCGATGCTTCACTGATATGACAGCAAGTTTTGAAATTCACTGTTTCTTTGTCAGACTTTTAGTTTATTTTTGAACTTTCAACACCTGTAATTTGTAATGTCATAGCTGTGATGAGAAGCCATTTTTTTCAACTGCTGTGTTTACTTATCTGTGAAGAATAGGTTATTAGAGCTTTTATTCTCCAAGACTCCAGTGAAAATAGAATCTTCCCAGCTGGACATTCCAGGTCAACAAATACAAATATAATTAATGAAAAAATATAAATACACACATGAATAAAATAAGCAAACAAGTAATCTCAGAAGCTACATAAAATTTACACACAACATTTGTAGAATTATTATCAGTGTATGAATAAATGACAATGATATGTTTTATCATAAGGTACAGTGATCTGACCACTTTTAGAAAACACATTTGCAGCTGCAAACACATTCATAAATACATTTGATTTCAAGAATATATGACTTGTAACATCATTTTGATTTAAAACATGGAAATACTAGTTTATTTAGAAACTATAGCAAATGCAATAGCAGTTGTATTTAAAATCCAGAATAAATACATGCTTTATTACTTCAAAAGAATGTGTGGTATTTGATAGAATGAATGTTTAGGTCAAATATCATCAGCAAAAAAACTATTCTGTTACCTATACTTATTTACTTAAACATTAATGAATATAAATTTACAGATGCCAATTTATAAGCTGAATAAGAAGCTTGCAGTGTTGCACTGTACAGATATTATCAGACACTGAGGAGGGATGTAAAACACTCAGTGTTTGAGATCATACCTCATACCACCTCTGGGTATGCATTATTGTCTCTACCATCTGTAATTTATTATGCGTTATTAGTAATATTCTTTGGAAATCTCACTAAATTGATAGTAATTACATATATTAAAAGTACATAAGTGCAAATAAAAATAATGAAATGTCCATGTGGTTACATTACAGTAACAAAACTGAAAAATACAGGAAAAACATAAGACACTGGAAGTCTTATGTACAAAAACTATTAAGTGGACAACAGAGTTTTACATATTTGAATGAGAGGTTGGGTGACACCGTTTTGCTGCTATCAACTCCTTACAAGGGTATGCTTCAAAAATTCACCTGCTTGCACTGATACAAAATGATATTATATACTTCACACGCTTCAGAAGATCATTATATAGAACAGAAATTAATTTTATCAATGCAGCATGTGGAGATGGAATCTAATCTGAGTCAACATGCTGCTTTAAAATATAGCTGGTTCTTTATCAAAGGAACAGCTGAAGCTGTTCAAACATCACAGAGTTAGACTCTGTTTTGTTGCATGTTCCTCTGCTTGCTCTGTATGGCATTAGCCAGCATGGGTTGCTGTGAAAGTGCTAATAAAATGAGTGGTATCATGTCCTTCATCTAGTTACAAAGTGCTACATAAACAAGTACAGGTAATATGTGATTACACCCACAGACATAATGCCTTAATTCATTTTGGCTACTCTCTGATACATTGTTGCAATCCTGACAGTGAGATGCCATGGTAATACTCTTTGCAGCTCATAGCGAGAAATGGAAATATTTGCCAAAACCAGACAGCCTTCCAACCTTTGAAGGGTAGGAATTTTTGGGTCAGGCCACAATATGTCCTTGCAAGTGGGATGTTCCTAATAAATGTAGTGGGGGATGGCTCTCTGGAATGAATATCCTGTGTTACTGAACTAGAGTATTTAATACAATACTTAAATAAATCCTGTAAAATGAAATGCTTTAAGTTCCTTATTCTATTACTGAGTTCTTCTTTATTACTCTCTCCCTCTCTCTCTCTCTGGCACTCTGCCAGTCACTCCAAGTAGTCAAATTGCCTCAAGTAGAATGTAAGCTCCTAACTATGACTATTTAGTCTGCTACAAGTGACATATCTTGTTAGTCTGTTTTTGATATATACTACAGCATGCAAATCTTCATTTCAAGTCTTACAGGCCTAGAAAGATGCGACTTTGGCAAATGAACTAAAGAAGCACTTACAGCTGTTATCTGAACTTTTTATTTTGTCAGATACAAAATGCATTTAATTGTTTATTCATGATTCAGGCTCATCCTGTGAATATGAAATATGGATTTTTGTCAGACAGCTGCTTGATGGAGATAAAACACACAATGTGATATGGAGCCATGTGTACTTTGCAATAATAATCAGAAGGACTATAAAGCCAGTCTCCCTAGATAAATGAAGAAAACAAACAAGGCAAGAAAGAGGAAGTGTGGCTATAGTAACTACCGGTGTAATGCATATGCCAGTCGTTTACAATCTGAGAGAGATTTATGTAAAAATCTTTCACTCCTTCATAAAGACAGCAGCCGTCTATGTTTTCTCCACTTTTGTATGCTGCCTTTTATCTGGTATTCCCCCATTCACCCCAGTTTAGCTTATATTAATCCTGGATCCCAATCATTTAATTTGCTACTTGATCCCTTCCTTGATTTTTCATTTCCTGTCCTGATACTGATGTTGATACTGAAATACACTTTCCCCCTTGGAAACTGGACCTGTCTGTAATATAGTTTTATTAACAGATTCAGTTTAACAAAACCTATGGTTTAAGACGTGGAATCCAAGGCTTGTGCCCTCCATCCTGTATTCAGGAAGCCTTTCCTATTGTTTATTTTACTTATTTATTTATCTATTTAGAATGGACATGCCTTTGTTGAAGGTTGGGCGTCGAGCTGGCACCTCGGCACCGTGAAAATCTACTGCCAATCATTAGCGGACCTGAGTTCCACTGTGGCGACCCCTAACCAGGAAAAGCTGAAGGAACTACAACAACCACTGGTAGGTGGCTTGGCCACAAGGTCCTTTACAGTCATTACCTGAGCTCCTTGAGGAATAGGTACAATACAACAAGCATAGAAATTACATGAATAGAAATTGCAACTTTATGACACATCCTGGAGCAAGTTGTATTTAAAGTTGTTTATCATATCCTGACGTATGCAGTTCTTCTATGTACATTTCAGCATTTATAGTTATCTAAAGCACAGTGTAAATTACATCTGCCCATTGTAGACAGATCTTAGTAGAGGCTACCTTTTGGTATATTACCCAGCCTTAGGTAAGGGTGACCTGTACATTCAGTGCATATACTGTGGTACTTTGATGGCATAATCAGTCAAAGTCAGTAGATGGCAGCACTGCTCAAAAAAACAAAAAAAAGAAGAAAGACTTAGTGAAGGACGACTTCATATGGAACTAAGTACAAATTTCAGAATGGAGATCTAAAATGGTTGCCTTTGAGTGAGCAGCCTTATCAGGCTGCTCCTCCCCTTTAAGTTAAGATTTATACGTTAATGGCCAATAGTGATGCAAGTATCTAATTAAACCTAATACTTACCTTATATATATACCTTATGTATAACTAAAGTATAGTATTTTTAAAAAATAATCAGCAGAAAGGCTTAAACAACTCTTTGACTCCTTATAGGCTTGCAACATCAGATCAAGCTATATCCACAATCATAAAGAGTGGAAGACAACGTACAAAACTTCATATCTTATCATTATCACAATGATGACAACAGAAGCTGTCACTGAGGTGGTATAAATAACTAAAACCAAGCTGTCAGTAATTCAAACTCTTGAAAAAAGACTCTTTAAGTAAGAGATCCAGGTCCAATAAGAAGGACAAAAGAAATAACCCCCCAAAATCAAAATTTGACAAACATTCACTATGGTTGAACTAAAAAACATACTTGCTCCTCTTCATCAAGCTATACAACACCTATCTGATCAGATATCTGATATCATTGCTGCATTAAAGGACATATCTAAAAGAATGGAAAATATGAAACAAAGAATATCGACATTTGAAGATAAACTTAATATAAATAAAATAGTTCAAGGTAACAGACAAAACTATCAACGATAAGTTACTGGACTTGGAAGTGAGAAGCAGGAGAACTAATGTAATCATTAAAGGCCTCCCTGTATCATATGAGTACCACTCTTTGATACCTACCCATCAAAAAGTTTTTGTAGATATTTTAGAACAAGACACTTCAACTACACCAATAATTATTGAAAGAGCACACAGAGCTCTAAGAACCTCATCAACAACCAACCAGGCAAGACAAATCGATGCCAAAACTTTAAACTATCAATACATAATAAACATTCTTACAGCAGTTAAGAAAAAGAGAAATTACCTGGTGAGGTAATAAGAATCTCCCAAGCATTGCCTGTAGAAATTAAATAAAACAGACAAGAATTAGCCACATTTTGAAAACATCTAATAAAGGTCAGAAAAATTTCAAATCAGATATTCAGCAATCTGAACCTTTACACAACAGGGAAAAATATAATGTATCTATGCTCAAAGAAGCTAAACTAACTTTTAAACAGCTTTTTAACTTTAAACCAGACTAAAATGCTTAAATCATCAAGATTATTAAAAGTCATTTCAGAACCATTTCTGCCTAAGGTTACACTGGTGTGTACATCCATACTTAGTCCAACTCTGTACAGTAGCAAGGGCTGGGCAAGGGGTGAAGAGGGCAGGTGACACAGATGCAAGCTGTTAGGGGCATGATTAGTGGTGGCATGAATACGGTAGTAAAATTAATTTAAGAAGCTGCAGCTAATATGCTGTGTCCTTAAAAGTATTTAGTAGTTTTGTGTGTTAGTAAACTGTAACAAGGAGCTTTCCTAAGCTCTTTACTAGAGTCATCAAGTGAAGGACTTTTTTATTTCCCAACTTTGAGTTAAGAGGGATCCAGATGAATTAGCTATAGCAACTTAATTTCCTCTGTTTCTCTCTCTCTCTCTCTCTCTCTCTCTCTCTCTCTCTTTAAAGAATGTTTTGTTGCACTTTTTTTTTTAACCAGGTTAGTGTTTTGATCCATGTGGATAATTTTCAGACTCAACCTGAGAATAGGGTAGTTGACTTGCTTAGAGTTGCATAGCACGTTCCTGGAATGTGACAGAATCAAACCCTGGACCACTGTTAGTGTTTAGTTTTCAGCAGTCAACTGCCAACTTGCCAGTTTTGGGGTAGGGGACATGGATCGCCTTCAGTTGCATCACTTTTTGGTGGAGACCAAGTAATTCTTTAGCATTTCATGAACACTGGGTGGTAGCAGCGCACAGATGTAGTGCTGAGGGGGTCAGCATTCTGGTAGAGAGAGATATGCTAAAGAGGGTTAAGCTGAAATCTGAAATCAAACAAGCCTGTTCAAATATTGCAAGTAAGATCAGCCAGGAAGCCTTTAAAGGCTATTTGTAGAGTGTCGATGATAAATTGCTGGCCTATGAAAAAGAGCTCATTCATCGTAAAATGAAAAAAACTGTTGAGAGACATTCGGGATTACGAACGCAAACAAGCGTTCATTTCTTCTTCCAAAACTAACAAAAAGCAGCATGTTAGGTTCCAGGAGGGGAAGGAGGTAACTGAACGATCTGTGAATTATTATACATCGGCTGAAAGTGGAGCCTCATCAGCGGAAGGTGAAGGGGAAGAATGGGAAGACTACCCTAAGACTTACAAAGGGACAGAATCCAGGGTATCTAATCAGAAATTTTCGTGACCAACCTGGGTTACAACAAGGCAATAAGAAGAGAAGATGGCAGGATCAACAGCATGGTGCCGGATATAATTCCCAGGCCAACAAACTGAGAAAATGGACATAATAAAATGGGACTTACTAATAATATAAATGTGAGTGGTTTTGAATATATTGTAAATTTGTCTGAATGTATTATTAGTAATGAAGAAAAAAACGTTTTACATAGGGGTTTGAAATTTATCCCAATGACTCTTCCCACAATGTATGAGTTAAAGGGGGAAGTATTTAATTTTGTTCGCAAGTTACATTTAATAGATTTCTATGGAAATCAAACAAAAAGGTTAGAAGCAGATGTGAACAATGTAAGTTTTGTAGATGCTGCAAGTAATGAAGAGTTTTTTTCTTGTAATTCTGACTTAGAATGCAATGCTTATAGTAATTTTGATACTAGTGGTGTTTTTATAAAAGCAAATTTATGCCTCCTTTCAAGTGTGATAAAATTGAAATGTTTCATCATATGTTAAATTATATGATAGAGCAAGAGTGCAATAAGTTCTTTAGAAGTGAAATTCAGTATAATATGACACAAAAAGAATAGGTCACTTTATTAAATTTAAGGGAAAGAAAGGAACTCATATTTAATCCTGCAGATAAGGGGGGACAACAAGTAATAATGCATTACACACAATATATAAATATGTGTTTACAGCAACTAAAAAATGACAAAATATATGATAAAGTAGGTTTATTATCAGGATATTGTTAAGAACTATGAAGAATTAATACATAAAGGGGCTAGACTAAATTATTTTAGTCACGAAGATGCAAAAAATAAGTTTTTAAATAAAAGCAGTGAGTTGGCAAAGTTTTTTGTGTGCCTAAAATACATAAAAGCAAGGTTAACCTTCCAGGCCATCCCACTGTATCGGCCTGTAATTATGTAACCCATAATTTGGGATGTTTTTTGCATCAATTTTTGTTAAAAAAAATTGATACAATTACCTTCATATATCAAAGACAGTTTTGATTTTTCTGGATAAAGTAAAGAAAATAGCATGGCAGAAGAACACGTTTTTTATAGTGATAGATGTAGTCAGCCTATACACTAGTATAAAACATAGTGATGGCATAGAAGCTATAGAATGTTTTCTGGGGAAAAGCCCCAGTACACAGTATATTATAGAACTGACATTGTTCTGTTTGGAAAATAATATATTTGAATTTGATGGCTCTCTGTATCATCAGATGTGTGGGACAACTATGGAGGCAGCTTTTGCCCCCACATATGCTAATTTATTTATGGGTCTCTATGAAAATCTATATGTGTATAGGAATGACTTTTTTAGAAAACATGTTCATTTTACAGATACATTGATGATTTGATTTTTGTTTGCAAGCGGGGCTATGGAGAAGTGGAAAACTTTGTTCAAGAACTGCAAGTGAACAGGTTTGAGATCAAATTTGATGGGTTACAAAAAGGAAAGAGTGAATTATCTGGATGTTACAATAGAAGGGCAAGAAGATGGTAAACTTAAAACTAAGATATTTAGAAAAATGGGACAACCGAGCTTTATATTGCATGGAACTAGTTGTCACCCCCCACGTTATTTCTTTCATTCCTTATGGGGAAATGGTCAGGGTTAAACGTTTGTGCAGTGACAGAAAGGAATGTGAGAAGGAAGTTCAAAATACAGCTAACATGTTTATAGAAAGGGGCTATGAGCTACAGGGGTCTATATTATAACATAAAAATCTACAAAGATCGAATGTTATAATATCAAACCCTAAACACTGAAATCTGAAAACATTGAACAGTCAGAATAACGAATTTTTTCCCTGGGAAAAAATTTGCTATTCCGGGAAACATACACACAACACAAACGCACACAAAAAAACAGCAATCCACACACATGCACTTAAAATCCTACACCTTAACCTAAACTAAACTTTACATACACTACTAGCTATCCACTTACCTTAACCCAACCCTAACCCTAAGGTCAGTTACTATCGCACACTCACCTCACCCGCGCCCTAACCCTAACTCACCTAACCCACCCCCTAACCCTAACCTACACACAACTGCACACTTACCTGACCTATGCCCTAGCCCTAATTCAGCTAACTCGCCCCTAACCTACATACAATCGCACACTTACCTGACCCGTGCCCTAACCCTAATGTCCACACAACCACACACTTACCTGACCCACTCCCTAACCCTAACTCACCTTACCCACCCCCTAACCCTAACCTACACACAATCGCACACTTACCTGAACCCGACCTGTAACGTTCCAACATATCAAACGCTGAAAACAGCGAAGCCATAGCAACGGCCCACCAAATTCTTTCCTGGGAAAGAATTTGGTGTCCTGCACCTTCGACATTACGGGGTCGATATTATAACATTCGATCTTTGTAGATTTTGATGTTATAATATAGACCCGAGCTAGAGAAAGTATGGTTGGGCTATAATAAAGTAATGAACAAAAAAGTGAATAAAGCACCGAACATAATAATGCAGACAAAAATGTAGAGGAAAAAGAAAGTGAGCTATATTTTGTGTCTAAGTATACTAATTTTTCTAACATTTTAGAGAAAATAGGTTTTACCGGTCCTATATACAGAAAATAAATCCTGCCTAAAAAATGTCAAACTTTGTTCTTCATATAAAAGAGGCAGGAGTCCTAAGGACATGTTAGCACATGGAAATTTGAGAGACCAAAAAATATAGAAAATAATGTAGTGAAATATGGAACTTTTCCATGTGACAATTGCACAGTATACAAACACATATTTGATAGTTTTGAAAGCATTAATGGAAAAAAATTGATAGAAGAGGCAGCTTCACTTGCAATACTGAAAAGACTATCTTCTTCTTCTTCTTTCGGTTGTTCCTGCTTAGGGGTTGCCACAGTGGATCACCTTGTCTGCTCATGATTGGCAGTGGAGTTTTACAGTGTTGAGTTGCCAGCCTGGCACCCACCCTTCCACAGAAGGCACACACTCACACCTAGGGCCAATTTAGAGTGTCCAATCCACCTACAGCATGTCTTTGGGATGAAACTGGAGCACCCGGAGGAAACCCACACAACCACAGGGAGGACATGCAGACTCTGTACAGAAGGCACCCCAGCTGAGGATCAAACTGGAGAACCTCTTGCTGTGAGGCAGCAATGCTAACCACTGCACCACCATGGCCACCCTAATAGTGAAAAGACCATATATAGTGTAAAATGTCCTTATGAATTATTTTATATTGCAGAAAGCAAGAGAAGTTTTGCTGCAAGATTAAAAGAGCACATAAGGGACATCAAGAAGCAAAGATTTCAGAGTCCTGTAGCTATGCACTTTAAGGAACACCATAATGGAGACCCACAGGGGTTACAGGCAACTGTTTTAGAACAAGGGAATACTAGGTTTAGTACTGATGAAAAAATTAAGGAGCACTTAAGAAGGAAGGAAGCAATATTTATTTTAAAATATGATGCGATGTTTCCAAGAGGTTTGAATAGGGAATTCTCTTGGAAGCATTTAATATAAGAAGGTTAAAAAAAGAATATTAAAAGTTAACCTTTTTAGTTGGCTTTTTTAGTGAATTCTACAGCCGAGTGACGTCTACATGCGTTTCTGCAGTTACCTCCTACTGCTCCTCTAGGCGTCAAATATTGCCTGTTCATATTTGCATTAATAATTCTAAAACCATGCTACACACAAGGTATCAGAATATTTTATCGTGAAGCATATATGAATGCAAACACAATTATATTGATATATGACCTCTGTCAATAAGTATTTGTTAGAACTGTAAGGTGATAAAGTCATTTTTTAAAGGCTGAAGCCACACCCACTGGGAGTTAAAGTTACACACTCAAAAGAGCTCTACTGGAGGGAATGAGTTAATTGGATGATTATTTAATTGATCAAATGCATGTATTTAAGTGTATGCTTACTAGCAGAAAGATGTACTCTGAAAAGGATTTTCTGAAAGCCGAGGCACCAGAGAAATGTTACTTGCTCTTATGGTATAAGAGTTTGAAGTATTGCTGTTAACTTTTACTGCAGGAGTTATTTTTTATTTGACTAAATCAGTCTGTGTCCTAAACTGAGTGAATTCATCTGGTCTGGAACTTGTGGTGTGAGGTTTAATTCTTTAACAAGCTTACCTGGCTAAAAATGTTACTGTAGTGGCTGTCAGGCACCTTTACCTGTGTGCACAGGTGCATGCATGCACAAGCACATTATATCAGTACACTTTAACTCTAGGGACATAGGCACTTCAGCTGCAGCAGTCTTAAGGATGTGTTCATCACTCTTTCTTTTGTTCTAGAGTTGACCCACAACAGAATAAACAAGACAGTTTATTTCCTGAGAACTGAGAACCTGCTTGCTTATCACTCTATTGAAGTGTGGGAAAAAAGACTTGAATTATGCCTATATAAGTCAGGGATGCAGTTGTCATTATCAGAGCTACCACCTCCTACAAAAAAGAATTGGCATACACACACACACACACACACACACACACACACACACACACACACACACACACACACACACACACACACACATACACACACACACTCACACACAATAAATCTATCCTCTTAACTAACCATTACACTAAACATTCATATTGATACATACACTAAATCTATTCCCTTACTTAACCCTTATCCTAATCCTAAAACACACACACACACACACACACACACACACGCACACACACACACACACACACACACACACACACACACACATACACATGCGCACACACACACACACACACACACACACACACACACACACACACACACACACACACAAACTCCAGGTTTTACCACTTACCTTTGTTATCTAACCAGAAGTCACCTGAAACAGTTTTCGCACAAATGGCCCTTCACTCAAAAAATACATCAGTTCACTTGCATCACACAAATGAATGGCAGTCAAGTGAACTGCAGCTATATATATATATATATATATATATATATATATATATATATATATATATACATACAACTAAGCATATTTTACATGTTTTTGATCAAATGCATGTAAGATAACAGTTGTTTTTGCTTTCACAGATGGCTGAATCTGTTCATGGACAATTATAGGAGTTACTGGAAAAGCAAAGTCAAGCATTGCTTTTACTGAAGAACTGTCCATGGGGTAGAGATAAGTGGGGATGAGAGTATATTTGTGAATGTTGGCAGGTCTGAGTTATGGTTAGGATAAGGGATATAATTATTATTGTGCATGTTTGGTACTTTATGTGTAAAAGTATGTCTGTGAGTATTTGAGGGGATTGTGTTTAGTGATGTGCATGTGTCTATGCCCAAGTATCTTGTGCAATAATACTGTTATGCAAAGTATTTTTTGTGAGTTCATGTGTAAACTTAAAAGTCATGGGGCAGGGGCAGGATTAGTATAGGTCATGGGGCAGGAGTAGAGTTAGTATAGGTCATGGGGCAGGGTTAGTATAGGTCATGAGGCTGGGGCAGGGTTGGTATAGGTCATGGTGCTGGGGCAGGGTTAGTATAGGTCATGAGGCAGGGGTAGGGTTAGTATAGGTCATCGGGTAGGGGCAGGGTTGGTTTAGGTCATGCGGCAGGGGCAGGGTTAGTATAGGTCATGAGGCTGGGTCAAGGTTGGTATAGGTCATGGTGCTGGGGCAGGGTTAGTGTAGGTCATGGGGTAGGGGCAGGCTTAGTATAGGTCATGGGGCAGGAGTAGAGTTAGTATAGGTCATGGGGCAGGGTTAGTATAGGTCATGAGGCTGGGGCAGGGTTGGTATAGGTCATGGTGCTGGGGCAGGGTTAGTATAGGTCATGAGGCAGGGGTAGGGTTAGTATAGGTCATCGGGTAGGGGCAGGGTTGGTTTAGGTCATGCGGCAGGGGCAGGGTTAGTATAGGTCATGAGGCTGGGTCAAGGTTGGTATAGGTCATGGTGCTGGGGCAGGGTTAGTGTAGGTCATGGGGTAGGGGCAGGCTTAGTATAGGTCATGGGGAAGAGGCAGGGTTAGTATAGGTCATGAGGCTGGGTCAAGGTTGGTATAGGTCATGATGCTGGGGCAGGGTTAGTGTAGGTCATGGGGCAGGGGCAGGGTTATTATAGATGAGTACGCTAAGGCATGGAGGTGAAACTGATTTTCATACTAGGACCAAAGCTTTCATTAACAGTGTCACGCCTTAACCTTTAGGACATTTTTTATGAAAAGGAAGATGTCTGCAATAAATACTGAATTAGGTACCACTTATAGCAGTATTGCTTGAGAAAATGCTGCGGTGACTTTGTCTGGTTTACTAAAACAACAAATGCACATATATGCATTTTCTTTTTCCACTGGTAGGTAAAACTGAGATTTTTACTCTAGTCACATTGTAATTATTCTCTTATTAATCATAATTTCCAACAATCTGAATTTCATTGACACGTCTTATAGAGAATGATACACACCATGCAGATATGTTTGTGTTCTGTGGGTGTGGGTGTGTCTGTGTCTGTGTGTAAGTTAATAATACTATTTCTGTCATTCAGAAAACCTACTGTGAAAAAGTGCATGACATAAAAGGAAACCTTTTATTTATTTATTTGTTTGTGTATTCATTCATTCATTCATTCATTCATTTATATATTTTTTGTTTGATGACTGCTTATATTCCACTAGCTAGTGTACATTTCTAGTGGAGCTAATGGAAGGAAAGCTCCAATGTACAGCATAAACCTGAGTACATTTTATCTGTCTGTCTATCTATCTATCTATCTATCTATCTATCTATCTATCTATCTATCTATCTATCTGTCTATCTATCCACATATGCCACTTGGTTTATATAAAAAATAGACTTTCATGGCTGAGGTATGGGTTAAAATATTTCCAGTACATATAACTTGCAAAGTATTTGAGAAATGCCTTTAAAAATGCATCACAAAGCTGTTGTATAAACAAATACTCCCAATAGAAGCGTTTGAGTGCATAGACTGTTGTAAAGTACTAGCATTTTTATTTTTCAAAATATGAAGAAGAGATGGACCAGAAATAGTACACAAACTCTCTATGAAATGTTTTACTCTCTCAGAAATGAATACATTATAAGCATCTTGCAAATCTAGAGTTTTGAACTATGTCCTTTCCAAGAGTAGTTCAATTAAGCATCCAGAAATTCAGGAATATTTGTCAATCACTTTCCTTTTCACTTTCACTTTCTACTCTGGTGTTCCAGCAGGCTCAGTTTTGTTTAGTTTTTTTCTAGTCACACATGTTGATAACAGTCCTACTTTTAACCACCCTGTACTTCGTGCCATTAGTCTCTTTCTCTAAGCATATGTGATGCATGATTTCGTTGATCTAAGCATCTTCTGTCCAGCATTAGGTTTCA
The DNA here is from genome assembly GCF_019279795.1 of Protopterus annectens. Classification (NCBI taxonomy): domain Eukaryota; kingdom Metazoa; phylum Chordata; order Ceratodontiformes; family Protopteridae; genus Protopterus; species Protopterus annectens. Next base: position 890,363,072 of record NC_056734.1, read on the forward strand.
GGTCAGGTCTGACCTTAACACTACAACATTCTGACTCCAAATGCAGTGTTTACAAAGTTTTCTTAGAATTAAACCATAATCCCAGATCTCAGTTTCAAAAGTATACAACACCCCTTTTATTGTCATTGCCTACTTTGAATATTTGGTACTTTGACTGGGATCTCATACCCAATAATTAAAGATAAGCATTTTATTTAGAGTTGGCTGAAGCATTTCTCTTTATCTTTCAGTTCAGTCCAGGTCTGCCTTTTGTTGTGTAAATTAAGGAGTGCTTCCACACTCTTGTTTTCTTCCACTTCCATCTGCAGTAAATTCTAGACTCTTCTCAACAGTCATTATTGATCACCACAGCTTCTCTTAACTGCACATTAACCATAACTTTGTTACAAGCAGATAAAGCAATTTTAATAAGCTGAACACTCTTTGTTCCAAACCATATTCATTCAATGTTTCCCATATACTGGCACACACTATATATTCATAAGATTTCTCTACATGAGCATGTTACATTCATATTTTCCACTGATATACAATCAAACATTTCTCAAAAAAAAAACCCTATACATTTTTTATATATTCCTTCATCTATCACATAACAAAACACAACACACCACTCTTCCCATCCTTTTTGCAAAATTATCATAAATAAGTTATAATTAGTGTTGCTTAATGTCAAGGGTCACTACTTCCTGATAGTCTTCCTTTCCCCTTTTTTTGAAAAATTAATCTTATAACCTCTTTGCATACTTTTTGATATCTTAACCTATATTGAAACCATGCACTCATTACTTTCAACAATACTATTTTCTGATTCTCCATCATTTCAACATAAAAATCATAACCAAGCCCATCTGGTTGTGGAGCTCTAGTAACATTAATGGCATGTAAAATATTAAGCAGTTTATTCACTCTTTTATCCCTAGAAAATCTCTCTCCTCTCAAAACTCCTTACAACACCTTACTCTCTATGGCTTTACTCAACTTATCTCTGATCCCACTTATTTCAATAACTCCCATACAGCCTCATCTCTCCTTGACTGGATTCTTGTCTCACACCCTTACAAATACCATAACCCTGAAACACTACCAAATTCCCGAAGTGATCACTGCCTAATAAAAATACTCAGATACACATCCCGTCAAGCTAAACCTCAAAGGATTATCAAACACCAAAAACTAACAAACTTTAATCCTGAAACTCTCAAATCTTTATCATCAAAAGTGGACTGGAATCCCTTAAAACTATTCCACTTGGGTAAAGCTGTCCACTTTTCTAACTTCACTTTCCTTAGTATTTTAAATTCCCTGGCACCCCTTAAAACAGTCCGCATAAAGTCTACCATATCCCCATGGCTGACCATAAACACTCGTTCACTTCTAAAAGAAAAAGACAGAGCATGGAAATTTTGGACTAAAACTAAAAATCAATCAGACCTGCAGAAATATAAAGAACTTCGAAATCTTGCCAAAAGTCACATAAATAAAGATAAGAAAAACTTCTATAATAATAATCCGTCTTCTACCTTTAAATCCAAACCTAAAAAGTTCTGGCACTCTGTAAATCAAATACTACACCCAGGTACACAAGTCTCCCCTAACCCTCATCCTGACAAAACACATGAGGAAACTGCCTCTATATTGAATAACTACTTTAAAGACTCAGTATCCAAATTACTAAATAAAGACACAAACCATCCCACCAACAATAATAGACCTAATAGCTCAAACTCTTCTATCAATAGTAACCCTACCACTACCTTCTCCCTCAAACCTGTCTCCACTAACTATATTAAAACTCTACTATCTAAATTAAAACCTTGCTCCACATCTGTAGACAACATTCCCTCTGCATTCCTTCAGGCTGCTGCTGATGTTCTTGCTTTCCCAGTTTCTATTCTAATAAAATTCTCTATCATGGAATCCACAGTCCCTTCTGTCTGGAAGCAATTTTACACCCTTCCAATACACAAAGGAGGAAACTCCATAGATATAACTAATTATAGACCCATAGCCATACTCTCACCACTCTCCAAAATTCTGGAAAAATGCATACATAATCAAATCTTACACTACCTTCTGCAAGAAAATCTACTCACACCTACCCAACACGGCTTTCATGCACAGCACTACTACAGCCCTCCTGTCTTTCCTAAACTGTGTATCACTAGATAGAGACAGTAACAAACTTATTTCCTGTCTCTTCATTGACCTTTCTAAAGCCTTTGATACAGTATATCATAAACTCCTTCTCTTTAAACTAGCAAACTTACACTTCCCTCTATCCACCATATCTTGGTTTAACAGCTATCTCTCTAATAGATTCCAATCAGTCAAATGGCTCTCAGCTTTCTCCCCTCTTCATCCTGTTAAAACGGGTGTTCCACAAGGCTCCATCCTTGGGCCACTTCTTTTTAACATCTTTACCAATATTTTCTACTCTTCTTGTCCTGGATCCTCACTGATACAATAAGCAGATTATTCTACACTTATCACTATTGCCTAATCACCAAATCAACTAAAATCACACACACAGTCCTCTTTTAACTCTGTAGAAAACTGGCTATCTGAAAACCAACTTATCCTTAATCCAAAGAAAACCAAATTACTACTCTTTCTCCCTAAAAACCTTAACCACATAAAGTCTTCCTTCTCCATATTGTCACCAAATAATACTCAAATACAGGTGGACACCAGTACAAAACTCTTAGGTGTTACTATTGATGATAGACTAACCTTTGATTTACATGACAATAATTGTATCCGAAAAACACATCTCAAGCTAGGTCTCCTTTATAGAAACAAAAAATATCTTACCAAAACAGCAAAACTAACCCTTTCAAATGCCTACCTCTGACCCACTTTACTCTATAGCTCCAAAATTCTCACCAGCCTCAACAATGGTCTACTAAACAAGTTAGGAGCAACTTATAACAGGATTGCCAGGTTTGCTGCCCAAAATTCCTACAAATCCCATCACTGTCTCTCACTAAAAGAACTAAATTGGCTAGAATTACCTAACCTGCTTCAATATAATCAGTTTCAGATTATTCACTCCATTCTCTACAAACCCTCTTTCTGTCCAACTGTCTCATCTCTAATCTCTCATTACCTACCCACTAGATTACTCCGCAGTTCTGAACAAAGCCTACTAACCATCTACAAACCAAGGACCAAAATGGTTCACCTAGTCTATAGCTTTAACCCTTCCAAGACCTAGAATAGCCTACCACTAGATATAAAATCCCTTGAACATCCCAATCAATTCAAAACCGCTACAAAAAATACTTTCATGAAAAATGGACCTGCCAGTGTAATTATCCCCCATAAACACTCTCCTATAACCTTCTACTTCTCTTCCTTCTTCCTTCCCTTCAATAAACAAACTTACTACTTTATCTTCTTCTCTTGGTACATCACTGTACAAACATAACTAGTAAAATATTTCAGCTATGTAACTATTGCGCTATTATGTATATAATATGTAATTATGAATGTATCCCTCTGATGAATGTATTTCTATGAATTTCACTTGCCACAGTTTAATGTATGACACTGTAATGCAATAATGTGGGGTACTGATAAATGTAATGTGTGGCACTGTAATGCAGTAATCTGTGGTACTGATGAATCTATTTCTATATGTATTCAATATGTAAAATTTCTATTTTTCTGTTGGAGCTTTTCTCCTCGGGCCTCCGCTGAAAATGAGCAATTGTAGCCCAGTCGGACAAACCCGGTCAACAAATTTAAAATAAATAAATAAAGCTATAACATTAGGAGACCCTTTTACTAATCACTCACCACTACTTTCCTTTAGTCCAGTACTGTACATTTCCTGAGCATACTTTACCACCATTTTGGGATACTCTCTTGATCATGAAAGATGTGACATTTTTCATCCATCATCCCATTCATTTTTCTTCATAATGCTTCACCATTTTTCCAGAAAATGATTAACCTCTTAATACTATGTAAAAATATCTTTATTTCTATAAAAGAAATGTTATATTTTCTAGAATTCTATTGCAGAATGTTCTTTCCTCAACTATTAACTCTTTCACCACCTGACATTTCTTCAAGCACTTTAAAAACCTTTATATTGTAATGCATTCTTCTTTCATAGATCCCTTTTACGATTTAAATATTCCTTTCTATACTTTTCCTTGTAAACTGCCCACCGCTGCTTCCATGGGTCATAAAAAGCATGGATTGAAATGTACTCTGCCCACAATACTGTCATTCTTTTTAAAACTCCACAGTACACTGCATCTACCTAATATATAACTCATCTTCCCAACCTCGATACACCTTCTATATTCCTAGATTCTAATCCATAAAAGTTCACAAGCTATAAGAATTAACTTGTACAATGCACACCTGCTTACTTACACTTAACTTGAAGACAATAAATCACAATCAATTTCTGTTGATAACTAATACCTGCTAAAATTCCTGTAATTTCCTATTACCAAGCAATAATTCACTAAAGGAGTACTACGTGTATCCTAGTGAAATAGCAAAGCATCAAACAAAACAAAATATGAGCCAGGAAAAACAGAATCACAAATTTAATGGCAAATTGTAAAATGAATAAACACTTTTGCATGCCAAATTTCATTAGATTATATCTGACAGTTTACTAAAAGTGAAAGTATGCTAAAAGAGCATATCCATGAATGTGTTGGCTAAGCATGCCATGTGGCAAGGTGTGCAACGAAGCTTTTAACTGAGTTTTACAAATAATTTACCTGCGTATAAGAGGTAGAGAATAAGAATATAAATGGATCAGGGAAATTAACTCTACGTGTTACCCAGGTCAGAATGATTTCTATTATATGAAACTAGTTTTAAAGAAAAATAGAAGAATAAGGGAATAATAATGATTGATTAAAATGCTGATGTCAGAGATGATATGTTTAAAATGTTTAAATGTTGTATAAATTGAATGACGTATGAGTTAGTAGTCTGATAGAAGGGTAAATAAAAATAAGTCATGTATACCTTGCCAGGAAGTGTCAACTTCTGAATTAAATTCTTTCATCAAGAATAAATCCCAAATGCCTTGCTTTCCTCCTTGACTGCTTTTGTCTCCTCTTTGTTGTACTTTATTTTTTTTTTCTTAAATGGGTATACATCACTTCAGGTTATCTAGCGTTTATCTTGATATTTTTGTAATACTGTATACTAATTACAAACTTGTGTTTTTAATGTTATTTTTGTTTACTCATTTAATATTCATAGTGAGATACATATTTATTTACATTTAATTAGGTCTGCTACTTTCCCAAATCGTGACTGAAATGTATCTACTGAAAGCACTTTCTCTTTTTTCAGCATGGTCTACCTAAGTAGCATGCTCAGAGTCACAGGGTAGGCAAATGGAGGTAGATGGCATTAAAGCCTGTACTGTGATCTACCAGAAACAGCTCATTAGCAGTTCAATGCCTTCATGTTCTGTTCTAACTGCCATGACAGTTTATTCAACTGGTTAAGAACTGATTGACTAAAATTTGAATAAATAATGAATAGATAACATAGGGACAGATTAAAAAAAAATACTTTCTGTCAGTGACCATTTACACTGAGAGCAGGTATTTTAGAATGTGGCCCCTGGAAAATAACTGTTTATAGATAGGCCTTACACTGAAGTAAGTCACTTACACTGAGAGCAAATCTTTTGGAATCAGGGCAGACTTATATAGAGAACATCTCTTTTGGAATCTGGCCCATTATAAATCCTCCCAGTAACTTAAAAAAAAATCTGATCTAAAGGATTTTATTTAGTTCTTTCATGTATAGGTTCATAGGATGGTACTAGGCTATCAGCCCTAGGGCCTATACAAGCCTAGCCAAACAATTCCCTGGATATTTCTTCCCACAATATTTACGTCCCAGGACCCCTGTCTAGCAGGGCAACTGACGTGATCCCCAGGGTGAATTTCCTATCTCCCATCCAATCATCAAGGTTCCTTTTGAAGAGGGGCAAGGAGGCACTCTGCTTGGCATGTATGGGAAATTTATTCCAGAGTATGGGGAGTCTCTGGGTCAGGAACCTATCCCTCCAGCATGTTTTGTTCATTGTGATGACAAGGTTTAGATCCCTGGAGCACATGGCTCTGAGGGATTGGAATTTCTTTAAGTGGAGCATGTCCAACAGCTCAGGGTTTGACATGGCCTTGTATGTTAAGCAGAGAGCGCCTCTGAGTAGACGATATGCCATAGAGTATAGCTGGAGTTTATTTAGATGGTCAGCATAAGGCATCTGCTTTAGGCCTGTGATTCTTTTAGTGAGGCATTTCTGTGGCCTTTTCAGCTGTTGCAGATGTCTTGTGAGGTACATACCAAATGGGGCGTTGTACTCTATAATGGGTCTAATCAGGGATGAGTACAGTGGGACAATGACTTCCTTTTTTCTGGATGAAAAGCCCTTAGTGATGAGGTGTGTCACATAGAAGGATTTTCTGACTGTTGTGGCAATGTGGTTATCGAGGTGAGACCACTGTCCACTTGTGTCCCTAAGTCTCTCATTACACTTTTGGTGTTTAGTTAACTGCCACCTATGTGGTAATTCATGGGTACATGTTTTTTCCCAAAGGGGATAACTATACATTTCTTGGCATTAAGCTTGAGCCCATGACTCTGCATCATGCATCTATTTCTGAAAGGCCCTTTTGTAGAATATTAACATCATTTGGGGATTCAATAATGGCTCCCAGTTTGCAGTCATCTACGAACTTTGTTAGCCAGAGTCCCTTAGTGTTGGCCTGTACTTCAGAGAAGTAGGTGCCAAACAAGAGTGGTCCCAGGACTGAACCCTGAGGTACTCCACTTGTCACTTCTCTGGAGCTGGATTTGGAGTTGGCTATTTTTACACTCTGGGTTCTGTCAGTAAGCCAGTTGGCAACCCATCGAGTGACGTAGGGATTTATGCCCAGCTTAGTAATTGTATCTATGATTTCAGAGTGGGGAATGGTGTCAAAAGCCTTGGCAAGGTCCAGATAGGCTGTGTGAACCGCCTTACCCTCATCCGCTCTAGAGACTGATTCGAAGAAGTCAATCAGGTTCAGGAGACAAGATCAGCTCTTCACAAACCCAAACTGGGTGGGGTCCAGTATTTGAAGGTTGCCAATGTCTTTGTTTATAAGTTCCATGATAATGCATTCCATGCCCTTGCAGATCAGGCTCATCAGACTGATGGGATGGTAGTTCCCGGGATCCAAGGTGGATCCCCCCTTGTGGAGTGGGATAACTGTAGCTGTGCGCCACTCAGTGGGCATAAATCCTGAGGTGAGGCTATGATTAAACATGACACTTAGGTGGGGTGCCAGTTCATTTTGTAGTTCATGTAGTACACAGCCCAGGATGTCATCTGGTCCCATGGATGCTGTATTCTTAGCTTTGGATAGAGCTCTTTATACCTATGTGGCCATGATTACCAGAATTTGGCAATCTTTTGGTATTGAGATGGGCCCTTTAAGGGTGAAGTTGGCACTAAATCGATCTGCCAGAATATTGGCAATATCCTTGGGATCAGTATATTTAATGCCATTCTGTTGTAGCTCAGAGCAGATATGAGCATTGCCATTTAGATTATTGGCATAACTATAGAATGCCTTGTGGTTGTCTTTGGAATCTTTGGCAATTTTATTTTCGTAACTAGCTTTGGAGGATTTTATGAGGGATCTCAGCTTCTTACTGAGGCTGGTAAGGGAGTTTTTTGCATCCTGGGATTTTCCTCTTTTCTGCAACAGTTTCTTCCTTCTGTTGTATAGTTTTTTTATGGCCGAGGACCACCAGATTGGCTTCCTTTTTTGGAGGAGAATGTCTTGGTTCTATTTGGGATGGCATGATTCATGCACGAGTGGATGTGCTCGTACAGTGCCTTAGTGTAGGATTCAGCAGTCAAACTTTCAGCACCTGTCTGCATGGGTGCCATGAAGTTTGTCACTTCTGACTTAAGTAGCATGAAGTTGTCTTTGGAGAAGTTTTTTACAGAGGTTTCCTTACTGGGGTGTAAGGGTGGGATGTGGATGTCAAGGGTGATTTCCTTATGGTCCAGCCTAAAGTGTTTGTTATGTTGTCTTGCCTTAGGGACTGTTGTTGGGTGGCACACTGGTGTTGTGAGCTATGTGGCACTTTGGTTGTGACTGGTGTTTGTTTGCATTTCAGCTTCGGTGGTCCTTGTTGCTTGGGCAGGTTAATGTTAAGGGTCTCCGCATATGGGGGTTTAGTGTTGCTATGTGTGGGTGTTGATGGTGTGGGTTTTGAAGGGCTATGCATTGCTTGAGGTGTAGTGCAGGTGTTAACCTTTTCCTCTTGACTGTCTAGCACAATCATGGCTGGAGAGAGCTTTGCTTCCAGTTTGGCTATGTAAGTGCATCTCTCACAGGTTGCAGTGTTGGGTGATAGGAGGAGAGGGTTGTCTGTGTACATGAGGCAGTTGCTGCATTTCCCCAGTATGCCCAGATTCACCAGGTGGACAGGGGAAATCACTGGACGCTGACCCTTGGACATGCCTTTTAGGTGCTTTTTGTAAAATAGAAGAGCTTTTTTCCCTTACCTTTGCAAGGTACTTTGCAATTATAGGTTGTTTAGTGCCTTCGATTAATTTCTCCTTATTAACAAGGAGAGTTGAGTGCTTGTATTAGTTTAAGGCTTCCTAGTGCTTACACACCTGTATCTAAAATGTCAATTGCCACAACATTGAGAATTTGGGGATTTACAGGACTGGTGTTTCATCTATGGTAAGAGCTATTGGAGAGCAAACACTGTTTTGCTAGGATCTAAATGTCAGTTCAGCTTAGATTATGATTTTGTTCATACAGCTGAAACTTGACGGAATTTTTTTATGCTTATTTTATTAATTTGCTATACTTAATAAATTCTGAAAATAGATTTAAAAATTGTTCACAAGCTTCTAAAGGACCTCCAAAACAGGAATGATACAAATTCTTCCTCATGGCTTTGCACTGTATAGCAAAAGCCTCTAGTTTACCCATTTAATCTTTCCATTATTTATTTATTGACATTTGATTACCTGGAAAGTTCAACTGGGTATGAGTCCATTTTCAGTGAAGACCTGCAGAGAAAATGTCCAAAGTGTTATAAAACATTGTGAAAACAATAATTTTACAATCGTAAAAATAATACAAAAAACATCTACAGTTTAAATAACCATACCAGATTTGCCACAATATGAAAACACTCGTTAAGAATAAGATGCAAGTTACATGACAATGATTTGATATTCAGAGAAATTGTAGCCAGATTACAGAAAAATATAAGGTAAGTTAGTATAATATGAACAGGAATTGCAATATAAAGAGGGTGAAAAGCAGCCATGGGAGAGAAATTGACAGAAGTAAGGAAATGAGTGAAGAAGGGAGATTAAGGATATGTAAGGAAGGAATTGGTATCTTAGCCCTTATATTCAAAAATATGGTTATTTGCCCCCTGGAAAAGGCTCCCTTTTTAAGTCATTCTTTAAATTTTTGGCCAATAAATAAACTATGCTCAGTTACCAAACTATTTGAAGGGATTGTTTATAATCAAGTCATTAAGTCTGCTGAGAAATGTATGCAGCTGTACAGTACCTAACAGGGTTTCAAGAAGGTTTACAATAACCTAGCAGCTATATTTAGGCAACAGATTCAATATGCAATAATATGCATAAGGCCTGCTCTCTAAAGGTATTTTCAAAAAGGACCCTCAAGGCATTCTGACTTACCCATGAACAAACTATAAACAACTTTGGTTGTGATGAGTGAATCTTTTAACACCATCATGATAAAAATTCTGCTGCATTAATTCACTAGCATCAAATTAGGTAAATGTGAAAATCCTTAGGCAGTTTATGGTGTATCATGTATTATGAGGTCTCTTAGCATTTGATGAAAGGAAAGCCTTAGTTATTAATTTTCAGATTTCTAAACTTGACAATGTCTTCTCAGTTTTCTTTTTACTGTACAGGCATATTGCACACTGTTTATACATGTATTTTCCCTATGCAGTAGCTAAGAGTACAATGCTTACCATTACAGAAATCTGAATGGCACCCAGTCACCAGAAGAATGACTTTGTTTCTTGTTTTACTTTTTGTCTTTAACCCCTTACCTGAATTATTATCCACCTCTGACCCAAAAAGCAATTGCTAGAAACTATAATTACCCAGCGTATCATAGAAAGAGAGTGTCTTTGTCCTAACAGGACCCATATGTGGATTAGTAAAAGAAAAGGATATCTTCTCCAAGAGATTAAAAGACAACAGAGTCTTTTCCCAATATGAGGCTTATTTGGATTAGTGAAATAGGAGAATGTCTTCTCCAAAGAGAATCCAAGGATGCTGTTGATTTGAATAAGCTGCAAATGTTAATAAGAAAAATACAGATTTTGTGACTTAATATAGTTGAGCATCTAAATAAATGCTTGTTAGAAAAGGTTTAGCTAAAACTCAGAATAACAAAAGCCTACCAAGATTTGTTTTTATTGTTGAAGAAAATGAGCTAGAATTGTTCTAGTTAGACTCACCTCTTTCTTCTCGTTTGACTCACCCCTTGGTCTTTTCTTGTCTGCAACTCCATTATAATTAGTACATTTTGTCTTATTATACTTAAATAATTTTGATCTTATAGCTTGTGTAATGTATGCCATGATTTGTCCTTTAGTGCATGTCATAGCTAAAAAGGGTCTTCACATCACTTCTTTCACTCAATTAGAAAACAAATAAACTGGCAAGTAAAGTATTGTTGGCATTGATGCAGTGATTTTTTTTTTGTGGCTATAAGCAGTGATGCCCTAAGAATTGTGTGTGTGGTGTCCCCTTCAGTTTCTTTTTTTTCTCTTTTGTAAGACTTTCAGCCATTCCAAAGTTCATTAAAAAATGCAGTTCTGGCAATTAAGCATGTTGTTGAGGACTCAGGCTTCCTAGTTAGACAGTAGAGTGACTGTAATGTAATGGTGACAGAAATAAAAGACGTCCGCTATCTCTGAATTAAGAATAGAAGCATTGTTGTATAAGGACTAGATGTGGGCAGTACCACATGTAATATATATATAGCAGGGCAATACTTGCAGCTAAACCAGGATTGTGATCACCAATGTTTCATAAGGCATGCTATGCCATTTGTGTAATCTACAGTGACAGGACATTCATTTAAATACATTTTATGGTCATGTTAAGAATAGACTATCATGAAAGCACTAACATATCAGAATTCATCTGTTTTGAAAGTTAAGTTTCATTATGTAATTATTAATATGCAAAAATTTCTTCTGATAATGCCTTATCTACTAATCAGCATGCAGACAACAAAATTACTTATACCATGACTACGCTGTTGCCCATTCAAACCCATAACAATATAGCTCCACTAAAAATCCTAAAATGTCTTAATAACTAGCTCCTAACCATCACCTGCATGAAAAGGTATCACATAAGACAACATGGATAAAACAACATTCAATTATATCTATATAGCTGTATATCTATCTATATCTATCTGCCTATACAAACGTGTCATGTTAATGAACATGGACAGTAACTCGCATTCATCCATTCCTTTCTTTTGCATCTGTGCATATAAGTGTGGGTGTGTGTGGGTGTGTGTGGGTCAGTGTGTGTGTGTGTGTGTGTGTGTGTGTGTGTGTGTGTGTGTGTGTGTGTGTGTGTGTGTGTGTGTGTGTGTGTGTGTGTGTGTGTGCATATGTGCATGTATATGTGTATGTGTAGCTGCATGTGTGAGCATATGCAGGGAGATGAGAGGCCTCAGGTGTGTGTTTGCGCATGTGTATTTATGAGTGTGTATGTGTGTGTGTGTGTGTGTGTGTGTGTGTGTGTGTGTGTGTGTGTGTGTGTGTGTGTGTGTGCGCACTCGTGCACACGTGTGGAAAAGTAAATGGAGTGGTGGGCATGCTAATGCAATGCATTGGCTGACAATGCTGACTATCACAAAAAGTGTTGATTTGCATCTGTGGTCATTATGGGTGATTCAAAGACATGTAGATTAGTCTGTAATGAAGTCTTTCATAGGTTCATAGGTTCATAGGTGTGTACTAAGCTAATGGCCCTAGAGCCTTTACAAGCCTAGCCCATAGAAGTGCCCTGGCATCTTGCCGCCCAACGTTAGTTCCCAGTACCTCTATCAAGTAGTGCTACTGGAGTGATCCCCAGGGTGAACTTTCTAAAGAGGGTCAGCGAGGTGCTCTGCTTGACATGTATTGGAAGTCTATTCCAGAGCATGGGCAGTCTCTGGGTGAGGAACCTGTCCCTCCAGCATGTTCTGTTGATTGTGGTAATGAGGTTGAGGTCTCTGGAGTGTGTGGTTCAGAAGGATTGGGATTTCTTTAGATGTAGCATTTCTAACAGAACTGGGCCAGACATGGCTTTGTAACTCAAGCAGAGATCATAATAAGTAAGTGATATGAGACAAAAAATAGCTTAAGTCTTTTGATTCTGTCCATGTAGGACATGTTTAATGTCTATGATCCTCTTCGTGAGGTACTTCTGTGGCCTCTCCAGCTGTTGCAGGTGTCTAGTGAGGTACATGCCAAATGGAGCATTATACTCAATAATTGGTCTAATGAGGGAAGAGTAGAGAGAGATGATGACCTCTTTCTTCCTGGATGCAAAACTCTTGGTAATGAGATGTGCCACACAGGACTTTCTGACCACAGTGGCAATGTGGTCGAAGGAGAGGTTGCTGTTAACCTACATCCCCAGATCTCTTATAATGCCTTCAGTGTTCAGTGGGCTCTCATTGATGTGGTAATTTGTGGGAACTGAGTTTTTACCAAAGGGGATGATAACGCATTTTTTGGCATTAAGCTTAAGGCCATGGTTTCGACACCAGTCATTGGTCTCAGTGAAGCCTTTCTGTAGGATGTCTGCATCACTTGGGGAGTTAATAATGGTTCCCAGCTTGCAGTTGTCTGAGAACTTTGTCAGCCAGAGTCCCTTTGTGTTGGACTGGACTTCTGAGAAGTAGATGCGGAACAGGAGAGGAGCCAGGACTGATCCCTGTGGGACTCCACTCGTGACTGGTCAGCAGTCTGACTTGGAGTCCACTACTTTCACACTGTGTGTTCTATCTGTGAGCCAATTTGCAACCCACCTAGTGATATAGGGTTTGATGCCTAGTTTGGTGAGTATATCAATAATTCCTGAGTGAGGAATGGTATCAAAGGCCTTGGCCAGATCAAGGTAGGCTGTATGAACTGCTTTACCTTCATCCACAGCCCTGGTGACTGACTCAAAAAAGTCAACCAGGTTGAGCAGGCATGATGTCCCTTTCACAAAGCCAAATTGTGTGGGGTCTAGAGTTTGTAGTGTTCCTATATCTTTGTTAATCAGGTCCATGATGATGCACTCCATAGCTTTACATATCAGACTCGTCAGGCTAATGGGACATTAATTCCCTGGGTCTGTGGTCGCTCCCCCTTTATGGAGAGGGATGACTGTAGCAGTGCACCATTCGGTGAGGCTGTGACTGAATAGGGCACATAGATGTAGTGCCAGTTTCCTTTTTAGTTCATGTAGAATACAGCTAGGGATATTATTGGGTCCAATGAAGCTGTATTCTTAGCCTTGGACAATGCAGCTTTAACCTGTGCTGCAGTAATGCTGGGTGCCTGGCATTCTTCCAGTATTGTGATTGGTCCTTTAGGGGGGAGAGAGGGGTAAAGCTGGCACTGAATCTGTCAGCCAGTATGTTGGCAATATCTGTTGGCTGAGTATAGGAGGTACCACTGTGCAGTATCTCAGAGCAAATCTGGGTATTACCATGGAGGTTCTTGATATAGCTATAGAAGGCTTTGTGATTGTTTTTAGTGTCTGCTACAATACTGCCTTCATACTTGGCTTTAGATGATTTGATGAGGGATCTCAACTTTTTGTTGAGGCTAATAAGGGAATTTTTCCAGTCTTGGGACTTCGCCTTTTTCTGCAACAGTTTCTTCCTTCTGTTGTAGAGTTTATTAATGGCAGGACACCATCAGATTGGCTTCCTTTTTTGGAGGAGAGCATTTTGGTTCTGTTGGGTGTGGCTAGTTCCATGCATTTGTGTACATGTTTATACAATGCATTGGTGTATGATTTGGCAGTCATGCAGCTAATTTCCATTGGCATGGGTGCCGTGAAGTTAGTCACCTCTGTTTTTAGGAGTTCAAAGTCAGCTTTGGAGAAGTATTTCAAGGTGGTTACCCTTGCGGGGGGTGTGGGTGAGATATGGATTTCCATGGTGATTAGTTTATGGTCGGATCTGACCAGGGACGGCTTGACTACTGGTGTAGAGAAATGGTCGCCCGTGTTAGTAATAACCAGGACAACGATGTTGCTTTCTCTAGTGGGGGTCAGAATGAGCTGGTCTAGGTAATTGGAATTGATGAATTCCAGGAAGCGTTAGGCCAGTGTATTGGTGTTTGAGTTGTTTTCCTACTTGATGGAGGGGAAGTTGAAGTCTCCTAGTAAGAGAGTGTTGGGTTGGACTTTGATAGATTTCAGGGTGCTTAGGAATGTGGAGTGAGAGTCTAGGGACATGGTTGGGGATCTATAGCAGGCTATGACCTGGATCGCCATCTCAGATGCGTTATGCTGGGCTACTAGTCTAGAGGTGCACATATCCTTTATGAATATAGAGATACCACTGCCTTTGGTGCTTCAGTCCATGTTTTGGGGCCAAAAGGTGTAGAATGAGTTATAGCCTGGTAGCGCAGGGGTGCTTTCTGATGCTTTAAACCTGGTCTCTGTTACAGCACAAATGTTGATGTTCTCCATTTTGAGGAGTGCTTTGAGCAAGTGCATCTTGAGATTTAGTCTTCTAGCTCTGAGCAGCATGACCCTCAGTTTACATTTATTTATAGCTGTTATGGTGGTAATTTGGTCTTTAGAACACTGCCTAAAAAGGCACTATAGGAGTGGCAAAAACCTTAGTCAGTACCCAGAAACGCAGGGGTGACAGATGTAGGCCATCTCTAGCAAAGCATCAATGTTTGTCAATCATGTCTTCCCAAGCAGACAGATAATGGGTCCCCTTAGAATGACACTAGAAACTTAGCCAATTGTTAAAGTCAATCATTTTTTGTTTGTATTGCGATATCATTCTGGGTGATGGTAGGATAGTGCTCAGGGCTAGTGTCATACCTGCCTGGGCCACATAATCCGAGAGCTCCACCGTGTCTCTTTTCATGTAGCCCAGGGAGGTGTGTCTCAGGTCATTCACACCCACATGGACAATAACAGAGTCATACTTGTACTTGTTGTGGAGTGACCTGAGTGCTTGTGTTATGTGTCGGATTTTGGCACCTAATCAACAGCTGACTGTTACCTTCTCCTTGTTCAACCTAGCCTCACTATTGAGTCACTTATGATTAGTGTTTTGGACAAGGAGTTTAGCCTTAGGGGCTTAGGTTGAGGGGCACACTGTGGATGTGAGCTATGTGTCCTGCAGTTTGTGTTGTGTTGTGGTGGTCAAGTGCATTTCTGTCTTGGAGGTCTCTGCTGTTTGGGTAAATTTCTATTGAGAGCCTCCATGAAGGTGGGTGTGCGGTTTGTGTTTTTATGTGAGAGCTGTGATAGTGGGTGTTCTGGAGGGCTATGTGTTCCATGTGATGTGGTGCAGGTGTTGATGTTCTCTCTTGACCAGCTAGTGTGGTCTTGGCTGGAGAGTGCATAGCTTACAATTTGGTGATATAAGTGGATCTCTCACAAGTCTTAGTGCTGAGAGGCAAGAGGAAAAGGTTGTCTGTGTACATGAAGCAGTTGCTGCACTGCCTCAGAATGCCCAAGTGCACCAGGTTAATATGAGAAAGCACAGGAAACTGCCCTTTAATCATGCCAGGAGGGGTGGCCATAACTACAAAGTACTGGAGCTATTTCCATTAAGAATGACCAGTGCTAATGGCACTTAGGTGTGCTACAATAATTGCTACAAAAATCTGTTGAAGTGCAAAGTGATTAGGCTATTTGAAGTGCAAGAGAGAAAGTCTTAGCAAGATCTAAGGGAAAAACTTTAGAGCAGACTTTCTGGCATCAGTGATAGTTTGCCTCATCTTGGTGCCACAGTGCAGAGCTTAAACAAGTGCAAACCCACCCAAACATGGGCTTTTAAACCAGAATGTTGAAAGGGATGGAGAAACTGCCCAAATGGCCAATAAACTACAATTTCTAGGCCAGAAAGCACTCCTCTTGTGATACATAGCTTACCTAGTGCTTACTACTTCCACTGATAAGCTAGAAGGCTTCCTTCCAACACAGAAAGTCTTCAGGAGCTTAGAAGCTTACAAACAGTCCTGGATACAGAAAATGTATATCTGGACTAGACTAGTTACAGGAAAGGTGAAAATCAAACACAAACATGGACTTTTAAACCAGAAAGTAGAAAGAGATGGTAAAACTGCCCAAACAGCCAATAAACTACAATTTCTGGGCCAGAAAACACTCCTCTTGTAGTTCATAGCCTACCTAGTGCTTACCTATCCCACTGATAAGCTAGAAGGCTTCTCTCCAACACAAAAAGGCTTCGGGGACTCAGAAACGTACAAACAGTCCTGGATACATCAAACCTGTATCTGAACTACACTAGTTACAAGAAAGTTAGGGAACAAATGCAAACGTGGGCTTTTAAACCAGAAAGTTGAAAGGGATGGAAAAACTGCCCAAACGGCCAATAAACTACAATTTCTGGGCCAGAAACCACTCTTCTTGTGGTAGATAAGCTACCTAGTGCTTACCACTCCCACTGATAAGCTAGACGACTTCCCTCCAACTCAGAAAAGCTTGGGAGGACTCAGAAGGTTACAAACAGTCCTGGATATAGCAAATATGTGTCTGGACTAGAATAGTTACAGGAAAGGCAGGAAACAAGCTTAGAACTTTTTTTGTTTTTTTTTTATAGAAAAGCAAGTAAAACAGCAGTAAAAACAGTTCAAATGCAGTGCAAGCTAGCACACTTGATTGTGTAGCAATATTAAAACAAATACAGTTTAAACAAATGCAACTAAATTAAAAATGAATAAAAACAAGTGCAGAAGGCAGTAAATTAGGAAAAATCATGATGGAGGCACTTAAGATTATCAGAAAATAATGGCAGCAAATATGTAAATAAGTCAGTCAAGCAAAATTAAGACATCGCAGAACTCTGAACAATTAAAAAGTGCCAACAAATCTACTTATCAGCGCTATATTTCCAGATTGTTTGAGAAGCACACTCAGTCAGAACACAAGGAGATTCTAGCAATGGTAGATTCTAGCAAAGGTTTTTTTTTTTGTAAAGTGGAAAGGGAGAAAGGAGGAACAGAAGATAATTCAAGGTTAATAAACTAAGTGGGTTGGCCTTCTCAAATGTTCTCTCTGTATTAGGTAGAATGGGCTAATGACACTAGACTATGAGGAGTGTCCCAGATCAAATTTACAGTAAGGTTGGGCAACTGCAAAATCACCAAGTATAAGAACAAGACACCAATCCAATAAGGAGGGAGGCTGGGGAACTATTTTAGGCAGAAAACACTACAGAAATGTTTATCACAGCAGAAAACAGCAGTGAGCCACTAAATTAAAGTTTTAAACAGGTAAAGGAGTAAGGAGACTCTAGAGAATGCTTTTAACTGCAAACAAATCAGTATATGATACACTCCTTGAAAGGAAATCAGAACAAACAGATGCTCAACAAATGGAGAAAATTTCCAGTTAATACCTTTCACTCAGTGAAACTAGCTAAAAAAGCTTTACAAACAGTATGACAGTAAAAACCTTATTTATCAGACCCTGTAAGGCAGACAGTTTTAGTACAACCATGCAGATTATTTTATAGCAATAAAATATAGTAACAAGTATGCAGCAGACAATAAATAGTGCTTTAAATGGCTAGAATAAGCAATAACTAGTAAAACTAAGCAAAAAAAAAACATACTTATTGTTATATATCACAGATCAGATTTGTGGTCAGTGCCCCCCTCCGCTCAGCTCAGTGTGTGTATAGACAGAAATCCTCTCAAAGTTAGGGCTTAAATACCAGGATGTACAACCTGAAACAACTTAAAAAAGCTCAAAGGAATCAATGAGTGCTTACTCCAAGCCCTAGACCAGCCAACCTCTACTTCATCTTTGCAGCTAACATTTCTTTTAATCACACTTTCCAGCATCATGAAAACAGTCTCTTTTAGTCACAGCTATGGGCGAGGTTCTTTCTGAATCTCCTGGTGAGTAAATAGAAAAGAGATATATACAGTTACAGCAGCATTTCTTCAGTTTTTTTGATAACTGTAAGTTGATTTGCAATAACTTGTAGATATGCTGAAGTGAATATGGAATTATAAGGTCAGTTACAATGTACTTTTCATTGACAAAATGTATTGACATTAAGTACTATTAACTTTAGTTTACAGCCTATCTGTGGAGTTTTTCTTTTTATTTTGTTCTAAATCCACGCCAGCTTTTTTGCATTTTTTTGTAATTTTTTTTTTACTTTTAATATGTTAACTGCATTAATGAATATTAATGAAGCCCGAGCTTATTTAAGGCAGTATCTGTTTTCTATTAATTTATTGATGAATTGCTTGCTTACTCATGGTGAGCAATATTCCTGATCACTAACTTGTTGACACTGACTTGGTATTTTTATCATGCAGGGTAAGATCTCATCTTATTAAAAGTTATCAGATACCACCAAGTAATAGGTTGTGGATGAGTACATAGCATTCTAACAATAAAGTTATACACATGATGAGCTAGGCTGCAGTACAAAATATATATGAGAAGGTTGAAACATAGTAGCTATCAACAAAGTTACATCTTCATATGTGACCTCCTCAAAAATAGGCCATGACTAGTAGTCTGGTAGTACTAACCTGGTCAAAAATGTATACATAGACAGACAGATAGGTAGATAGACAGGCAAATAATACATAAATAGAATGGTCCACTGTTTGATAATCCCATCTCTTTATCCACTAAAGTTAAGCATGCTTTGGAATATTTTATATGTATAGCCAGTACTATCAGTATCCATGGGAGCTGTGTCATTTGAGCTCCTTGACTGTTTCTCCCGCTAAATAATATTTTGCTGCATGATGTGTACTAGTTTTGCCTTTTATTTATTTATTTATTTATTTTACATTTGTTTACCGGGATGGTCCGACTGGACGAGGTCCATTTACAGCTGAGGCCTGGGGAGAAAAGCTCCACATAATTAATATGACAAATAATGACACTATACATATTGTAAAAAACATTGTTATACTAGCAGTCTTTTTTGAAAAAGAAACAGTGAAAAAATTCTTATTAGCAATATTTACATATGTACATTTTGTTAGTCATGAAAAATATGGACAGAGATCACAACAAAATTATCGTATGTCAAAGGATACCATTTGTTACAACCATGCTTACTGAGGGCCTGAAAACACAAGAGAAAGAGAAGGATGGAGGTAGCATACATTAGGATTATGTTACACATGGACAGAGCCAAGAGTTTATAAGATGAGCCTTAAGGGAGTTTTTGAATTGTGTGGTATTTGATGCAGAAGTCACAGAGGGAGGGAGATTATTCCAACTTTTTGCTATAATGTGTGAAAATAGAGCTTTACCTGCTGTGTTGTTGGCTGAGAAGATAGAGAGGAGTGATTTATTGGCAGAGCAGAGTGGCTGATTTGGTGTATAGTTAGTCAGTAATTGCCTTAGAGCTGGAGTTTTGTCAGGATTTTTTAGGTTGTTATATGCTATGACTAGTTGGTGATAGGTTAATAACTGTGGGAGTTCAAGCCACTGAAGTTGCCTAAGAGGTATACAATGATGGGTTCTAAAGGGGGAATTTTTAGCAAACTTGGTGGTTTTGTTAAAACAGGACTCAAGTTGGTCAAGGTCAGATTTTCTAATATAAGTCAGAATTGGTGCTGCATACATTAGTGTGGAAAGAAGGTGGGTTTGGGCTAGGGTGACCTGAGCCTGATCTGACAGAAAGTTTTTATGTCTGTATAGGGAACCCACTTTTTTGTGTACCTTCTTAATAGTTTGAGAGATATGAATGTCAAAGTGGAGGTTGTTATCTATTTTGATGCCAAGCAGCTTGGTGTGGAGAGAGGGTGAAATGACAGTTCCATTATTGGAGGAGATAGAGAAGGAGAGTGGAGAGGTTTTTGATTTGTTTGGGGTAAATAGAAGTAATTTAGTTTTGTTGGGATTTAAGATAAGTTGAATATTTGTGATCCACCTTTCTACTGAGGCAAAAAATTCTTGGGCGAGGTACTGTAGGGTAGTTAGAGATGGGGCTGAGGAGATTAGGGTGGAATCTTCTGTATACTGTATGAGTGAGGCCTGCAGGGTAGAGGTATGCAGATTATTGGTGAAGATAGAAAAAAGAAGTGGACCCAATATGGAACCTTGAGGTACACTAATGGTGATTGGGTGTAAAGGTGATAAAACTCCTTGCCACTGGACAGCTTGTTGTCTGTCTGATAGATAGTTTTTAAACCATGCAATAGTGTCAGGGTCAAAGGATAAATAGGTTAGAGTATCTATTAGTATGGAGTGAGAAACCATGTTGAATGCTTTAGAGAGGTCCAGGAATATAGCAGATACAAATCTGTTGTCATTTCTATGTTGGTTGACCAGGTTTGTGAACGAGAGAAGGGTGGTGGTTGTGCTGTGGTGTGGGCGGAAGCCATGTTGTGTAGGGGAGAGGAGATTGTTTGACTTTAGGAAATGCATGACCTGAGAGTATATGCATTTCTCAAGTATCTTTGATAAAGTAGACAGAATGGCAATGGGATGGTAGTTTGAGAAATCATAGGCATTTCCACCCTTATGAAGGGGAATAATGTAGGAGATTTTCCACAGTTGAGGGATATAGGATTCCTGTATGGAGCGGTTGATAAGAATTGAGACCAGGTAAGATATGGAGTCGGCAGCCATTTTTAGGAAATTTGCTGGTATACCATCTGCTGCAAGAGTAGTGGGTTTAAGGTTTAAGAGGTATTTTTTTATTTTAGAGGTTGGGACAGATGATAATGTAAAGGGAAGTGTGTTGTTAGGAGCTGTTGGCATGGGTGTGTAGCTATTTTTGGATAGTTGAGTTGATAGTGATTTAATGGATTCAGTAAAGTAATGATTGAATTGGGAGGCTATATCGCTATCTGTTTTTGTGGAGGTGGAGGTGGGTGCTGGTGTGGTGGTTTTTCCAGATTTTAGTAGGGAGTTAATTGCATGCCAGAACATTTAGGGGTTGTTAGAGTGTTTGTTTTGGATACCTAGAAAGTAATTCTGTTTATTGATATTTGTTTGTTTTTTGACCTGATTCCTAAGGTATTGATCATTTTTGTTTGGATAGACTAGTGTTATCTTTTTTCCAGGTTTCCCATGCCTTATCTCTGGTCTTTAATAGGGTTCTAGTGGACTTACTAAGCCATGGAGCATAGTTTAGTTTAGCTGTAATTTTTCTTATGGGGGCTACTAAGTTAAGGATGTTAGTAGGAGTACTATTAAAATAGTCCACTGCTTGGTCTAGGTCGAGGGTACGTAATGGTTCCCAGTTACATTTTTTTAACATAATGTTGAGATCTAGAGGGTTAACATTGAGATCATTTCTGACTTGTCTATAGACTGTAGGTTTGGGTATGTTAACACGTTTTCGTAGGAGGAAAGTTGGCAGTGGTCACTAAGTCCATCTGGTAGACAATCTATTTGGTAATTATGTTCAGGGTAGTTTACTAATGTCCACTCTAGTATAGATTCCTTTTGGGATTTTTTTATCTACTCTAGTAGGTTCTTGAATGAGTTGAGAGAATCCATACAGGTTGATGTAGTTAGTGGGGTTTTTAGAGTCGCAGGCTAGCCAATCAGTGTTTAGGTCACCTAGTAAAATAGTCTCCTGTGGGAGGTTATCTTTTGACCATTGTAGAATCTCCTCAATTATTGGAACATTATTACCTGGCAGGATATATGCACAAAGAATACTGATACTCTTTTTCTTGTTTAGCAGTATCATAGAGCCTACGAGCTCAGCAGTATTAAATTTAGGTAGAGGAGTTTGTAGAGTAAGTGTATTTTTATAGACAATTGCAACGCCCCCACCCTTCTTTCCCGTCCTATCTAGTCTTAGGGTATTATATCCCGGAGAATGTCCTCGTTCTGTGTGCTAGGTTTTAGCCAGGTCTCTGTTATGGTTAGAATGTCAGGGGAGTAGTGAGTTATGAATGCGTGTAAGTGAGGAAGTTTGTTTGATATACTGCAAGAGTTAAGGTTGATGACAAGTAGATCTGTTGTGTGTTTGTTTGGGGGTATAATGTTGCTTGGCCCTGGATTTGGGTGAATATCCCCAAAGGTGAGGAGGTACTTCTTTAATAATAAATGAAGTTTGATTGTTTGTAGAATGTCTATGTGGTGTTTACATGATATTTTACTGGTGTAGAATAATGGAATGTACTTGTTACTTTTAAGTAATATTGTGTTGTTATTAAATAAAGAGGGGATTATTGGGAAGCTTATATGGGTTACTATAGGTGTGAAGGTATGCGTTGTATGGTAGGTGGTGTGGGGTAGTGGTGTGTATGTGTATAAGGATGTAACGCAGGTTGGGGTTGTGAGGGTTAGTAGGAGAGATCTAAGGCCTGCATAGTTTGCGTTATGTGGTATTTGGATGCAAGTAGTGTTGTTTGGTTGAGAGTTAATCAGGAGTGTGGTTTGGGTAGTTGCAGTTGAGTGGCTATAGGGAGTGGTCAGGTGACAGGGAGTTAGAATAAATGTAGAATTAGGGCAGAACGGAGTGGGTTGGAACCCGGTCCTCAAGAAACAATCTGAGAGCTTGTTCTCAGGTAAGGAAAATAAGGTACAAGTGCAACGTATAGTGACCATTTTAGAAATAGCAGGGGAATTTGTAGAAGTAGCTAGGGGGGAGGGAAAACTACAAGTAGTGTAGGGTAATACTACTGGTATTATTAGTGCAAAGAGGGAAAGCCTAAATCCGACCTGGACATCGGTAGAACCAAATAGCTGTTGTCCTGAGTGTAGCAAAAGGTAACAGTTACTTTTACCAATTGCTAGCTTAATGTTAAAAGCACAATAATATGCTATTATCAAATTAGATGATATTCCCTAATACAAGCTAAGTGATGGACAAAGTTATGGGTTCTAACAAACAAGTCATTTGCTGTGATAGGGGCTTTGCAATAGTTCAAGGAAAAGTATTTATTAGGTGTGTACAGAACCATTATATAGGAATGAAACAGCTACAGGCATCCCTCTATACTTAATGTAGCAAAGATTTTCAGTGGATACTATTTAATGTTTTATTAAAATGACTGCTCCTTCATTCCTCCTTGCAGAGAGAGGAGAAGACTGCCTTCTCTAAGAAATCTATCACAAGGAATTAGTTTTATTAGCTTTAATATTTCATGACATTCAACTGAATTATCTAGATTGTTGATCCTTATTTATTTATTTATTTAGTTATTAATTTATTTTACATTTGTTTACCGGGAAAGTCCGACTGAACACATGTCCTTTTTCAGTGGAGGCCCAGGGAGAAATCTCCACTTAAAACAGAACTAAATAAAATAAAATATAGATAACTTCAGAATATAAACATAAAAAAGTAGCTTTAGAAGATATACAGGTACATTCAGTTAAGGATATGTATAGAAGATGTACAAGTACATGCAGTTTAAGGTAACATTGTATATACATAAACATTCTTGTGTATACCTGAACAATTTGAAATTATTTTCTGTTCTAAAAAATATATGGTCTGTACTGGGGACAGAAGTATGAGTAATGGGCAACTCTTCTGGAAGTTTATGTAATCTGTAAGCACGTAAAGGAAAAACTTTGTACATAGATATGCAAAGAGTAATTATGTGCAGTAAATAAAATAATGTATAAAATTTAATACATGTAATGTACTGCAATGAGATAATAAAATGACTACAAGCCTTAAGGAATGCTGGCAATTCTTAAGTGGTACAATGAAAAACATTTTTTCAGACTGGAATAGGTCATAGTAGCGCCTCAATTATAACTCTGTTCCTAACAGAACATATTTCAGACTGTGAAATCTGGGATTAGTTTCATACCTTGTGCCCATTTAGTACCAGGATAGGTATAATTCCCACTTGACACAGAAGCGGATTAAGTGGGCTATAAGAGACAAAATTAATGATGAGATGTACTTCACACTATTGTGAATGCTACTTGCACACATTTTCTTAAACCAAGGTCTATGTAGTGACTTAAGGATGTACACTACATTTACCATCTAACATATCAGTTGTAAAAAGATATGTTGCTGGAATGGTAGCTATCATATTACCAACTAGTCATGTTCACCAGATAGGAACTTTCTGACATACCAGTCATCTCTGATTTGGTATCTGAAAAGACATGATGTGCTAACAGCATCAAATGACTATCATACTTTTATTAATTATATTGATACATATAACTATAAGTAGCGCAAGATTGTGCTGCATTGGTCTCAAACTCCAATATAAATAATTTATGTCTCTTCTTTTCTTTGAGAAAGAGAAGTTGCAAAAAATAATTGCTATCACATGCCAAAATATCCAAAAATGTCTACGTTTTGTCAAAAACATTGCATTGCTTTGCAGGAAGTATTACAAGAAAAGACATGGCATATATAACCATAACGCTTACACTAACATCTTAAAATGTCTGTAAGTGCTAGATACTTATGTTGTTTGAGGCTAAATGCTTCGGTATTTCTGGTTTTTAGCAGGCATGCACTGATTTCAAAATGGACAGCACACATACAGATTATTATTTCCATCAATCATATTGGGGATTATGAACTGATGGTCATGCAATAAATTGGCTCATGATACAATTACTGGCTGCTTTGTGCTTTATCACTGCTGTGATCATTTGATAAGTCTATGTATGTTTCTGTTAGCATGATAATGGAGTTCTTTATGTGAAATATTCAAACACAATATCATATGTGTTATAATAGTCTTTTGCATTCATTTAAGTAATATAGTTACACACTTATGTTTATACATTGAGTTAATCAGTAACTTATCCACTAGAGCCAGTGTCACTCCTCACATCTGCCTATAATACTGAATTCTGCATGCTGAATGCCTGTTGCATTGAAATAGTATTTAGTTGTCTTATACATGGACTGTTTCACTGACTCACCATATTTACAAATGGACCAATTTTCCACCAACCTGGTGTGTGCCTTTGGATTGACTTCAGAAGACTGAAAGCCCGAAATCTTGAATTTCAAAAGACTGAGACCAAAATCCTGAATGTTCAAAAGACTGAAAACTCAAAATACTGAATCTCAGAATGCTGAAAACACACAGGATACCAACACTTATTATATTCCAGCAGACATATATACAGAAACAAATACAAGCAAACCATATTACTTTTCTCCAAGTATAAACAGGGGGCAAGCCCCACTGCATCCCCCCACACTCCCTGCTTCTTAAATATATCAACTCCGAGATCGCACTTCACTACACTAACATACGTTATGTTGTAGTGTAGCAATTTAGAAGGGAACATGACTAAGGTTACACAGGCTGTATGAAACATGTAATTATATGTTTGCCATTTTGTTCTGTGGAGTGCGATCTCAGAGTTGATATATTTATGTAACAGGGGGTGTGGGGGGGTGCAGCACCCCCACATGGGGGTGCATGAGCGATTTCCCCCCAGCTTATACTTGGAGAAGTGCTAAACAGTTTATCTTTTATTTGTTTCTGTATATAATTGTGCTGGAATATAGTATGGGTTGGTATCCTGTGTGTTTTCAGTATTCTGAGATTCAGTATTTTGAGTTTTCAGTCTTTTGAACTTTCAAGATGTTGGTCTCAGTCTTTTGAAATTCAAGATTTTGGGCTTTCAGTCTTCTGAAGTGAATCCGTGCCTTCTGATGTATGTAAAGGTGAATTGTGAACAAAAGTATTTCAAAATGGGTTGTTTTGGAGGATACTAGTAATGAACAACTCCCCAGATGTATATATATCAACTCAGAGATCACTATACCTTAGAGAAAAAGGAAAATTCCAAGAAATTCCCATCATAGATTTAAAGTATATAAATCTATTTTTTCGGTCATTCAATCCCAGTGTTTCAGAACTTGCTCATGCAGGTCCCAACTTTTCAAATGGTTACCGAACAAACCTTTTAAATAAGCTCATTTATTTTTGCATTTTCATAGAAATGAGCTGTCAGTGAAATCTTGTGCTCATCACGCACACCATATGCACATGACTCTGCTAGTAAGAACGTTATTGACATTTAATGTTAGAGAGTGGTATAAATAGCTGTAATATGGCATGTAAATGATTACAATCAACAGACAACCTTTGTCAATTTGAAATAATATCTCACATAACAAGTAAAGTAACAAACTGTTTAAAAATTAGCTAACGTTATATGGTAAGATTATACAATAATTGCTTATATTAAACAAGTGGCAACTGAAGCATTATGACTTCTCCACAAACAAAAGCTAACATAGAGCTTGAAGAAAAAAAAAAATGGTACTGTGATGATGTGAGGTAGTGCTAGCTACACCAGACAGAGAAGGGCAGTGCATGTGTAAGATGTGCCAGCATAGCAAGCTAGAGTTTTGTAAATAATTTTATGTCATTTGTACATCAAACTGATTAGTACAGACAAAATATAGCAACAGTGGGTCCTGCTGGACAGAAAAGAAATATACATTTATATCAGACTGCACTATTGTAACTGAGAAAATGTATATATGTTAACAGAGGATATTGGAAGGGAAGGGGTTAAGCTCAGCACAGCTTATTTTAAGAAAAATAGCCAGAAATTAAATTACTTGGATTAAGCCATAAAGATTTTATCTGACAGGCCTGAATGCAACCAGAGATGCAATGGCTGGGAAAGGCCTGGGCTCTTATTGTCCCGAGTGGTGAAAAAAATTGCTACGTTGGGGTACCAGAGAATGGTTGGTTAGTCTCTGTAGAAGGATGAAAGTATTAGAATTGTTTTATAGACTGCAGATGCCTTAGCAAAGCTCTAGGTATGCATTGTGACACATCTGTGCTAGATCCTGGTTCAGCTTCTATTCAGAGAGGTAATGGTGGAACCACAGAATCGGGTGACCAGATGTGATGTCATTCTATAGCCAGCACTAAAATTGTATTTAGATGTTACTGAGAGATGTGATAGAGCCACTCAGCACTCTGTTAGTGGAACTGACAGCAACGAATCTCATCCACGTCATCCCACCTTGCTTTTGTAATTAACTTAACTAAGGAACAGTAACTCTTCAGTTAGTTAGAAAATACAGTGAGATTAGTTGATCTTTCCAGCTGTGTTGTTTTTATATTTCCTGTGAATTGAAACTCTGGTGTTTATTGTAAATAGATATTCAGTATTTCATGTTTTCTATTGTATTATTTATTATTAAATATATCTATACCTTTTGGTGTGGCTGGTCTTTTAGAAAATAGTTTAACCTTTGAGAATAATTGCGTTTATTTGGTGACACTGTGGCTTCATGCTCCTGAAAGTCTTGCCATTTAGCCAAACATTACCATTTGTATAAGTATTAATTTTACTAAGAGTAATTAATCTGGATGAAGGTGGTACAGACAGTAAATCTGTGCCAGCCTTTCCCAGGTGTGTGTGTGTGTGTGTGTGTGTGTGTGTGTGTGTGTGTGTGTGTGTGTGTGTGTGTGTGTGTGTGTGTGTGTGTGTGTGTTAGCTTCTTGGAACAGGGACAGAAAACACTTGTTTCTGCAGAGAGAAAGGTGGAGTCTTATTTGGGGCCTGGAGAGGAAACCCAACCCCAGGACTGAAGTGTGCTCCCTGTGTGCTCTTAAGGGAAACTGTGCTTGATGCAGAAAACTGCATCTGAAATAACTGTGTGTATCCATTTTTGTTCTAAGTGAGTGTTTCCCACTGGTATCAGAGGTGAGGATTGAGGCTCCTTGATTACTGGCCCAGAGGAGGCACGTCACAGATACTATGAATGTTTTATAAACTACACACTCAGAGGAAGTGCTGTTAAGCATTTAAGGCAACAGTCATCTTTCTAGCAACATGTATCACCATGAGAAAATATATATCATTCAATTTGCTCCATGTGTCTTCAAAGTGTATTTGCAACAAATGTCCTACATATATTCCTCATCACTGGTATGATGGGACAAATCCCTGATGATGGTTCATGTTATATGGGTTCAGTGTGCAGCTCAGGTACTTGAGGGAGGAAGGAAATGGAGGATGGGGTTGCCAATCTAGAGAAGGTGGGACCATATTGATGATGAGTAGGTCATGGGTCACTCATGGTTCTGGTGGAGACTAGGACGTAAAGTGACTGCCGGGTTGTGGATGTGTGCAATAAGTATATAAATCTGTACTGACAATTGGCTTACATAAACCGATTGAGGGTTTCTAGAGCCAGCTAAATTGGACTACCACACCTCATTGCTTAATATTTACTTCATTTGAGAGTCAGACTGTGCTGTATTCTCCTACACTGATGTTTCATTTATTTATTTTGTTTGTTTGTCCGAATGTATGTGTGTGTATATGAGTGTATGTATTTATTTATTGTTTTATTAATTGGGTAGCTCCTTGATAAGAAATGACTGGTTTCTGGCCCAAGCCTGGGCTGTACAGAGATAACTAAAACTCAGGTTGTATAACATAAATGACAATGGCTAGAAGGTAAGCATAAATTGGTGCAGGCAGAGGTATATATAACAAATAACTGTGATATAATGCAGATTAAGAAGTGAAATATAGTTTATGAAATAGAAAAAAGAGGTTAATAAAAAAGTATGAAACCAGGATTAGGAACAGGAGAGAATTGCTATGTACACACACACACACATATATATATATATATATATATATATATATATATATATATATATATATATATATATATATGTTGTATATATATATATATATATATATATATATATATATATATATATATATATATATGTTGTGGTCATACTGTGATTACAGGGATAAGACTGATGAAAAGACTATAGGATGGGATTAGAATTTAGGCCATGTGACCTACAGTAGGGCATTTCTATGGCTCTTGATCACCAGGTATGCTTTGTACTGGGACTTGGATTCAAAATAGGTAGACAGATCCTTCAAGCTGGGGGAGTTCTTGCTACAGCTATTGTGATAGCACAGAGAAACTGTGTTTGGTGCATTGAACCTTTGTCCTGCTGTTTATACTTATCACTGGGATGTACATTACCAGGAATATCAAACAAAAAGTATGTTTCTAACAAAGACGATCATATGCATAAAATCACAAATCTACCACAACAGACTAGAAGCACTCTCCCTCTTTTCTGTGTCATATAGGTTGCTCAGAGGAGACCTTTGCCTTGTCTGCTGAGCCATCAGATGCCTAGTAGTTCAGAATTTCTTGTACCTTCACAAATCAAACTGTCCCACAAATAACAGAATAGAGGATCTATACCAGCTTATCAATAAAACAAGGTGGGGAGACAGATTCATTTCTCAGCATCCACCTCTGTATAGTAGGCCTTGTCCATAGACCATTTCTACCGATGGCCCAGGCAGGTTACGCATTCATGAGTTTCAAGAGATAGCTGCAAATCTTTGTAATTTGTACAATTCCAAGACTGTGACAGTTCATTTGCAGAGCAACAGTGGCGTAGCTTAGGAAAGCGAAGAGTGTGACTACCTGTGCTGAAGTGAGTGTGTGTTACAGGTGGGTGGTATGGTAAGTGAATTAATTTGAACGACAAGCACTCAAGCAGAAGAATGGCGATAGAGGTTATATGGAGCTATCGGGAGTTTTGTGAGGAGATACAGTGATACTATCTGGGCACACCTAGGCCTATGAATCTGCTTATCTTGTTTGAAGTCACTTGTGTCTGAGTGTTCTATGCAGAGTTTAGAGTGAATAGCAATAGTCCTGTATTTTAGGCAGTATTGTTTGTAATGTTAGCACTCTCCATGATTCTCCTGGGAGTAGGTGAGAGTATTTATATGCTAACCTAAGGTGACTGAGTGTTATTTTTCTGATTTGTTGTTCATGAGAAAGAAAATGGGTGTAAGGAAGGGATATGGTGATGTATTTAGTGGGGTGGGGGGGTGCTCTGTTGTAGTAATCTGAACAGATGTTTATTATCAGAGACAAATCAAATATGCCCAAATACAGGTTAGTAAGGTATCATACCACATTTGAGTTTATGAGCAAAAGACAGAATTAAGGATGGCTTACTTATAACTTTTCAACAAAGGAAATTCACAAACTGATAAAATCCAAAAAAAAGAAGACAAACCACACTGGCAGCTGTTTTTAGTAAATTAGCGCTTTCGTTTACTGGCAAATTGTAAACTTCTTCAGATAAAATAAACATTTCAGTACATTGCTTAAATAGTGAACATGTTCTGATGTCATAAATTGCATAATTAATTAATTGCAAAATCAGACAGCAGTTTTTAAAAGGGAAATGTTCATATAGGACCAAAATATTGAATATTTACTACATAAATATTAAACATATATATATATATATATATATATATTGTTAATAAAAAAATTTTGTTAAATGTGTACATACATTAATAAAATAAAAAACATGGTAGTAATATCTACCTATATAATGCTTTTAATTTAAGCAAACTTTTAATTGAGATCATTTCATTCAGCCCTGGTGGTGAATTTGCATCAAGCTTAAGCTGCCATAAAATTTCTTTCTCCTCTAATTTCAGGCTGGATGGACCACCCCGCCCTATATCCTGAATACAATCAATGATAACAAATTGGAAATTATGGCCAGGGTTCTGTATAATATGCCTAGCCAGAGCATTACAAGAATTCTGCTTATTAATGGCATAAATATGTTCATGCACACGGTGTTTAAAACTTCTGTCAGTTTTGCCTACGTAAAATGATGTACATAGGGCACAAATTCCTAAATAAATAACCCCCTTAGAGTTACAATTAAACTTATTATTAATATAAATCCTGTGCTTCCGTATTGTAATAGAACTGACAGTCTTGATATACTTGCACCAAGAACAACATTCACATTTGTACATTCCACAATGGGGTTTATAGATGTAAGTACTTCCTTGTTCTAAAATTTCTTTTAGGTTTAAACCCCGTCTATAGGTGAATTTAGGTTCTGGTGCAATAATTTTATTGATGTCAACATCATTAATCAAGAAAGCCCAATTTTTCTTAAAGATCTGTTTCAAACTTCCCACATCTTGAAAGAAAGTGGTAATAAAGTTAGAAAGTAAACATTCAGGCTCAGCTCTTTTTTCTTCATTATGTATTGTGCTCAGAGTGCACAATTCAGAACCTGGATGTTCATTACTACTAAATTCTACACCCAAATTTGGTTTATCAATGACTAAAGGGGGAGAAATTTTATGGCAGCTTAAGCTTGATGCAAATTCACCACCAGGGCTGAATGAAATGATCTCAATTAAAAGTTTGCTTAAATTAAAAGATTATATAGGTAGATATTACTACCATGTTTTTTATTTTATTAATGTATGTACACATTTAACAAAAATTTTTATTAACAATATATATATATATATATATATATATATATATATATATATATGTTTAATATTTATGTAGTAAATACTCAATATTTTGGTCCTATATGAACATTTCCCTTTTAAAAAAACTGCTGTTTGATTTTGCAATTAATTAATTAATTATGCAATGTATGACATCAGAATATGTTCACTATTTAAGCAATGTGCTGAAATGTTTATTTTATCTGAAGAAGTTTACAATTTGCCAGTAAACGAAAGCGCTAATTAACTAAAAACAGTTGCCAGTGTGGTTTACTTATAACTTTTGCTCTCTCATTTTTCCCTGAAGAAGTAATAGCTTGTTTGACCTCATGAGGCCAGCAGTATGTTGAAAATATAATTTACTTTGAAACAAAATATTGTTGTGATGTGATTTGATATAAAACATTAAAGGAGACATGCATCACAGGCATCTACATTTTAAACAATAATATAATCTCCTAAGATTCTCTAGGTAATTATTCAATAAAATGGAGTTTATTTTTTCACACTGAATATTCCATTGCCCAGACCCCCCCCCCACCAAATAAAGTAGAAACTCATAACTGGCCTAGTTGCTTTGTCTGCACAGCTTACTTTTTTGGGCCCTCCTTTCACATCCTCCAGCCGATCCTCAATTACCTGAGGTTGCTCCCATTTTATCTTTAGTAGCCTTGATACTACCACCCCAAGGCTGGGGCATCATGCATAACAGATTAGGAAGGGGAAGTGTGTGGAGCAGAGTGGTTGGATGCATCATATTTGCTGTTCTGAGTAGTAGAGAATTCTATAAATGTCCCAGCTGGGTGGAGCTACTGACATTGCCTGCATCACTGCATGTAACATCACTTAGCTCCAATCCTCCTTTCAGCGCTGAAACACTTATGACAATCTGCCACACAGCAACAGTACAATCCCCAGCATCAGGGATGTGTCAAATCAGAGGCAGCCTCCTGTTCCCTTTCTACTGTAATCAAAAAACGGAGGATGCAGAACAAACCAGTAAGCAGAAACAAAGCACCCTGAACCACTGCTAGGTAGGCCCACAAATTTATTAAGCCGAACAGTTCACTCGAAAAAATAACGCTGAATCAAATCACCATACGTTTTCGTCCACAACTTCATCAGATTACACTAATACATTCAGTTAACTGCTTTTATATACTCATCCAAATTTTAAAAAACAGCCAGTAAAAACAATCATTGTACATAGAAATGCATTGAGTTACTGCCCTCTACTGACAAGGAGGATTATTACACATTAATGTCACAATTTTGCTGATCTCATTTTTAATACAGGGGCAAGTGAGATCATGTCATTTAAACCAGGGAATTTACTGGCCTCCAACACCACTTGCCAGTATAATTCCCTGTATTCAACTAAAGTCTCCCACATACCGCCCTGGGGTCCTTTGGCACAACCTCTAATATAAAAAACTGAAATTCAGCTTCAGGACAAGTTTTTGTGTGTTTGTACAGAGAATTTGTTTCACATTTTATACGAATATCATAGGTGTGCTCATAAATTCTCTGCTTAACCTTTCTTTCACTCTTGCCAATGTAAAAGCATTACATTTTTACATAACCCAACATAAATAATCCCTTTTGTGTTACAATTAATAAAAGTTTTTAAAGTTAAAATTTTGTTATTTCTGGCAGGTAAAGTAATGGTATCCCCAGTAATCAAATAAGAACAATAATTACAAGCACCACATTTAAATACACCAGCTTTTTGTTTGTACCTGCTAACCTTGAATTCCCTTTACTACCTCTTTCAAAATATCCTTCAGGGTGTTCCCTTTCCTATAAATATGTTTTATTTCACCCTGGAAAATGTGATTTAAGTCAGAAACTTTAGAAAAGTTAATCCACTCTTTGTCAAAAATTCTTTTGATCACACCAGCTTGTCCATCATATGTGGTAATGATACCTGATACAATTCATTATTTAACCCATCTACTTTCTTGTTTGTGACTTGTTGAGTTGCAACATCTTCAATTTTACCCAATACAGGGGCAAACCTTCCCTTCCTCCCATCACTGACTTCTTTAGAAACTCTATCAATGAGCTCTTCCGGGTAGCCTCTAATCAGGAACATGTTTCTCAGGTTTTTACATTCGTTACCATAACATGCATCATCAGAAGTCATTCTACACAAGCGCACAAATTGCCCTTTTATAACACTCCTTTTCTGGTGTGGGGGGTGCGAACTTGAGTAGTGCAGATAAGAATTAGAAAAGGTCTCTTTTCTATAAATTCTAGACTCAAAGCCATACTCAGTTTTAGATATGTTAACATCAAGGTATTTCAATTCATCAGTAGTGAATTTGTGAGTGAATTTTAAAAATTCTGTGGTACCATTTAGGTATTCCTTATACTGGCAAGTGGTGTTGGAGGCCAGTAAATTCCCTGGTTTAAATGACATGATCTCACTTGCCCCTGTATTAAAAATGAGATCAGCAAAATTGTGACATTAATGTGTAATAATCCTCCTTGTCAGTAGAGGGCAGTAACTCAATGCATTTCTATGTACAATGATTGTTTTTACTGGCTGTTTTTTAAAATTTGGATGAGTATATAAAAGCAGTTAACTGAATGTATTAGTGTAATCTGATGAAGTTGTGGACGAAAACGTATGGTGATTTGATTCAGCGTTATTTTTTCGAGTGAACTGTTCGGCTTAATAAATTTGTGGGCCTACCTAGCAGTGGTTCAGGGTGCTTTGTTTCTGCTTACTGGTTTGTTCTGCATCCTCCGTTTTTTGGTTACTAGTAACTTTGGGATGGAATCACCTGCTGGGAGTGTGGCAAGCAATGGAGCAAAGACTAATGAAGTCGGTGAGCTCAGGAAGCTTATCGGACAGCTCACTCAACTTGTGGGGCTTTTGACCCCAGTCAGCCAATCTTTGGCCTCGGTATTGACGTCTGTATTGGAACCAGGAAACCAGGAAGTGCATCGGAGTGTTGAGGCGCGAGAGAGACGGGCTGTTGGTGAGGAAAATGATTCCAGAGATGTAGAAAGACGAAATGGAGCAGGATCCAGCAGTCTGGATGGTTTCCCTCGGATTTTGCTTGAAGAAACCGACCACGGACAATCTGAGCAGCCTAACAATGTTAGGAAAATGGGTGAAGGAGTTCGTTTTGGCCCTGGTGGTAGTTTAAACTCTACAGGTACAAAAAGACATTTCAATGACTTAATCAATGTTGTTTATGATTTTGCTAGCAAAACAACACCAATGATAAACTACAAGGAACTTTTTCTCAAAAGCTTGATGACCTGGACTATTTTTATACAAATGCAAAATGTTAGAAATGGATAACACTTATTTAAAGTATTGTTTAGAACAGAAAATTGTGCCCAAAGGGCTTAGGGTATGCAAATACCCTAACAAGGTTGTGGAAGGTACAGAGTTTTATTTTGAACTAATAGAGGCTTTTGATAATTGTGGTTTTGATATAATGAGGGCTATCATTAAAAACAATGAGGTAGAAATAAAGAAGTTGCAAGAAACTGTAGAATGTATAAACAAGGACATTACTCACGATTTACTATTTACAGTGGACGAAGAGAGAAGCAAATATCATAAACTATTAAATAATTTAGAAAGTAAATGTTTGGAGGTTAAAACAGAAAATTAAACAAGATTGAGAGAGATTTAAATGAATACAAAACAAAGAAACAATACCCGAAGCCTAAGAATTGGGTGAGAAATGTTAGAAATTATGACATTAATCACTACAGAGAACCTAACAATGACATTTCTGACAATGAATTGCCTTTAGAGAATGATTATGATGCTGCATTTCCACCTTTAAGGCGGTCTGAGAGACTTATGCACAGGGAACCTGTTACTTACAATTCAAAAAACTACAAAACCAGAAACTGGGGAGCTCAGGAAAGGAGACGACCAGTCTGGGAATAATTACAAAATGTGGTTTTAAATACAGTTATAATGATTTTAATATTTTCAATTACACAGATGTAGCAATCAACAGTAGTCATTTTGAACTATTGACAAAAGGTTTTGGTTTTATACCTAGAGAGAAAACAAATATTTTTAAACTTTTAATTGATATTAAATTATTTATTAGGAAGAAAAACTTAGAATTATATTTTAAAGGAAATGGTGTCAACATGAACAATGTAGAATTGCGTAAGAGCACCTTTAATCCCCCAACACACCCTCAGCTAAGAAACTTTGAATTGAGCTTGGAACACGAGCTTAGGAAAATTCTGAGTTGTCACAAAGTGCAGTCTAATTTAACAGACCCAGAGTTGGAAACTTTGAAATCATTAAGTGAGAACAAGAATATAAGAATTATGAAGCCCGATAAGGGCGGGGGGGTTGTGCTTATGGATGCCATTAATTATGAGAGCAAAATGTTTGACATATTAAATGACAATACCAAATACACCAGAATATCCTTGAATGAAATTAATATTGCCTACAAGCGAATTTATGTTATTTTAAATGACTTATTAATGGATGGAGTTATTGACACGAGTACTTTTAAATATTTGCATGTAGACAAACCGAGAATACCCTCCATATTTGGGATACCAAAGGTGCATAAAGATGAAAGTGACCCACCTTTGAGAGTGATAGTGTCAGCCGAAGGTTCGGTCACTGCACCTTTGGCCAAGTACATTGACCAGAAGATAAAAAAGCTTGTTTGTGACAACAATGTTATTTTAAAAGATTCGTGGCATTTCTTAGGAAAACTAAATGAATCACTTGCAAATGAAACAAAAGGTTTTGGTACCTTGGATGTGATTGACTTATTTACAAGTATACCCCATGATGTAGGCCTTGAATGGTTCGAAGAAATGCTACTTGAATCCAAACTACTAGGGCACAATGAGTTCAGAACTGTTTTGTTATTAATGGAGATTGTCCTAAAGAATAATTTTATATTCTTTCAGGGCGTATTTTCGACAAACTAAAGGTGTGGCGATGGGGGCACACTGTGCTCCCACTTATGCTAACACTATAATGTCCTTCTGGGAGAATAAGTTTGTACTGAATTCAGAATATAGTAGTTTATGGAAGTTGTATGGTAGATTTCTGGACGACTTGTGTTTCTTATGGGCAGGCACTCAAGATGAATTTGGTAGCTTTGTGGAATACCTAAATGGTACCACAGAATTTTTAAAATTCACTCACAAATTCACTACTGATGAATTGAAATACCTTGATGTTAACATATCTAAAACTGAGTATGGCTTTGAGTCTAGAATTTATAGAAAAGAGACCTTTTCTAATTCTTATCTGCACTACTCAAGTTCGCACCCCACACCAGAAAAGGAGTGTTATAAAAGGGCAATTTGTGCGCTTGTGTAGAATGACTTCTGATGATGCATGTTATGGTAACGAATGTAAAAACCTGAGAAACATGTTCCTGATTAGAGGCTACCCGGAAGAGCTCATTGATAGAGTTTCTAAAGAAGTCAGTGATGGGAGGAAGGGAAGGTTTGCCCCTGTATTGGGTAAAATTGAAGATGTTGCAACTCAACAAGTCACAAATAAGAAAGTAGATGGGTTAAATAATGAATTCGTATCAGGTATCATTACCACATATGATGGACAAGCTGGTGTGATCAAAAGAATTTTTGACAAAGAGTGGATTAACTTTTCTAAAGTTTCTGACTTAAATCACATTTTCCAGGGTGAAATAAAACATATTTATAGGAAAGGGAACACCCTGAAGGATATTTTTGAAAGAGGTAGTAAAGGGAATTCAAGGTTAGCAGGTACAAACAAAAAAGCTGGTGTATTTAAATGTGGTGCTTGTAATTATTGTTCTTATTTGATTACTGGGGATACCATTACTTTACCTGCCAGAAATAACAAAATTTTAACTTTAAAAACTTTTGAATTGTAACACAAAAGGGATTATTTATGTTGGGTTATGTAAAAATGTAATGCTTTTACATTGGCAAGAGTGAAAGAAAGGTTAAGCAGAGAATTTATGAGCACACCTATGATATTCGTATAAAATGTGAAACAAATTCTCTGTACAAACACACAAAAACTTGTCCTGAAGCTGAATTTCAGTTTTTATATTAGAGGTTGTGCCAAAGGACCCCAGGGGCGGTATGTGGGAGACTTTAGTTGAATACAGGGAATTATACTGGCAAGTGGTGTTGGAGGCCAGTAAATTCCCTGGTTTAAATGACATGATCTCACTTGCCCCTGTATTAAAAATGAGATCAGCAAAATTGTGACATTAATGTGTAATAATCCTCCTTGTCAGTAGAGGGCAGTAACTCAATGCATTTCTATGTACAATGATTGTTTTTACTGGCTGTTTTTTAAAATTTGGATGAGTATATAAAAGCAGTTAACTGAATGTATTAGTGTAATCTGATGAAGTTGTGGACGAAAACGTATGGTGATTTGATTCAGCGTTATTTTTTCGAGTGAACTGTTCGGCTTAATAAATTTGTGGGCCTACCTAGCAGTGGTTCAGGGTGCTTTGTTTCTGCTTTCTACTGTAATGGTTGATCTGGTAAACAGAGTCTCATTCTCGTCTGTCCATGGCTCGTCCAGGTGTCTGAGCTGCTAGTCATACTCATGTCATCTGAGTCATTGTCAGAATTGCATTCCTCTATGACATGGAGCCTGGTGCACAACTTACTTCTATAATCATAAAGCATTTGTTCATGCATTTAAAAATAGAGTCTCCAAGTGCAGACGAGTAACGATCTGACATGTTAATGAGCTGCTTCCTGTGCCAGGGATACAGGGCTTGAATCTTTCCATCTTGGGAATTTGGGCCTCATTGGTATCCTGGTCTAATCATATATGAATGGAAGCACTCTTGAAAAACTGAAATTGTTTCATTTGATGCAAAAGTAACGTGAAAGGAAAATAAATCATTCAAGATAAAGTTAATTCTAGGTACTGACTCAGATAGGTCTTCAAAAAATGGAACAAATGAACTGAGCACATATCTACATTTATAATCAGAGTGACCACAAACTGTCAGCTCATGCCTCAGCAGTGGTGTATGCATCTTCTAACATAAGCACTATGTTCACCCCAGTTATAACTTATCACAATCTATACTGAGCTGTACCACAGTCATAAAACTGAAAACAATTTTTTGACAAATTTCAAACTAAATTATTAAATACTGAAGTGCACAGTGTCAGCCTTATTTTCTTTCAAAGTCTTGTATCTCATATTATGCAACATGTCATGTTAACATATCACTACAGAGAAAGGAATACTGAATTTGCAGTATAAGTACAATGTCATAAAACCAAATCATATTTTACAGCCGCAAATCAAGTACAAAATAGGTTGTAACATGAATAGTAAAATGAAAACTTTTTATTTAGCTGACAGCCAGACAGTGACTGAAAACACAATCTTGAAAGCAGCATTTGGATGGCAATACAAATTAACTGCCTGCTAGGAATCTATAAAATGTATTTTCTGTAGTACATCAAGGCACATAGCTGCCAAATATCTGGTTCTAAGTACATTTGTTGTAATGTTCCCACTCAGACTCCATATCATGTTACTCTGCCTAGTAAATATATAGTTGGCCAGCAGAAGACCTCTCTATATTTACGAATAAATCACTGAAAGAAAAAAGTATGATATAACATAGTGACTCAGATCTGAGGGTCGGCTATGAGCATATCAAGTCATTTAGCTGAAATTACAAATAAAAACCAAGATACATTAATTCATTAACACATATGTGGTATGGAGTATCACAACTCGAGCGGTCTACATAAATATTGCATTCAGAGAATTTTATGAAAAGTAAACTTAAAAAGCATAAGATAAACAAATATGCAAATATTTTGTGGAGAATAAAAAGCTATTAAAACTGTACAAATAGCAATGTTATCAGTAGAAGTATTTTTTCAGTGATAATAGTTGGTGCATTCATAGTCATTTCCATAAATATGTACTATATTATAATGCACACAAAACAAAGTATATTTTTTGTAAACTTTCACAAACAAATGTTCATATCTTGAAAGCTGTACCACCTAAACATATTTTATTAGAACAATTGTGTTAACCAGGGGTCTATTTTATGTCACAAAAAAGTAAATACATGAAATACCTCTTCATTGACCCATTTTCAGTGAAAGTGAAACTCTGCAAACGATTGTTGCGTCAAAATTTTTCCCACGGTAAGTAAACAGTGGGCCAGCATAACTATCGCATTAAAAGAGAAAAATTTTAAACCCACGCTGGTGGGGTGCTGTTCCCCCTCACCCCTCCCCAACTAAATATACCAACTCCAAGATCTCACTACAGTGGGGAAAAGGGCAAATTCCTGAAGATGGCCCACTGATTACTTACCATGGGAAAATTTCCATGTAACAATCGTTCACGGAGTTTCACTTTTGCTGAAAATGGATCAATGAAGAGATATTTGATGTATTTACATTTCACTGATATAATATAGACCCATTAGCCAGACATAAGTTTCCCCATGAATAACAGGAAATTCCTCTATAAGTGCATGTTTATTGAGATATTTACAGAAATACAAAAATACATGCTTAACTGTATACCTAGCCAAACAAATGATACTGGATATCGCTCAAGATGTGCAATTTACAATGCAATTATCAAAGAAAGTTTTACTTAACAACATCTAACTTTTCACTTAATGTCATGCAACAGTTTGTAAGTCACTCAGTTTTTGAAGTATTAAGTACATATGGAAATATTGTTTATTTTCCTAATTACTAGCAAACAACTAGCAATATTTCCAACATAGTGTGATATAAGCCAGCACTGATGGTGAATTATCCTGTCTCCCACCGTGGTGTTTCACATCCTACACCTCAATAACTTGTTGGTCTATCAGTTATGAAAATATGAACATAAATTTGAAAACATGAATAGTAAATGGCAAACAGAGATTACTTTCTCCACTGCAGGACATCCTAGACTAAATAGTCTTAGTGTAATTTTGTTAATAACTCCTTGCCCTTTTGTAATAGTGCTTGCTATTATCTGGTAAGTCACTTAGTTAAAGATGTCAGATCCAACAAATTCTGGATGCTATAAGGTGGTATGGTTGAAAACTTTAAGTATACAAAAAAAGGTGTTTTAGGACTGTGTGAGTTAAACTAAAATAACCCCGTTTCCATTAGTGTAGTAAACATGGACATGTATCTACTTAACTTGTAAACAACGCTTGTTCTGTCATCGATAATCATGTTATTTATTAGTCTTAGAACAGGTGCTATAAAGATTCTGCCACATTACCTGTTTTTGGGAAGGAAAGCTTTCATTGTCATCAGCCCAAATATATGATGTCATGTAGTCCTATCTTGCTGTAATTCTTGCTGGATGGGTTTGAAGCCAATATTCGGCTCTGACTCAGCCGATACTAAAGCTCGAGAGCTTTTACTGGCCCGAGGCTAGCCCCTATCCCATGGTGCCTCACGGCAAATCCCCAGATCTTGTTTGCCGTGAAAGCTTCGAGGTTGTGTCTTACTGGCTCATTGGCTAAGTAAAGTTATTTTTTGCTAACTTTAGTCTTTTTCCCACTTTTCTATCCTATTATATATATATATATATATATATATATATATATATATATATAAAACTTCTTGTCTATTGTGTGACTGTTTTGAAAGTTCTCGATCCCTATTTCCCCATAGGACTGTATGGCCCATTTAAATTAGAGGGCCGTAGTGCCCGTTCAAGTCAGAGGGCCTTTCCTCCCTGTGTGTGTGACTGTTTAAAAAAAAAATGTTATCTTCTTATTTCTTCCTTTCTCTGTCATAGTTAATAGTTTTAGTATGGTTATCTAACTTATCTGCCTGATATCCAAAATGTCAAAAGATAAGGATAGGGAGCATAAGGATCATCGCCTTCGGGGTTTAAAATGTGTGATAGGTGTACGCAGAAAATGTCTCTTACAGACAGCCACACCAGTTGAGTGTATTGCCTGGGTGAAGCCCATTTTCAGGAACCCTGCACATTTTGTCACACTTTTAGTACTAGAGTTTTAAATGAGAAAAAGAGGAAACACATAGATAGGGGTCTCATGCCCTTCAGGCAGCTCAAAAATCCTCTAAGTGAAAATAATCGGTACCGGCTTCGGAGCCAACTAAAAAGACTAAAGCTTCAGAGCCAAGAAGTTCTGGTTCTGACTCTGCTTCATCCATTTCGGTGCCGTTGGTTTCCTCTGCTCTGTGACATCCTTTGGTACCGAAAATATTACCTGAAATTGAGGTTGTGTCTCTTACCTTGAGCTCTCCTATTTTGGAGAGAAGGAGATCCCCTTCTGTCTCCACCAGATCATTCAGGACTCTATCAGATGAGGACATCAAGAGGGTGATGAAGAGTTTGCTCTCGGATCCAGCTCTGGCAAGAAAATTGGCCCCTCCAGACCCAAAGGTCTCGGAGATGACCCCCCTTATCGACAACTGTTCCTCCTCCAACTGCTTCGCTCTAGGAACCTATTACTTCAGGTTCCTCTGTCTTGGGCCCATCGTCTCTGGGGATTCAAACGGCTTCCTCAGAGCCAATTAATCTAGCCTCGATGGCTCAGTCTGGAGCTGAGGGATCTGGGAGCTGACGCTCTCGTGTTGATTCCGAGGGGGACAGTCACCCTGGGTTTTCATTGGAACCGACTGTCCCTCTCGGAGCCTCAGCTCAGCTCAGCTCGGCTCTCACTTCTGCTTCAGAGCCATTCCCTCTTACTATGAGTTGACCATCCATCCCCTTGGAGCGGAAGTCTTCTTCAGAGCAGGGGGGAAGGCTTTTGAAGCTATAGAGAAGGCTTTATCCTCTGCTAAAGCCATTCCATTGAAACGTGTGTCCCACCAGCAGCAGGCAGCAACCCCTTCCCCCTACCACCCCCACAGCATAGAGAACCAGAGGCCCAAGTAGCCCCCATTGGAGGTACCCCCTCTTCTGAGACCTCCCCAGATTATCCCACTGGAGAGCTCCCTCAGAAGAGGCTGTGTAAGAGGAAGCATGTCAACTTACCTGAGTCTGTCACTTCAGACACTGGTTTAGAGGAATCAGAAGGGTCCCCTAGATCCCCCTCTGAGGATGTCTCTTTTTCTGACATCCTAGAAATCCTTTGACAGAGGGGTGATTGGAAGACATCTAACCCAACTGAGGACACCGCCTTATGATCAACTTTTGGGGGTCATATCGTGGAAAGCATGGACCTCTCCAGATTCAGTGGAGCCTGTCCTGAGGAGGTCAAATAAGTTTATGACAGCACCGGAGGACAAGTCTTTTCTTAGTAAGTGAGTTCACGTTAACTCATTAACCCCGAGTACCTTCCCACAGCGCCTATGTGCTTACCTCCGAGCGCGCTGTGAGAAGCTAGAAATTAAATGTAGTTACAGCCGAGTCCCTTCCACAAGCGCATCTAACTTTATAGCCGTATTTCAGCTCCACTGTTAAAAAATAAGTTGAAAAAGTACCTGAAATTGTTCATGTAATTTCTCAACTTACTTTTCATTGTGGAATTGCATGATGTTCATATTTAACTTTTTTGAGTAAATCGGCTATTTATACAAGTAATCTTAGTAAGCCGATTCTCTATGCATTGCAAGGAGCGAACGGTGGCAGCCAATCGGATTAACCCATGTCAAGCTGCCACTGGCATAACTCCTCTAACCCCGATCTTAATTTTCTTTGATCTTTTTAATTAAATAGCAGGTTTAGCAGAAGCAATCTCCTTTCCTTTTTCTGTGTGTGTATGCAGGTTTTTGACTGTAGAATAACAGCGATACTACGACGATCTTGCAACATAAAAAATCAAGCAAAGTAAGGCTACAATGGAGTCCTTTCCCAGAGTAGAGGTGAGTTGTTCACTAGAAGTCCTAGCTCGGCAGAATTGTGCCAGATAATATTTTCCACAGTTCTTTTTGGTCTTCCTGTATTCATTCCTTACGTACTATACTCTTTGGATTGACTGTGATTACTTTTCATGTTATCGACATGTGGTTATTTGCTGCAGAAACATTTAAAGCTACTGAAAATCACATCGTACTAAAAAAAAAAAAAAAAAAACACAATTTTACACTGTTCATTTGTCAGCTCACAACCAAACGCATTTAACACTATAGATTCTGAATTGATATTGTCCGAACGGGAGCATTTGAAGGGGGTAGTTATGCGTTATCACCCCATGCGTACATATCTACATGTGTACAACAGTAGATTAAAGATGAAACATGCCTCCGCTTTAATGAATTTTGTTCTGACTCTGAGAGAAGTTACACAAGCCCATTTAATGAAAGCAATAAAAAGTTATGTTTGACACTTGCTTGCTAACTGGGTAAGTAAAGTATAGCTGGGTGACAGTACCACCATGGCTGGGTTAACGAAGTACTACAGCTGTAGTAAACCCTCCTCTAGCACAGCCTACCTAATAGTCATGATTGACAGGCGTAGGTATTGAGTGAGGACCACAGTAGATGGGGTGTAACAAGCCACGCACACCGTTTATTTTTATAATTACCATTTGCTGACCTAATAAGTGGACTGCCCTTTTGACCACTTTAGGCAAGACCTCCAACAGAAAGAAGAGCAAAGACATCACGTTTTTTTTAGTCAACAATATTCTATATAAAGGTGAATATAGTAAGACTGAATGTAGATGGGGTAAGACTTCAAGATCGATTTATTTAATTAATACTTATTAACCAGGATAGTCCGACTGAATGAAAGCCCATTTCAGCGGAGTCCCTGGGAGAAAAGCTCCACAGAAAAAAATGTTCAAGATGTCAGTCACTGCATTGAGAAATGTATATGTTTAAATATATATAGCGGGATAAATTGCAAGCTAAGATATGCATGAAATACAGTGCAGTCATAATACATAAACTATATATGCATGAAATAGGGCTGCCATCTGTCGAGAAATTCAGTTATGGCGAGTGTACTTCTTAAACCTTTAGTGCATGAAACCTGGCTAAAGCGTAACGTTATGGAGGGAATGGCCTAAAATAGGGACAGATTTTAAATATTGCTATTATAAAATTAAAGTTGCTAGAATAATAGCATTGGTGTTTAGCGTGCATTTTCTAAAGGATGTAAA
Source organism: Protopterus annectens (assembly GCF_019279795.1). Classification (NCBI taxonomy): domain Eukaryota; kingdom Metazoa; phylum Chordata; order Ceratodontiformes; family Protopteridae; genus Protopterus; species Protopterus annectens. Next base: position 890,407,655 of record NC_056734.1, read on the forward strand.
GTCAGAAACTGTAGTGTGTGTCATTTAGTCACTGTTTCTCTTGAATTTTATGTCTGCAGTCAAACTTTATGTAAAAATAATCAAACTTTATGTAAAAATAATCATTGCTGTGTGTGTGTGTGTATATATATATATATATATATATATATATATATATATATATATATATATATATAAAACACTTTCCAGCACTGCAGACAATAAGTGGCTATTTTTGGTGGTCTGGGCAAAATATGTGGGAAAGAAACCTGTCATTGGTACAGTTATTTTGATGGGATAATTGGCTAGGCTTAAAATGGCCCACTAGCAGTTAGCCTAGTACCAATCTATGAACATAAAATCAATCTATCTTGCTAGCGAGAGAACAATTTTAGTTAAAAGGGCAATGGCATGGACCTTTCTGAAAAGAGGGAAATGAAAGTATAGGAAGAAGGGAAATTACTGGTTTCTAAACAAAAGCACTTCCTTGGTAATTGCAGTATAAGAAAGCATTTAGTAAACAGGTGTAACATTAGATTATGGGCAGACTATTGTTGCTTTTTACTTTAGTGAAATATTAAATTTTTTACTAGATGTTTACAGTTGTCTGGTGATGGAAAGAAATTAACATTAGTTTTATAATAACCACAGGTGAAATCATTTGCTGTAGCTTGAATAACCTCAAAGTAGGAAAAGCTTATGAGAGTTTTCATGTAGGTGGGGTGTTAGGTTTCAGGTGGAAGGGTCGCATGCTTCTTTTAAATTGACTTCTATTATATTTATGATATAATAAGATCCAATATAACATAATGTCTGAATTATGCATCGTGTTATTTGTGTGTTTTAGAAAGGAAAGGGTGTGTAGGTTGTGCACTACTGTATTTGGAAAAAAAAGTACAAAATTCTAAAAGGAGTGAAAAAATGCTAATATGTACAAGTTTACCTGCCTGTTAACTGCAAGTGTATTTATCTAAGCTGCCAGATGGAGTATTATGTGCAAAAATGTCTAACATTATTAGTGGTAGTAATGTTTATTGGTTACTATAGACAGTGCAGCTTATTCTAACCTGAAATGTAAATGGCCTTTCCAGTACAGATAAAAGGTAATGGCAAATATTTAAGTGTAGAATGCAAAAAGCACTGGTACAGGAGATGCACTTGGACAGGAATGAACATGTACACTTGAAGGAAGAGTTTCAGGTTGGATACACAGTAGAAGATAGGCGTAATTATGATTGGTAGGTAGAGGAGCTCTAGTACTGCTGTAAGGAAAAAATATCAATTATGCTATGTTATCCATTATTATTAAGGTCTTTACCTCACAGACACAAGGTACAAGGTTTGATCCTGATGTCCAGTCACCCTCCATGTGTAGAGTTTGCATGTTCTCCTCATGTGTGTGTGGGATTTCGCCCACCTCTCAGAAAAACAAGCGAAGAGGTTCCACATCAAGAAGGGAAGCTACTTCAAGGTATTGGGAGCAAATAACTAGAAAGGGAAAGGTAACAGAATGGGAACAGGCCAAGAATTTATTTGGACTGCAGGCCAGATATCACCTTCCCTATCAAGAATTGATATCAGAGTATAGGCAGAGAGAAAGGAATATGATGCATGTCTACTCAACAGATAATGTAATGCAATTTCCCACTTGCACATTCAGTGTTCGTTTCTGACTTTTTCATTTTGGTGCTTGTACATACCAGGAAATGTTACTGGACGGTTGTTTCAGGGAAATCTTTCATTCTGGTACCTGTGCATACATTATATTGAAGGGATCACATGGGTGAATGCTTCTTTTTGGTGGTTAGACATTTTATTTGGGGAAGTGTTTAATTTTGGACATTGTACATACCTCAACATTCTACTGATGGGGTTGCTTGGGTGAAGTGTTCATGCGATGGTTGCACATTCTAGGAAATGTTACTGAAGGCTTGCTTGTGGAAATGTTTCAGTATGGGTGCATGTATACCTGGACATAATTACGAGGATGTTGCTTGGGGAAATAATTCATTGTGTATCAGGGAAGTGCTTGTGCATACATGGTCTCACTGCTGAAGTGACTGTTGGGCCAATTTATGCCATTTTGGTGCCTGTGCATACAGAATGCAAACAACTGGAGGGGTTACTGGGGACATAGAAAGTGAGTCTGCAAATTACATTGGGTTGCATCACTTCTGCTTGTACTATTCTTTTTGTGATTATACTGCCTGAGTGAGATAAAGGTCATCACTAGGTGACTACTGACAGCATGGAGCGACCATATTTTGTGTGCATTTCTCCTGGCTTTGTCAGTCATGTGTGGAATTTAGGTGGGAGGAAGGGCTCAGTAATATCTAACTGTTATACTATTTGACTGAATGACTCAGGTCTTCTCCTTACTGATGATAATGAGTCTGTGTTACATAACAGCTGCACAATGTAATATAATGAATGCCTACTCAACAGATTATGTGCAGCAATTAGCACCTATGTCTCAGCATGCATACCTTTGCAGTAATGAAAGGAAGGTCATTATCACATTAGCAGTATGTGCAGTTACAATATGGCACTGAGTCATTATCACTTTTCTGGGAAAAGTCTCAGCTGCTGACTCTGTTATTCACATAAATAGAAGTTGTTATCACTTTGATGAATGCACAAGTCAGGTTGTGCTTTTTTTTTCTGCTTGGAGTCATTGCAAGCAACCCCCCTCATTCCTAATCATTGCTACAGACACACACATATATATGTATATATATATATATATATAGTTTTGGTGATTGTGCGTATCTCAACATTTTCCTGAAGGGGTCATTTGGGTGAATGTTTCATTTAGGAACATGTAGTAATGAAGATGTTGGCAGGGGAAAAAAATCATTTGTGTACCAGGGAAGTGCTTGTGCATACATGGTCAGACTGCTGAAGATCGCAATACACATATGGTGTGACAAGTATAGGTTATCTATAGCTCAGGTTTCAGTGATGGTTATTATAATTTTTTGTTTATGTATCCAGCTTTCAAGAATAATTTATTATCTGTTAACAATATGCACATAGTGCACTGAGGAATTCTGATGAGTCTTATTGTAACCAGAGTGATGGTCAGATTCGATAACTGGAATTATTACTTTTGTGACTAATCCTTACATGGATGAACCAGATAAGTTTGACATTTCTGCTTGTATTTCTGTACGTCTGCTTATACTCAGTAGTTGGGCATGTTTCCACGCTTTGTCAGTCATGGGCGGAAATTTGGTGGTAGGAGGAAGGGCTCAGTAACATCCAAGTGTTATACTATTTTGACTGAATTATAATGATACAGTATTTCTACAGAATGATAATGAATGCCTCTGCCTCCACACTAACATGTATTAGAATATGCTAATGCAAGGAATACTACCCCAGTGGCTAGGATGGAAGATTTTGATGGGCTAACCAGGTAATGCATATGATATACATATATATGTAGCCTTCCAATTCTAATGTCAATCATCAGTAGTAATCTGTTTGCAATTTCTTTCCTGTGCAGGTTTGTCCACCTTCTGACACTGGCATAACTTCACGACCAGGAGAACGATAAGTGAGAGTGTGGATATGTGGCCAGATATGGAAAACAGCAAACAGTCAACGGGCAGCTCACAAGGCCAGACGTTTACAAAATGGGTTCATGCATGGCTTGATGCACAGGGTCGATGGATCTACAATCTGCCATGACAGCATCACTGCAGAAGACATTCACCTGTTCAGAAGGGATGGCGTTCACCTAATTGAGGAGGGCATTACGTGAAGAGTGCTATGCAGGATTGGTAACATGCAGCTCGTGAGAAGAATGGAAAACACCCAAGTAGGGCCAGTATAGTAAGTAAAACTCTATTATGAAATGTGTTGTGTAAAATATATTTATCTGAGTTTGGCAAATAACTGTGGTAAGGAGCTGGTGAGGATGCTGAGAAAGAACAACTGTTTTAGGAGAGTGCTACCATGTACAATCTAATATGTCAGTGACCATCCTGCAATACTTCTTTTTTAGTCTGCTTTTATCAGGCATGTGTAGAGTTTAGATGACAGGAAGGGCTTACTAATACAGAAATTGATCCCTTGGGTCCATTGCTGAATGGACACATGTAAAGAGAAAAGGCATAGGTAAGGCAGACTGCAACACTGAAGGTTGTAAGACTGCAGTGTTATCGGCTGTCTGAGTGGGTAGCCAGCACAGCTATCGGACAGATGAGATGGCCTTGCCTGCCACTGTCCCATGCCTGTCCTGGGTTCATTAGTGGAGTGGCGGTCCTTACCTTGCTTTTTTTCTTTACATGTACCCATTCAGCAGTATGTTGGCTACACCAAGAATGTGTATAATTACAATCATATGTGTCTATATGGTAAAACAACTGCTTCTGAATGCTGTACACATGTATATATATCATATTTGTTAGGACTTAGGTTATGGGAATTATTATTTTTTTCATATTTTGATAAATAGCTTTGCAAGGGAGCATCTAAATGTGCTAAGTAATACCTCATTTTGAAAACAGTATTGATAGTTCTAACATGGTAAAAGAATGGTGTCTGTATGTTGTACTCATATGGAGATATCAAAGTTTGTTTCGGACATGGGTTATGAAAATTATGATTTTTTTTTTCATATTTAGGTAAATAACTTTACAAGGGAGCATCTGAATGTGCCAAGTAATACCTCATTGTGAAGACAGTATTGATAGTTCTAACATGGGAAAAGAATAGTGCCTGTATGTTGTACTCATGTGCAGATATCAAAGTTTGTTTCGGACTTAGGTTATGGAAATTATGATTTGTTTTCATATTTTGATAAATAGCTTTGCAAGGGAGCATCTAAATGTGCTAAGTAATACCTCATTTTGAAAACAGTATTGATAGTTCTAACATGGTAAAAGAATGGTGTCTGTATGTTTTACTCATATGGAGATATCAAAGTTTGTTTCGGACATGGGTTATGAAAATTATGATTTATTTTTCATATTTTGGTAAATAACTTTACAAGGGAGCATCTGAATGTGCCAAGTAATACCTCGTTGTGAAGACAGTATTGATAGTTCTAGCATGGGAAAAGAATAGTGCCTGTATGTTGTACTCATGTGCAGATATCAAAGTTTGTTTCGGACTTAGGTTATGGAAATTATGATTTGTTTTCATATTTTGGTAGATAACTTTGCAAGGGAGCATCTGAATGTGCCAAGTAATGCCTCATTTTGAAGACTGTATTGCTGGTTCCAAAATGGTAAAAGAATTGTGCCTGTATGTTGGACACATGTGCAGATATCAAAGTTTGTTTGGAATTAGGGTATGGAAATTATGATTTTTTTTCATATTTTGGTAAATAACTTTGCAAGGGAGCATGTCAATGTGCCAAGTAATGCCTCATTTTGAAGACAGTGTTACTCCTTACAACATGGTAAAAGAACTGTCTCTGTGCACTCTACACATGTACAGATATCACAGTTTGTTTAGTCTTGTACGATTATGAAAATTATACATTTACAATACTTTTCATTATTATGCCCATATTTTTGCAAGGGAGCATGGTGATCACACAAATGATGCATCATTTTGAAGCTGACATTCAGATGCACAACTTCTACACTGATATGTAGTCTCTGTCTGTTACAGGTGATTAGATATTATGCCTTGTTTATTTATCAATTATGAACAATAATATATTAATCATATTTCTGTGAATATCTCAAGAAAGGAACATCACGCACTAATGGTTAAGGTATCATTTTAAAGCTGACATTTATACTAACAAATTACATTCAAATTGTATGGGTCTGCATGGTACATTGACCAAGATATTATGCTTTGTTTTTCCAAAAAGGTAAAAAATATGCACAATATCAGCATTCCTTGCCAAATATTTAATAATGACTTTGATATACACTATCAACATTTACACTGTTGGAAAGGTCAGTGTCTGCTGAACAACTTTCGCATTTACATGTTTAATCTAGCTCTTATAGTTAAAGAGTTATGAACATTTGTTTTCTGTATGGTTTTACAAATGGATTTTCTGAAAATGAGCTCAGGCTGTACTGTTGTTCCTATGGTGGAATTAAGCAGGCAGCTTTTCCTTTGCTGCTCCGGAGTGAATGAGTTAATGCTATGGTGGTAGCAGTAGCCACCAAGAAGGAATTATCTGAGACATCTTCTAATATCCATCCTCCTAACAAGGAGACCAGGATGATGGATAGGTATGGGAAGCATACTTTTTCTTCAGCAGCATTTACACTAAGTTCGCTGAATAACCTGACTCATTTTACTTGTTTTCAGAGGGATCTCCTCAAGAGTTAGGAGACACCCTCCAGGGTTCAGTAGCTCCATGTTCCATGGATAAGGTTTCTGCGCAGCTCTCCACCCTTACATCCATATCTAACTCCTCCATGAGGCTGATATTGTACGTGGCAGATGGGGCGAGTAGGGCAGCCACAATAGGAATATCCCTCAGGAGACATTTTTGGATGTGTCATTGTAATTTCATGGAGTCCTTCAAGTCTTCCTTCACTAACGTCCCCTTTAATGGTTCATCTCTTTTTGGACCCCAAGTGAAAGAGGCTTTGACTAGGCACGAGCAGGAAGGGAAAACCTTACCTGCCATTGGAGTCCATTTCTCCTTCCCATCTAGACCCTATCCCAAGGGTAATACAGGAGGGAAAATGTGGTTCCGTAAATCCCAAAAAGGTTTTCCTCAGGCACAAGGTCAACCCTCCCCTAGAGGCAGAGGGGGAGGATATAATGGAAGACACTGCCCTCACAGCAGAGCAGGTACGTAACATCAGGGAGACAGAGAAACTTTCTCTGATCTTCCCTTCCATCAACCCTGAGGGGTTGCCCAACTGTCCATCTATGGAGACAGTCAGGGGTCATCTATCGCTGTACCCAAGTGCCTGGCTAACCATTATACAAGATCATTGGCTACACACCATAATATCCAGAGGTTACCTGATCCCCTTTGTTGCCGAACCCCCAACAAACTGGTCTCTACCAGACATACCACCCATCCATCTAGACCGTGCAACATCAGATGTTATCTCATTGCTGCAAAAAAGAGTCATCCAAGAAGTCCCTGCAGAGCAAGTAGAATCCGGATACTTACTGTTGATTCTTTTTAGTTCCAAAAAACACAGGGGACTGGAGATCAAGTCTAGATCTCAGCAGGCTCAACAAGCATGTAAAGAAATCGAAATTCCGAATGGTCACTCTGCAGTCGATATTTCCCTTTATCGGGAAAGAAAACTGGATGTGCTCAGTCGATCTTCAGGATGCGTACCACCACATCAAAATGGACAGGTGGTCCAGGAGACACATATACTTCCGGCTGGAAGCCAGTCATTTTCAGTTCAGAACACTGCCCTTTGGTCTCACTACAGCCCCCAGAGTGTTTACCAAATGCATGGCAGTGGTAACGGCTCACTTGAGACGTCAAGGATTCCAGGTGTTTCTGTACCTAGATTACTGGGTCCTCACTGCTACCACCAAGCATCAACTCATCAGAACCAGGGACAAGACTTTATCCATGTGCGCCAGTCTAGGCATCACTGTAAACCTACAAAAGTTAGTCTTATCTCCCTTGCAGCACATTGTATATTTAGCCTCAGAAATAGACACAACCACCGTGTCAGGAAGGCTAACACAGGAAAGAGTGGAGTCTCTACGCAGTCAAGTCAGATCCTTGCTAAACAAACAAAAGATTCAGGCCAGAGTAATCCTTCAAGTAAGGACTATGGCTTCTGCCATCCTATTAGTTCCTCTTGCTCGCCTACACATGAGCATACTTCAGTGGCTGCTATTTGCCCAATGGTCAATGCAAGACCTTCCATTTTCTCACCAGATTTTGATAATAAATGCGTGCAAAAAGGATCTGACATGGTGGCTGCACACAAAACAACTTATCCTAGGTCATCCACTTGTTCCTCCCCAAGAGAAAGCAGTTTTGAACACAGACGCTTCCCAAATGGGGTGGGGGGCACTATCTGGGAATGACAGTCCAAGGTACTTGGCAGAACCACTGGAACCACTTGCACATCAATGTACTGGAGATGAGAGTGGTGCTATATGCGTTGCAAGCACTTCACAGCTCCCTTACCACCGGGACGATTGCGATTCAGTCAGACAACATGTCTGTCGTGTGGTACATAAACAAGTAAGGGGAACCAAGTCTTACCTGCTTTACCGAGAGGCCTTAAGGGTTTGGAAATGGGTGATGGACACTAAATGCTTCCTGATAGCAACACATATCCTGGGGAAATCCAACATAATAGCGGACAAACTCAGCTGAGCAATTCTGATGCCTCACGAGTTGTCCCTGAATCCAATGGTTGCGAAAGTGATCTTTCACAGATGGGGCCAGCCTTGCTGCGACCTATTTGCCACTCATCTGAACACCAAATTCAGCAGCTACTTTGCTCTCATTCCCCATCTGGGGATGTCACCCAGGGATGCTGTAGTTCACGATTGGCCCACGGGACTGCTTTATGCCTTTCCTCCTTTTCCACTCATCCCCAAAGTAATACAGAAAGCAAGACAGTTGAGGAGTTCCTTGATCCTTATTGTTCCTTACTGGCCTTGACAAGTTTGGTTTCCCTTCCTGTGACCTTACCATTTGGAGGAACCATGGATTATGGACCCATCTCCAGATCTCCTGATTCATCAGTTGGGACAGTTCCACCCCTCCTTCCACACACTCAAATTGACAGCATGGCTGCTCCAGTTCCATGAATAGCCAGGTGTATTCCCCTATCCCCTGTGGTCAAACACATCCTAATTTCATCCCATAAACCTTCCACTCAGAAACTATATTCCAGCAAATGGAAAAGGTTTTCCTTTTGGGCTACAAACCGGGGCTTAGATCCATATACGGCTCCTATAGAATCTATTTTATCCTTCCTAGAGTCAATTTTTCATAAAGGAGCAGCAGCCACTACAGTAAGAGTTCAGTTAGCTGCCATTTCCAATTTCCACTTTGGCTTCATGGGAAATCCAATCATGCAGCACTCCTTGTGTAAAACTTTCTTAAAAGGAGTTCTTCTTCTCAGGCCCCCAATAAAACAACCATTAGAACCCTGGGACTTAAACTTAGTCCTCTCATCTTTGATGTCTGCACCCTTTGAGCCATCCTCGTCGTCGGACCTAAAGTTATTGTCATAGAAAACATTATTCTTTGTAGCCATAACATCAGCTAGAAGAGTCTCAGAACTGCAAGCTCTAACTATTTGACCTCCTTACATTATTTTTCACAAGGATAGAGTCTCTCTTAGGACAAACCCTTCCTTTCTTCCCAAGGTATGCTCAGAGCACAATCTGAATACTACTATTGAGCTACCTGTGTTTTTTCCAAACCACTCTAATAAGTCAGAGTATAGACTACAAAAGTTAGATGTTCACATAATACTCAGGTTTTATATACACGGGACTAAAGAATTCAGAAATATCAGATCAACTTTTTGTTTCCTTTTCTAACAAAAAGAAAGGCTTGCCTGTTTCTAAGATTACTCTTTCAAAATGGCTTTCGGATTGCATATTATTTGCTTATCAACAAGCTGGCAAACAGTTACCAGTCAAAGTTAAAGGTCACTATATTAGAGCTGCAGCTACTTCATGTGCCTTTAGATCTAGGCTCCCAATTGATACTATTTGTGCAGCAGCTACTTGGGCAAGACCACATACTTTTGTCACTCATTACAAATTGGATTTTGCCTCCCGGGACAGGTCTTCCTTTGGGTCCACTGTGGTGAAGAGTCTCTTCACTTGAGCCACCTGGGATATAGGTGCTAGGGACGCTGTCCATCCAGCATGAATTACGGTGAGATAGGGCTACATAACATAAAGAAGTATATACTTACCATAACATTCCATGTTTGTAGTCCATCTCACCTACATTCTTGCGTCCCTCCCTCCAACCCCCTTCCTGTTTTCTGGGGGATCTGGTGGACTATACTGGTGCTGCCTAGCATAGTTCTATTTTGTTGTCCACCTGGCATGCATAATATTTTCAAAATCCTTTGTCTGTATTTATGCAGCTCTCATACTGGTCTTACCTGATAGGTATTTATTGCTTTCTTGCAAACTAGATCTGGGGATTTGCCGTGAGGCACCATGGGATAGGGGCTAGCCTCGAGCCAGTAAAAGCTCTCGAGCCTTAGTATCGGCCAAATCAGAGCCCATCGAGCAAAAATGTAGGTGAGATGGACTACAAACATGGAATGTTATGGAAAGTACATAACTTCTTTTTACATGCTTTGCTTCCATCCTAAGCCCGTCAGCGAATCAAATTTTTTTGTGATTATATGATCGCTTATTCATTCCAGCAACTTGTGACATATTATAGCTTTCTTACATGCACAGATATATCATTTCCCATCACTAAATATTACTGCCTTAGCATCCATTAAAACAGACTGATGCTCAACAGCTACTTATTGGTATAGGGACCTTTTTTATTTATTTATTTATTTATTTATATTTCCTGTAGAATCCAGCTCTGTTCTGCTTGTAAACTTACTGTTGAACCTAGCCCTTTGAAGTTTTGTGTTTATAAGAAACTTGCATTGCTGTTCTTATATTTTCCATGGCTTCATAATATTCTTTGTTGTTAGTAATACAATGACTTATTAAAAAATGATCTTGCATTGAGCCAGACATTACTTCAGTATGCAACCATTTTACAGACCAGAGCAAGAGGAAAATACCTTGAGAAATAGAATCATACTAAATAAAAAATGGAAAGTGATTATTGATAGAAACTGGCTATGTCATGAAGGTCTTTTACAGAGCTTAAGCTATGTCATGTAGTACTGTTGAACATCTTCATTTATGTCACAGAATTGCATTAGATTGCTGTTTCTGGGTCATGAAGCTTTATTATATAGTGTTTCTTGTATGTAAATTAAGCAGAGTAATAAATTAGAAAGTGAATTTTTTTAATGCAGGCATTACCTTTAAAACAATAAAATTCAGATTGATTACTGTGCTACTGGATACATGACACTATGAGCAAGACTTCTAAAGTATAAAGTAAATAATGATATTAAATAATTCATTTTAGGTCACTAGAAAAAAGAAAAACAAAAACAAATAATAAGTCGGCATAATTTCATTTTAAAGAGTTTTGATATAGTTACCCTGGCAAAGAAATAAAAATCAGTGATATTCACATTAGGTGAAACTTGTTATTAGAAAGTTAATGTTATGTCATATGAGGGGGTGATAGCTGTCAGTACTAAACTTGTAATTTTAAATATATCAGTGGAAGCAGAAAGAGAAATAAGCTATAGGCACCTAGACTTTAACTGCAACTGAGAAGAGCTGAAAAATTAGCTTTTACCAAAAGTTAAAAAAAGGATAACTGCAATAAATCAAATACATCTAAAGCCTTTTCACAGAATGGTATGCCACTTTACGGCTACTAACTAGAATTCCCTGCTGTAAAGGGCTATGTCATTTCAGATGGTAATGCCAGCAATATCAGTCAGATTATGATGAAAAATATGTTCAATAAATAACATGAGAAAGTGTAAGGTGGAGATCTTTGACAGACCAAGGATTACAAGCTTGCTAGCCAAGGAACAGAAAACAACTAGAACATGATATCTGAAAAGTCATGCTTGCTCCACCTACTCTCCCTACCGTCTATCTGCTGAACAAGCTATAGATAATACTAAAGCTAGAGCTCTTTCTTCTGCTTTTTTTTCTCTCATCCCCTCATACTTGTTCTATGCATTCATGAAATATGTCACTGCTTCTGAGCATCCTCTCTTTAGAAAAATTGTTTCAGTTAGCCACCATTACTTCTTTGAATTAATGCCTCCCCTCTGTCTCAACTGAGTTTTCCACATTGTTCTATCAGTTTGATATATATCTATTCTTTTTCAAATAGCAGAAGCCAAAGCCGTAGTACTCTCTGCTATCCCTGACAATGCTTACAAGTGACCATGATATGTGCATAGTACTGTCTTACTTATAGATACCATGTAGTAAGCTCCTCTTATGATTCCATCTCTCCTATATGTATATATATCTATAGATAGGTATATATGGTTTGTGATGCAGAAGAATCATTATTTTGATTGGTTTGTAAGATGCAGTTCCTATGAACTGCAGAGGTTCATGAAAGCGTACCATTCGTCATCAAAATCAGTAGGGTGTAGGAGATATAATCTGAGGAGGGAAATTATTCAGTGTGAGGAATGAATATCCCTTTACGTTAGAGCAAATGAGTCAAACTAAGGGAAGTTTATAAGTAGGGCAGGTGAACTTAAGTTGATTATTGAGGTTAATTTCCATGGAGACAAGATGACAGAAGAAGGAGATGACTAGAACATCTGCCTTCCGGACAGTTTCTTTGAATGGTCTTCGTGTTGCTGATTGTAACAAGCTCATCTAAACGCATGTGCTGCAAGATGAGTAATCAAGAGCACGCCTTTGCTTTGGGGAGCTAACTTATAGTGTCTTTCCTATAAGCCAGTTAGAAGTGATGTCAGGGTTCGAACCAAGGTGACAGGGCATTGTAACAGTTGGAAGAACAAATATGAATGAAATTATGTTATCAGAGTACATCATGGTGCTAAGTTCTAGATAATCAAGGATATGAAAAGAAATGAATGTGGAGCTAAGAACGGCTAAGAACAGATTGTTTATAGTCACCTGAGACAGTAGGATGTTGTAATCAGGTCATACTTAAAAAGCTTGGAATATGGAACAGGATGAGGAATAAACACTTTGTTAAAATCTACAAACAGCGTCCTGCGGAGAATGTCTGTCTCAACAGAATGATAATTGGTGTCAGCAAATGGCAGCAGGGCTGTGAAGGCATTGTGTTTTAATCCAAGTCCTTACTACTCATTGGAAAGCAGTCTGTATTTACTGAGATGTTCCTGTTGTGAGGACAACACAGTGGATTCCAGAATTTTGGAACATTTTCCAGAATTTTAAATCATTGGCGAAAATAAAAAATAGGTCACCTACTCCTTAAATCACCAATTACAATATCAGAAATTATACCATAAATGTAAGAAAAAAACTAGGTCTGTTAAGAAACATTCAGCACTATAATCACAACTACCCCTTTGAATATCACATTGCTAAACAATTTTATTGTATATGACATATTGTTTAATACTGGAGAGAAATGACGTTAATGACAGTTTGCATTGTTTGTGTTTGGAGGTTTTATCCACAGTAAATGGACTATACCCAGGTGATCTTCCTCCCTTGTTAACAAAAGAAAACAAAGCAAATATGTACATACATATACATATATATATATATATATATATATATATATATATATATATATATATACACACACACACACACACACACACACACACATATATATATATATATATATATATATGTATATATATATATATATATATATATATATATATATATATATATATGTATATATGTATATATATATATATATATATATATATATATATATATGGATCCCTATCAGATTATCAAAGTTTCAAAACTTCGAAATTCATATGGCTGGGACCTTTGAAACTTTGAACATTTTGAATGGAGATCACGATACAGCGCGGAATGGGAAATGTACCCTTTGCTACAATGTAGTGAGATCTTGAAGTTGGTATATTTAAGTAGCAGGGGGTGTGGGGGTGCAGTGGGTATTGCCCCCTACAAAAACATTAAAAATAGAATCTTTTTGTTATTTATTTATTTATGCTTTAATGTTCAAAGTTCTGAAACTTTGATCGTATCGTTGTGGAACTTTGATAATCTAACATAGATCCATATATACAGTGGATATAAAAAGTGTACACACCCCTGTCAAAATGCCAGGTTTTTGTGATATAAAAAATGAGACCACAATAAATCATTTCAAAACTTTTCCCACCTTTAATGTGACCCATAACCTGTACTGGAAAAATATAAAAAATAAAAACTGTACAATAAGCTGGTTGCATAAGTATGCACACCCTTAAACTAATACTCTGATGAAGCACCTTTTGATTTAATTACAGCATTCAGTCTTCTTGGGTACACACCTGCCATCAATTAAAGAGACTCTGATTAACCCCAAATAGAATTCAGCTGTCCTAGTAGAATTTTCCTGACATTTACTCAGTTGCCTGCTACAGCAAAAGCCATGGTTTGCAAAGAGCTTACAAAGCATCAAAGGGATCTCATTATTGAACAGTAACAGTCAGGAGAAAGGTACAAAAAAATTTCCACAGCATTCGATATACCATGGAACACAGTGAAGACAGTCATCGAAAAGTGGAGAAAATATGGGACAACAGTGACGTTGCAAAGAACTGAGCGTCCCTCCAAAATTGGTGCAAAGACAAGGAGAAAACTGGTCAGGGAGGCTGCCAAGAGACCTAAAGCAAAACTGAAAGAGCTGCAAGAATTTCCAGCAAGTACTGGTTGTGTACTGCATGTGAAAACAATCTCCCGTATTCTCCATATGTCTGGGCTATGGGGTAGGGTTGCAAGACGGAAGCCTTTTCTTACACAGAAAAACATCCAGGCTCAGCTAAAATTTGCAAAACAATACACCAAGTCTCCCAAAAATATCTGGGAAAATGTGTTATGGTCTGATGAGACCAAGGTTGAACTTTTTGGGCAGAATTCCAAAAGGTACATTTGGTGCAAAACAGCACTTTGCATCACCGAAGCATGGTGGTGGCAGTATCATGCTTCCGGGTTGCTTTTCTTCAGCTGGAACTGGGGCTTTAGTTAAGGTGGAGGGAATTATGAATAGTTCCAAATACCAGTCAAATGTGTCCCAAAACCTTCAGGCATCTGCTAGAAAGCTGAAGATGAAGAGGAATTTCACCTTTCAATACGACAATAACCCCAAGTATACAACCAAATAAACAAAAGAATGGCTTATCCAGAAGAAAATTAAAGTTTTGGAATGGCCCAGTTATGCCCAGACCTAAATCCAATTGAAAATCTGTGGGGTGACCTGAAGAGGGCTGTGCACAAGAGATGCCCTCACAATCTGACAGATTTGGAGCACTTTTGCAAGGAAGAGTGGTCAAATATTGTCAAGTCAAGATGTGCCATGCTGATAGACTCCTACCCAAGAAGACTGAATTCTATAATTAAATCAGGCTTCAACAAAGTATTAGTTTAAGGGTGTGCACACTTATGCAACCAGTTTATTGTACATTTTTTATTTTTTATATTTTTCCCCTAACAGATTTGTTTGTTTTTCAATTGAACTCAAATTCAAAAAAAAAAAAAAAAAAAAAAATATTTTTCTAAGCTTGTTTCCTGCCTTTCCTGTGGGTAGTCTAGCCTGGATATAGATTTGCTGTGTCCAGGACTATTTGTAGGCTTCTAGGGCCCAAGCCTTTCTGTGTTGAAAGGAAGCCTTCTAGCTTAATTTTGTTTCTTACAACTAGACAGTTTTTTGTTTCAGCACTTGTTCAGAACTTATTGTAAGCACTAAATAAGCTACAAATTACTACAGCACTCAACTTTCCTCACTGTCTAGAGGAAAACAGTTTCTAGTACTTAACAAATAAGCACCTATCCAGGCATGTCTAAGGGTCAGCCCCCGGTGTTTTCTCCTGTCTACCTGATGAATCTGGGCATCTTGGGGCAATGCAGTAATTGCCTCATGTACACAGACAACCCTATCCTCCTACCACCCAGTACTACAACCTGTGAGAGATGCACTTATATAGCCAAACTGGAAGCAAAGCTCTCTTCACCCAAGACTGGACTAGACAGTCAAGAGGAGAAGGTAAACACTTGCACCACACCACACTCAGCACATAGTCCCTCAAAACCTACACCACCAAAACACACACATAGAAACGCAAAACACACACCTACATTCACGGAGGCTCTCAGTAAAAATCTGCCCAAGCAACAGGGACCTCCAAAGCAGAAACACAAGCAACCTCCACCCCCCCAACACAACCCAAATGACTCATAGCCCACAAACTCAGTGTGCCACTCAACCATAGCCCATAAGGCATAACAACGTACCCAACACTCTAGTCATAGGTGACAACACTCTAGTCATAGGTGACTCTATAGTCAGGCACACTGATGTTCCACTCACCAGGCTAAACAAGGAGAAAGTTACTGTCAGCTGCTTGTCGGGTGCCAGGATCCGCCACATAACACATGCACTCAGGTCACTCCACAACAAGTACAAATATGACTCTGTCATTGTCCATGTTGGTGTGAATGACCTGAGACGTACCTCCTTGGACTGCATGAAAAGGGACATGGAGGAGCTGTCCAATCTTGTAGCCCAGGCAGTTATGACCCTAGCCCTGAGTAGCATCCTGCCATCACCCAGAATGATACCACAGTACAAGGACAAAATGATTGACTTCAACAATTGGCTAAGCTTCTGGTGTCATTCTAAGGGGATCCAGTATCTGTCTGCCTGGGATGACATGATTGACAAGCCACGATGCTTTACCAGAGATGGCCTGCACCTGTCACCCCTGGGATTCCGGATACTGGCTAAGGCTCTAGCCACCCCTATAGTGCCTTTTTTAGGCAAGGTTCAAATGACAAATTCAGCACCCTAACAGGTACAGGCAAGAAGAATCTGATGGTATTGCTGCTCAATGCTAGAAGTCTAAACCTCAAAATGCACTCTCTCTCGAGGCACTCCTTAAAATGGAGAACATCGACATCTGTGTAGTGACAGAGACCTGGTTCAAGGCTCCAGAGAGTACCCCTGCATTACCAGGCTATAATTCATACCACACCTTTCGGCCACCTAACCTGGACCGAAACACTAAAGGCGGAGGCGTGTCCATATTCATTAAGGATATCCACACCTCCAGGCTAGTTGCTCAGCATAATGCATCCGAGATTATCCAAGTGCAACTAACTCTGGGCAAGACCGCAATCCAAATTGTAGCTTGCTACAGATCCCCCACCATGCCCCAGGATTCCCACTCCTCATTTCTTAATACACTGGAAAATATTAGGGTACAACCTAATACCCTAATAATGGGCGATTTCCACTACCCTACCATTAACTGGGAAAATTACTCATGTACCAACTCTTGTGCTCAACGTTTTCTGGAATTCATAAATTCCAATGCCATGGATCAACTTATCCACACCCCCATCAGGGGCAGCAATATCCTAGACCTGGTTATTACCAACATGGGCAACTGATGCTCCACACCAGTGGTCAGTTCCTCGTTGGTCAGATCCGACCATAAGCTAATCACCCTAGACATCCACATCCCTCCCCCACCCCCCATTAGGGAAACCACAGTAAAAAATTTCTCCAAAGCCAACTTCACGCTTCTTAAGACAGAAGTGTCAAACATCACAACACCCATGCTGACGGACAATAGAGGTATGACTGCTGAATCTTACACAAATGCACTTTATAAGCACTTACATGAGTGCATGGATCGTGCAATCCGTAACAGAACCAAGATGCTATCCTCCAAAAAAAGGAAGCCAATCTGCTGGTCCCCTGCCATAAACAAACTCTACAACAGAAGAAAGAAACTGTTGCAAAAAAGAGTAAAATCCCATTACTGGAGAAACTCCCTGGTCACCTTCAGTAAGAAGCTGAGATCCCTCATAAAATCCTCCAAAGCTAGTTATGAAAACAAAATCGCCACTGACTCTAAAGACAACCACAAAGCATTCTATAGCTATGTCAAGAATCTCAATGGCAACACTCAGATCTGCTCTGAGTTACAGCACAATGGCACTAAATATACAGAACCAATGGATATTGCCAACATCCTGGCAGATAGGTTCAGTGCTAACTTTACCCCTCTGTCATCCCCTAAAGGGCCCATCTCTATACCAGAAGAATGCAAAGTTCCTGTAATCACGGCTGCACAGGTAAAAAACACTATCCAAAGCCAAGAACACAGCACCCATGGGACCTGACGACATCCCAGGCTGTGTTCTACATGAACTACAGAACGAACTGGCACCCAACCTAAGTACCATGTTCAATCATAGCCTCACCTCAGGCTATGTGCCCACTGAATGGTGCACAGCGACAGTTATCCCACTCCACAAAGGGGGAGCCACCACAGACCCCGGAAACTACCGCCCAATTAGCCTAACGAGACTGGTCTGCAAGGCTATGGAGCATATCATCATGGAACTTATAAACAATGACATTGGTAATCTCCAAACTCAGGACCCCACCCAGTTCAGGTTTGTAAAAGGCAGATCGTGTCTCCTAAACCTGATAGACTTCTTTGAAGCAGTCACCAAAGCCGTAGATGAGGGTAAGGTGGTTCACACAGCCTATCTAGATCTCGCCAAGGCCTTTTGACACCATCCCCCACTCTGGAATTATAGATACACTCACTAAACTAGGTATAAATCCCTATGTCACAAGATGGGTTGCCAACTGGCTCACTGACAGAACCCACACTGTGAAAGTAGCAGACTCCAAATCCAGCTTCAGACCAGTGACAAGTGGGGTACCACAGGGTTCAGTCCTGGGTCCTCTCCTGTTTGGTATCTACTTCTCTGAAGTACAGGCCAACACAGAAGGTCTTTGGCTGACGAAGTTCGCAGATGGCTGCAAACTAGGAGCCATAATCAAAACTCCAAAAGATGTGGACATCTTACAAAAGGGCCTTGCTGAGACAGATGCCTGGTGTCAAAGCCATGGCCTCAAGCTCAATGCCAAAAAGTGCATTGTCATTCCTTTTGGTAAAAAAAACCTCAGTACCCATGAACTACCACATAGGTGGTAGTCTACTTAACACCGAAAGTGTGATAAGAGACCTTGGGACACAGGTGGACAGTAGTCTCTCCTTTGATAATCACATCACCACAGTAGTCAGGAAATACTTCTATGTGGCACACCTCATCACAAAAGGTTTCTCATCCAGGAAAAAAGAGGTCATTGTTCTCCTCTACTTGTCACTCATTAGACCCATTATAGAGTACAATGCCCCTTTTGGTATGTACCTCACAAGACATCTACAACAACTGGAAAGGCCACAGAAATACCTTCCAAAGAGGATTACTGGCCTCAAAGAGATGCCCTATGCAGACCGTCTCAAAAAACTGCAGCTTTACTCCAATGCATATCGCCTACTCAGAGGTGATCACTGCCTAACACACAAAGCTATGTCAAACCCAGAGCTTTTAGACATGCTCCACTTAAAGAAATCCCAATCCCTACGAGCTACATGCTCTAGGGACCTAAACCTTGTCACCACAATAAACAGAACATGCTGGAGTCATAGATTCCTGTCCCAGAGACTTCCCATACTCTGGAACAAACTACCTATCTATATCAAACAAAGCTCCTCATTGGCACTGTTCAAGAAAAATTTTGATGATTGGATGGGAGATAGGAAATTCACCCCGAGGATCACTTCTGCAGGTGAGCATGTCAGGTTTATGCATATATATATATATATATATATATATATATATATATATATATATATATATATATATACGTGTGTGTGTGTCTGTGTTTGTGTATATATATATATATATATAT
Organism: Protopterus annectens; assembly: GCF_019279795.1. Lineage (NCBI taxonomy): Eukaryota > Metazoa > Chordata > Ceratodontiformes > Protopteridae > Protopterus > Protopterus annectens. The sequence goes on from NC_056734.1 coordinate 890,427,102, forward strand.
ATATATATATATATATATATATATATTACGTGTGTGTGTGTGTGTGTGTGTGTGTGTGTGTGTGTGTGTGTGTGTGTGTCTGTGTGTGTGTGTCTGTGTGTGTATGTGTGTTTGTGTGTGTATTTTACATTCAACAACGTACTATGGGAAGAGAGTTGGTGTTAACACTCAAACCTTATTTTTAATTTGTATTATAGGTCTGTAATTAAGATATAATTGCAAATAGGGTTATACAACACAGCCCTGCCAATTCTAAAAAAGTGGAGTTTGTCTGCTTCACAGAAACCATCACAGAAAAAGAAGAGTATTGTCAAAATGAATCTTGTGCTCATTTTGTTCCTGATATTCTAAGTGGCACCCTGCATGTTTATTAGAGAAAGTGGCATGGATTCTAATGAGTAAAGGAAGTTGAGAGTTTCATTTTGGTTAGTCCGGTGGAACACCAGTTTGCATTCCTGCCATACGTCATTTAGTTCTCCAGTTGCTTTCTCAACTGAGATACCCTCTCTGTGGAGTCTGCACATCTTCCCTGTATCTGAATGGATTATGACAAGGTGGTCCAGTTTCCTCCCATGTCCCAGTGATATCAAACAGTTTGAATTAGCAGTCCTCCAAATTGTCTGCAGGTGAGCATGTCAGGTTTATGCATGTGAGTGCATCATGTATATACATCATGGAAAAGCATGGCATTCTATTTGGGATACGTTTCCATGCCATGAACTCACCAAGTGCCAGAGTACACTACAGATTTCCCATAACTGTGAACTATATTAAAAAAGTAATTGGAGAATAAATGAACATTTAATTTTATTTGGGAAAATATATGATTTTATTATAAGGTTATTTGTAGGGATGGCAGTGTTGGAGGGTGCCATTTTAAAAGTAAGTCATCTAGAAAATGTAGGCTATAGCATTATGTGAACACAAATGGTTAGGTAAAGTAGTGTTCGTATATGTTTAAAATTATGGCTGGCATTTTGATTCATTGTGTGTGTGTGTGTGTGTGTGTGTGTGTGTGTGTGTGTGTGTGTGTGTGTGTGTGTGTGTGTGTGTTTGTGTGTGTGTGTGTCTGACTTTTGGACTGGTATATAGAAGAAAAAAAAAGAAAAGAAGGAAGGAAGGAAAACTGACAAGATGGGTGGGCTGGGTTGTATGATGTGGTCTGACTAGAACAAGATGACAGGGATTAACACAAATGACAGGAAAAACAAGACAAAGCACAGAGAAGTTTTATTTCTTGGTGTATAAAATTTACACAACAATCTGCTGTATGTAAAAAATTAAACCAAAGAAGGTCAGCCACTGAACTGACAGCAGTACTGCAGGATATCCCCTCCTTATCCCCTAACCAGAGATCTGTGAAAAGAGAACTAACAATAAAATGTACATGTTTATTGAGCATTTCCTTGATTGGAGTGCTCTTAAAAATAGGAAAGGGAATTTGACATGAAGAAATCTGTCAGAGATACCCATAGTTCTCAATACTGTACTCCAAATATACAATTCTTGGATGAAAATAAAATACAGACCACTAGAAAACAGCAGTGCACATGTAGATAGGTATCTTGCTTTTACAGTAATCTGCGAAACATTTTTGAAAATGTCCTGTGAGGGCATGAATGCAGCTATTCATACTTAGTACTTTGTGTAACTGAAAAGGATGAACAGTGCATCTAACCAAATGCTCACTTCACTGAATTGCTACTGTAGTGATATGGCATGAGGCAAAGCGAGCAAGATGGACAACAAAAAATAATAATTAGTTAGCAACTAACTAAAATAACCCTGTCCAACCAAACCAACCACAGCTCTTCAATTTTAGTCCATACTCTCCTTGCTCATAATGAAGTTGTTCCTTAAACTAAAAACTACTTCCATAGCTGTAGAGCAACTAACATCAGACTACCTAAAAATGGCTGCAGAAGTCATAGCTCTCCCTGTGTCCATACTAATTAATAGGACCATAGCAGAGAGATACATCCAGTCACTGTGTAAAAAATTCTGCATCATACTACTGTACAAAGGTGGCACATCTACAGAGTTTAATAACTAAAGACTTATTGCAAGTCTCTCCCCTTCCCCAAAATATTGGAGAAATGCATCCATATGCAGCTGATGCAATACCTAACATCAAATAACCTGCTCTTAGAAACACAACAAAGCTTTAGGCCCCAGCACAACACCACTGCTGTTCTAGTACATTTTACCAGTATAATAAACCAACATAAAAACAATGGTCTGCTTATGTCCACTATGTCCTTAGACTTGTCAAATGCATCTGATACTGTCTTGCACCAACAACTGCTCATTCAACTCTCTTTGATAGGACTTTCACAATACTCCTTGTTGTGGTTTCTTAGTTACTTATCTGGAAGGCAAAAAGCAATTAAATGGCAACAAAACTATTCATCCTTTCATCCTTTCAACCAATTACTACAGGTAACCCTCAGGGCTCCATCCTGGGTCCACTTCTTTTTAATACATTTATTAATAATCTCCGCATCTCCACTCACCATGCTAGTTTAGATAAGTATGCAGATGACTCAACATTAATATATGTGGCCTCAACAATAAATACACTCCAAGACATTACCTAAAACTATTTCTCCTCTGTAGAAACCTGGCTCAAAGAATCAAAACCTCTTCTCAGTTCCAAGAAAACTAAGTTAATGCTTTTTACCTCAAAAAGTTGCCAAAATCAAAAGCAATTGTTTACCATAAAGTCAGCAAATAATACTGTCCTTGAAACTGTAACTCAAAGTAAACTTCTAGGTGTTATAATAGATGACAATCTCAAATATGACCAGCATATACTGCACATTATTAAATCTACATACCAGAAACTAGGCCACCTTTATATGACAAATGGACTTCTTATAGATACTGCAAGAAAAGCTCTAGCCACCATCTTCTGACTGCCAACTTTCCTAAATGACACGCATAGCCTAACAAATTAAATGAAATTCAAACAAGGAAAGTAGCCTCCTGCTACAATAAAATATCTAAATTTGCCACTAGTATAATATATAGGACTCTTCATTGTCATAGCTTAAAGCATGATCAGTACTATCAGAACCACTATCAATTCAAAGCAATTCTCAAAAATCATTTATCTGACTCTTGACTCTGTTCATGTTACACCCCAGGCTAACTATTGACCACTATAACTACTTCTCATTTCTGACATAACTATCCCACTAACCTAACCACTGCCCTACTAAACTAAATAGAAACATCCTTTTGATAACCAACTACAATTGATTAACAAAAATCCATTACAGAATAAATTTGCCTACCCTAAGTTTTTTCTCTTATTGTCGATTGTATATATACAACTATATAATCTAAACTTATAAGACTTTACTTCCAGCTGTTAAGTCATGTTCAGAAATGACTACCATTGGACTAGCCCCCCAGTTGTTATTGTACACCTGTATTGCTGTAACCAGAGAGAAACTTCAGCCAACACTGTCAGATTATTACCAGTTGTATGAGTACCTTAAATTATGATATTTTTGTTATGCCTTCTATTATTGTTTTAAACACTCTCATTAGGTCCATGTTTCTTTATGTAATCTTTAAAAATTTCATTATGTGTATGTTTCTTTAATTATTGTAAAGCTTTTCTCCCCGGGCCTCCGCTGAAAATGGGATCTGCCCATTTGGACTTTCCTGTTAAACAAATGTAAAATAAATACATTAATTAATCAATTAAATTGGCTTGAACTATACAACTACCTAACATATTTACAACTAACTATAGCGCACAAACTCATTCATCATCCAGAAAACTGCCCTGCACTATAAAGCCTATTACTGCCCTACTGTCTAGCAAAGGACCTCCGTTCTAGTAACAAATTCTTAATACTCACAAATAAGTCAAATAATGTTGCAGGAGACTTGCTCTACTCCCAATATGATGCTAAACTCTGGAATAGTGTCCCCACACAAATAAAACTCTTTGACAAACTCAGTAGTTTTAAAATCTTAACTAGTTCTGGTCCGGCACATACACATCACCAGGCGAAGACTTTGTGCTCACCATATGATACTCTCCAAATAGTCTCCTTAAACAGAATACACTCAAACTCTCATTGAAATGACAAAACAATTGCTATACATAACTGTTGCCTATACAATCCACTAAGTTATACATGGGTTTCCTCTTTAGTAAATTCTATCTCTGTAAATTCTTAGAATGTATAAATGTACCTACTATATATTTATAATTGTGAACAGAAATGTAACTACTCTGTGTTTACCTGGAACTTAGTATAATATCATGAAATGTAAGCAAATGGAACTCTCCACGTCTGCACTAAAAATGGGTATTACCTAGCTGGACTTTCATGGTAAACACAGACAAAAAAATATTTAAATATATTGCATGATGCACAGAGTAATAATTAATTTTAGGAAGGTAATAGTCTGTCATAGTTAATATATGGCCACATTGACTAATGTCACCAAAAAGTAGTCACTGGCTGTTTCCAGTCCAAGTGGGTTAAGGACTCGGCCTGCTTTGACCTATGCCAGAGATCAGTGATAGTGATGGAATGTGCCTGTATGCTCCTGTTTTCCAGTGTGTGCCCTACATAACAGAAAACAAACAGCAACCTTGGATTAGTAAGCTCTTGGCTGATCAGCATCAGGATGTCCAGGTTGGGGTACCTATGTTGTCTCAGATAAGCAAAAGGTGGATGCATAACAAATAAACCTGCCAGCAATTAACTAAAGGAAGAAAAAAGAATAACTGTTTGTGTCACCAGTGCCAGGGAATTGTTATGGCTAGGCTTGTATAGGCCCTAGGGCTGATAGCCTAGTACCAACCTATGAACCTATGAACCTAAAGGGCGAGACAAATGGTGTAGATATGTGAACAGGAACTTCAGCAAATGATAGGAGACTGGAATGCAAAGCTGAAGGACACATCGTAGCTTGATTGTGGATGACATGATGGTAAGGAAAAGGCTGGATATCATCTTTATCTAGGGGACAACATGTAAAGTCAGTGCAGCAAAGTTACTTGCCCTGGGATCCACAGTCTAATACTCAGCAGGAAAGACAGACTAGAAATGAATTGAGAATTGTGTTGAGACAGAGCATTCTTAAGAGTGGTGAGGGATGTCATCAGAATTAGTGACAGACATATGGCAATCAGTCTGCAATATAAAGATGAGGTAGTGTTCATAACCACAGCCTATGCCCCTTGGCAAGTCATGTGATGGTGAGGAAACGAGGAGTGCATTCAAGCAGCAGTTGCAGGACCTACTAAATAAAGTGGGGCAAAATGAGTTAGTGTTGATAATGTGGGACCTGAATGCTCATATCAGCAAACATGGAAGAGCACATGGGGACTGCCTGGTTCACATATGTTGAGCAATAGGAATAAAGAAGGAAGAGACCATTTTATACTTCTGCGTTGTATATGGCTTGATGGTGACCAACACATGGTTCAATAAGAGACAGAGACTCACAAGATCACATACAAAAGTGCTCAACATTCTAATCAGGTAGATTTTCTCCCAGTAAAGAAAAGGTATTGAGGTGGAATCGAAAATTTCAAACTCATCCACAGTGAAACTGTCTGCCCCCAGCATAAACCACTAGTGGCCACAGCCCACTTCAGATAATGGTCAGAGAAAGCTCAAAGGTCAGTAGAGACTAGGCTGAAATGGAGGATGACTTGAGCAAAAGTTTAAGAAAATATTCTGGGCTCTAGCAACTCAGAAAGAAGAAGAAATAAGTAGAGACTAAGAAGAACATGAGTGCATTAAACCAGCATGTGTGGAGACTATCGAAAAGATATTGGTAGGCTAACAAAGAGGCTAAGAGAGCAGTTGCAATGGCATAGAACAAGGCATCAGAGAAACTCTACCACCTTCGGGAAAGTGACCCAGCAGATGCCACCTTCAAGAAAATGACTCAACAGATTTCACAGAAAGCACTCTATCAGGTTGAAAGGCAAAGGCAAAAAGATAAAGAAGACACTCATTATACACTATTCAGAAGGGATGCCTTCAACAATCTGCTCAACAGTCCATAGGACATCAAAGGCAACTTCTGAATGAAGAAAAACCCGCAAATGCTGTACTACCTCATACACAGCCCACAATGAAGGAAGAAGAGCCCACCCTAGAAGAAGTGAATTCAACCATACCGCTCAACCTCTTAGAGCAAAAAATCTGGACAAAGTCTGACAAAATGGGGGAACAAAGGACCAAAAATAGCGACAGAATTTAAATATTGATCTTATAAACTTATAAAGTTGCTAGAATAACAGGATTTGACTTAGCATGCCTTTTTCTTTTTTTTTCAAAACAGGTTTATTGTTTTAACATATAAGAGAAATATCATAAAAATTTTATACAAGTAATTAAAAATAGGCATTATTATAATATTCAACAAAACAACTAAAGTATTTACAAAGACATCCACTACAATCAGATCAATTAATTAAACTAAAATACCGTGCTATTGAAATTAGAATTTTTTTAACAAATTTTGTAAATTATCCCATACAATATAATATGATGTTTTTCTAGTTGTTCTCATTCTAATTGTGCTTATTTCCATATGGCACATTATATTCATAACATTTTTAAATTCATTGAACGAAGGAGGTGTATCTGAAATCCAATTTCTAGTTATTATTTTCCTGGCCACTGCTAGGATAGACCATAACAAGGGAAGCTTAATCTTTTTAACACATTGAGGTACAGGTATGTTGAATAATATAAGAGACTTAGAAATAATGAAATTATCTGTAAAAAGAGCCTGCAAAAATTCATTAATTGACTTCCAGTATTCTTTCAACTTCATACAGTCATAAAACATATGAGCCCAGTCAGCATTAATTTCTACATTACATCTCTTACATAGATTATCTTTATTATTTATTTTATTCATCATCAAAGGTGTATAAAAAGATCTATGTAAAAATTTCCATGTATAAAGTCTCCAGACAATGGAAGATGTAGTTCTATAAGCAGATTCCAATATATATTGTTTATCTTGTTGAGTTGGTGGGTCCCCATTAATAGAGGTGAAATAATTCCAGTATGAATCTACACTGTAAAAAGTTTCTTGTCTGATAATTTTATGTATATATGAAAGTTTACCTTTATCAGAAACTTTATGCTGTAAATTTAATATCAAGTAAGCAATCAGTTTTGGAATAGATTCTTTAACTGTTATAGACATTAGATCTATTCTATCAATGAGATGTTGTCTAAAGATCTGAACCTCTAACCAGCAAGTTTCTCTTAGATCAAATTCTTGTTTTAAGAAATCTAGATTTTTAACTTTATTATCAGATATCAGCTGATACCAGTACTTTAGATCATTATCTATAGCTAAATTAGCTCCTTCAGAAGTAGATGACATAAGCATACCCTGAGTATACATTATAGGGAATACAATAAAATTCCATTCCCTATACTTAGGGTGCATGAATATAAAGTTACGATAACTAATAATAATATTTAATGGGTAACAAACCATATGTTTAGGTGTAATAGGTGAAGTACAAAATTCCTTTAGCAACCACAACATGGAGTTATTTACAATCATATTTTTATGTGTTAAGGAGATTTTCATGAAGTGCATACTAATTAGCTCCCAATAATCTTTCCATTTTGATATATGACTGATCTATTAATAAAGTAATAACTTTTATAATAGAAGAGATAATATATAAATTAAAGTCTGGAAAAGAAATACCCCCTTGAGACCAGCTATTAGTATGTTTCTTTAATGCAATCCTAGGTATATTAGGTGCCCATAAGAAATTTAACATTAGTGTATTCAGTTTCTTGATAATTATTTTTGTAGGTGAAAGTATTATTGATTGTATTAAGCATAAAATCTTGGGGAATATTATCATTTTAATAATTGTAAGTCTCTCCTCCATAGTAAAAGACATATTATTCCAGGTATTAAAAAGATTTTGTATATTAAGAAAACAGGTATTATAGTTATTATATATAATAGATTTAATATCTTTAGATAGTATTATACCTAAATAAGTTATCTGACCTGAATTGGGTACATATTTAGTAAAATCACTAATGAGAATATTTTTTCGTGTATATATAGGTAGTATTTTAGTTTTTTCTTCATTGAATATTAAACCAGAAATACTTTTAAAATTCATCATTTTATCAAATAAAGACTGCATAGAAGAATTAGATCCTGCTGATGTAATTAGAACATCATCTGCAAAAGTTGAATTTTGATGTTGTATTTTCGTCTATTTCAAAACCCTCTATGTCAGTACTGTTTCTAATCAAATTAGCCCAAGGCTCCATTACTAAAGTGAATAATAGTGGAGAAAGTGGACATCCTTGCTTTGTACCTTTAAGAATGGGTATTTTTTGTGAAACATATGTTCCTACCTTAATATAAGCCAGCGTTCCTTTGTATAAATGCTCAATTAAATTTACAAATGCATCAGAGAAGTTTGTGCATTTCAGTAAGGTAAACAGATAGTCCTAACTTACTGAATCAAATGCTGAACCTATATCAAGACTAATAAGTGTTAAATCTTTCTTTTTCCAATTTGCAAAATCAATTAATGTTAAAGTTCTTCTTATATTATCAAAAGTATTTCTATTTACAATGAAGCCCGTCTGATCAATATCTATAATGCCGGGGATGATTGTCTTCAATCTATCAGCAAAAATACTCATAAACATTTTATAATCAACATTAAGTAATGAGATGGGTCGATATGAAGAACATCTAGTTGGATCTTTATTAGGTTTTAAAATTGGTGAAATAAATGTATATTGCCAAGATGGGGGGGTTATTAACTCAGTTTGGGACAAAATAAAAACCTTATGTATTAATGAATATGTAGTTTTAGAAAGGATTTTATATATCTCTGGTATAATACCATCATTACCCGGTGCTTTGTTTGATTTAAGCTTATTTATTTGTGTAATAACTTCTGTATATGAAATACTCTTGTCCAATAGTTTAATCTGTTGTTTATTAAGCTTTTTATTCATGTTTGTGGTTATAAACTCCTTTATTTTATCTTTAGGTTCCATGTTAATGTTGTTATGGTTAATCTTGTGAAAGTGATTTCTAAATTCATCCAGTATTTCTGGTATACTAGAAACATTCTTCTTTTCCTTAGAGAAAAGATTTCTTTGATATGGTTTTGTTTATTCAATCTTTTGTTTTATTTTTAAGTCTATGTAAGTATTTGGGGCTTATTGAATAAGACAAAACTTGTATTTCTCTAAAGTTATTTTAACTTTATGAGTTAAAATGTCTTTGTATTTCTCATTTAGTTTGTTTATTTCTTCAATAACTTTCTTGTCCATAATATTTTCTTTATTATTATGTTTATAAGAGTCTAATTTACTTTGAATATCTAACAATTCCTTATCCCAAGATTTCCTTTTATTATTATACCATCTGATACTTTGTCCATATAGATATGATTTTAAGGCATCCCAAACATAGACAATGGAGACTTCAGGAGTATTATTTATGTCTAGAAAATGTTGTACTTCTGAAAGTATATATTCTTTATAGTCTTTTAGCTGAGTTAAGTATGCTGGTATCCTTTTGATCTGAACATTATGAGTATTTTTTATCATTAATTCAAAAACAATTGAGTTATGATCAGATATAGGACATGAAATGATTTTGGAATTAATTAAATCTGTTACCATCTGGTTAGAAATAAAGACCCTATCTATTTTTGAATAAGTTTTGTATCTGTTAGAAAAAAAGGTGTATGGTAATGATTTTGAATCTATCTGATTATTAATATCATTCAAATGATAAGAATTAGCAAAAGCATTTAAATGTTTTACATTAGATGTAATTCTTCTTTTCCTTATAGTGGTAGTATCACTTTCATGTAGTATACAATTAAAATCACCAGCTAAAATAATATCCCCTATAGAGAATGATATGATCTTATCAATATGATGTTTCACTGTATTAATACCAATTCCAGGTATCCAATATACATTAATTAAAGTGTAAGTCTTCCCATTAATTTGTATTGTAACCATACAAAACATTCCTTTGTCATCCTGAAAAGACTTAATGGTTTTAGGAATGGGCATACTTTTATTCCATAAAATAGCCACTCCTCTTTTTTTCTGAGTGTGCTCTGAACTAACCAATACTGTATACTTATTAGTGGCTAGTTTATCAATATCTTTTTTCAAGAGATGGGTTTCTTGCAGGAAGACTAGATTGGCCTTGTGTAAATTAATGTATCTTATTAGGCTTTCCCTTTTGCATGGATTATTCAATCCATTAATGTTTAAAGAAATTCCTTTTAAAGATGTCATTTGGCATTTTTAAAACTCAAGAATCTTATGATCGAAATAACAAATAACAAGATAAATAATGTTACATCTCCTCTTTTAGGTGTACCTTTAAATATAGCTGTATTTATTAAATCTCTTATGGGATTTTGTATAGGATTCAATTTTGTTTGTAGTGACAATGAGTATACAAAATATATTGTGGATGTCAAAACTATATACATATAACAATGAACAAGTGAAAATAATGTAAGGATTAAACCTTGCATCCAGCCTGGAGTTGAAAACTCGTAGTATTTACTACTCAAGTTAACCCCCTACCCTAAGCAGCAGTACCTCAGCTACCACCTTATCAATTTAATACTAGTTATATTTAACTGAGGTTAACAGTTTTCAATTCAATTATCTATCAAAACAAAACTACACATTTGGTAAAACAGCATCATATAAACTAAAATAAACTTTTTTTTTTTTTAAACTGTTCATACTACTATATAGATCTATGTAATATATAACACTTGTATTCAAATAGCATTCAAATAATCTTGATGTTAGAAATCAAGAGGAGAGAAAATTAGGTTCTAACATTCATTTAAATCAAAAACTTTGGCTAATATGATTCAGACATTACATAAATTAAGATGCATCTATTTTCTGTCATGTGAATACTATTAACAGCTTCCAAAAAAAAAATCTTGAATTGTTTGTACATTTACTTAAACTCATTATTGTCAATAGAGTAAAATATTGTATTCATAAAAATTATTATAAATCATATTGCATAGTTATGGAAATTCTCAGAAACACTTGCATTATTAAAAAAAAGCCATCACACACATACACACAGACACACAGACACATACATACACACACACATACACATACACACACACACACACATATATATATATATATATATATATATATATATATATATATATATATATATATATATATATCTGATCTCACTGAGTTATGTCCTTGTTGAGCACTATCCTACTTGCTGTCCCTAGAATAAATCTGTCTGCTTTATAGAAAACAATGCACAGCAAACACATTTTAGTAACCAGATTTTACAATCATGCTAACCTACTGCTTTAAAATATATCACATGCCATTTCTTCCAGAATAGAATTATAAAATTGTTTATGCTTGTCAATCAGATGAATTAAATGAATTATAATAAAGTATATGTTTGGAACAGAAGTTTTTAACACAGATTATTATGCTGCTGTTAAGTAGATCAAAAACATTTAAATAAATGTTTCATTTTCTATGCCTTCTAAAATAAGACATTTACTTACTACAAGAAACTACATCATTTAAACTCATTATAACTGACATTTTATGAATAGAGTATTTTTCCTGAATCTGTGGTGTGTCAGTATGATAACTAGGTCAGAGGTTATACTAACTGCTTTCAGTTTCTCTGTGAGAATTCTGTGAGTTGAAGCTTTTGAAGTAGTTCATGGACACTGTGCATGAGACAGCCCACATCCCAGATTGTCTCCCTTAACATTTTGGCGGAAAACTTATTAAAACTTGTGGCAAACATTCATTTTGTCAATAGAGTAAAATATTGTATTCATAGAAATTATTATAAATCATACTGGATAGTTATGCAGATTCTCAGAAACACTTGCATTATTATATAAAAAAAAGCCATCACACTCACACACACACATACACATACATACATACACACACACACACACACACACACATATATATATATATATGATCTCACTGAGTTGTGTCTTTGTTGAGCACTATCCTACTTGCTGTCCCTAGAATAAATCTGTCTGCTTTATACAAAATAATGCACAGCAAACACATTTTAGTAACCAGATTTTACAATCATGCTAACATACTGCTTTAAAATATATCACATGACATTTCTTCCAGAATAGAGTTATAAGATTATTTATGCTTGTCAATCAGATGAATTAAATGAGTTATAGTAAAGTATATGTTTGGAACACAAATTTTTAACACAGATTATTATGCTGCTGTTAAGTAGATTTTCAAAAACATTTAAATAAATGTTTCATTTTCTATGCCTTCTAAAATAAGACATTTACTTACTACAAGAAACTACATCATTTAGACTCATTATAACTGGCATATTTTATGAATAGAGTATTTTTCCTGAATCTGTGGTGTGTCAGTGTGATAACTATGTCAAAGGTTATACTAACTGCTTTCAGTTTCTCTGTGAGAATTCTGTGAGTTGAAGCTTTTGAAGTAGTTCATGGACACTGTGCATGAGACAGCCCACATCTCAGATTGTCTCTCTTAACATTTTGGTGGGAAACTTATTAAAAACTAGTGACAAACATTCATTTAGTAGTGTAAATGCATGTAAACATGACAAAACCTTCACAATGTATTCCACAGACCATTATAGCCTCTTACCTCTTTTCAGAAAGAGAAACAAATTGAATCACAGCTTGCCATTAAATCTTCAGATATTTTGACTGGTTATGAAACAAAACATTATAACTGACATATTTTATGAATAGAGTATTTTCCTGAATCTGTGGTGTGTCAGTGTGATAACTATGTCAAAGGTTATACTAACTGCTTTCAGTTTCTCTGTGAGAATTCTGTGAGCTGAAGCTTCTGAAGTAACTCATGAACACTGTGCATGAGACAGCCCACATCTCAGATTGTCTCTCTTAACATTTTGGTGGGAAACTTATTAAAAACTAGTGACAAACATTCATTTAGCAGTGTAAATGCATCTAAACATGACAAAACCTTCACAATGTATTCCACAGATCATTACAGCCTCTATGTAAGTGAAATTAAGCCCAAAATTACCAACAAGCAATAAAACTCAACATTCTTCTCCCAACTCAATTTTCATACAAATCCTATTATTCACTGTGCCCACACAATCAAAAGCATTTCTATATATTAATAAAGAAAAGAAAAGAGAGTAGAAAATAAAAGGGAGTGAGGCAGAAATAAAAAAAATGTAAGAGAAAGCTGTAAGAAGTATATACAATGGAATGTTACTTACTGTTTATATTAATAGAGTTAAAAATAAAACATATTATTTACACTTATTTAGTTCTGATTATTATTAGTTAAAGCATAACAGATTATTTACAAACAGGCATAAGCAGTATAATCAAGAAAGTATAATTAGAAATAGCATTTGAAGAACTTATAAAACTTTTACAAGGAATAAATATGTTATTATTCTATTAATGATATTTTCATTACTGTTCTCTCCTGCCCTCCCCACCCTTTACCCACTACATAATCTAAATAGAATGTCATTGTTTAAACAAAGAAAATAATAAAAGGAGAAGGAAAAAAGGTAAAGATAAAAATGTATCAAATTACTAACCTTACTTCTTTTCAGAAAGAGAAACAAATTGAATCACAGCTTGCCATTAAATCTTCAGGTATTTTGACTGGTTATGAAACAAAACATTTCTTTGCACATAGAGAATAACTTTGATTAAATCTTTTCCAAAATATTTGTGGCTTTCTGGAAATGCAGGAACTATATTCAAAAAGATTAATAATGAACTAAAATGATGAGAGAGAAAAAAAACATATAACAAATCATTTGTTTTTAGTCTCTTCTTCTTCTCTGAAGTCTTCCACGAAGCTTCAGTTGCCAATCTCTTTAATGAAGAACTAGCCCATTCCATTTCTTCTATTTTATCCAAAATCCTTTTTTCTTTGACAAACAGTAAAGCAGAGTCTAAATCATCGAGAACCTTAGGACCATCAGGAAGGAAGATGTTAAGCTTGGCAGGAAACAGAAGGTATGTTTTAAACTGTGCTTTTTTAAGCTCCCTTATTAGTGGCAGAAAAACTTTTCTTTTAGCTATTACCATGGAAGAATAGTCATTGTCAAAACGCACAGTTGTCTCATTAATCTTAACAGGAGCTTTAGCCCAAGCAGATTTAAGAACCATCTCTTTATCAAAAGATGATAGAAATCTAACTATAACTGATCTAGGATATTTTTTGTTAGAGTTAGTATTAGCTATAGATCTATGTGCTCTTTCGATACCAAAAGAGAATGCTTCTGGTAAGTCTAAAGTTTTAGGGAGCCAAGTTGTTAAAAAGAAGTAATATTGTTACCTTCAATATTTTCTGGCAGTCCAAAAATCCTAATGTTATTGCGCCTAGATCTATTTTCCAGGTCATCCAGCTTTGTTTGTAAATGTGTATTTTGTTTCAGCAGAAACTCAATGTTGATTTCCTCTTCTTGGATTCTATTTTCCATGTCATTCACAGCTTCTTCTATGCCTGTCATCTGGTTCTTCTGTTGTTGCAGGTCTGTATGTAACAGGTCTATTTGTTTTGTAGTTTTTTCTATGAAGGTGTCTATTTTAGTATCCATTTTATCCATTTTATCAGTAAGTTACTGGATTATAATTATCAGAGACTGAAGTTCTTTCTTGATGCTGGAGTCTTGAGAATTTGTCTTACTGGAACTCATTTCAGACTGATAAACTGACAGGAAAGTTTCCACAGTGATTTCTGACAGGAATATTGTTAAGATTTCCTTTCTTTTTTAGATATAGTTCAAGAACTATATAAAACAAACGTATTTAGAAAGAAAATTACTTCAAAAATTAATTTTTTAAGTAATTAATTCCTGTCAGTGTAATGAAATTGGTGGAGCTGAAGAAATCTGCTGCTATCCTGTGTTCATCCTTGGCCACGCCCCCTAGCATGCCTTTTTCTGAAGGATATGAAGTCTGAAACACAAATTTATATAATTATTTAGTGACTTCAATCCTCAGATCATCCCAGTGATTTGCCAAAAACTCACAAATTTTATGAGTAACAGATCAAATATATGAGACAAAAATCAGGACATTCTGTGAAATCTGTACAGCTGAGAGGTTTGAGTACAGCAAGTGGGCAAAATGAAGTAAGGAAAGCAGCAGGTTAGTTTCAGCAGATATAGGTTTTTAGGTTCATAGGTAGGTTACGGGTACTAGGCTATTAGTCCTAGGGCCTATATAAGCCTAGCCAAAAAGGTACCCTGGCTTTTACCACCCAAGAAAATTATTTTCCTGTGCCCCTGTCGAGCAGAGCCACAGAAGTGATCCCCAGGGTGAATTCCTATCTCCCATCCAATCATCAAGATTTTTCTTGAAGAGTGCTAATGAGGAGCTGTGTTAGATAGAGATAGGTTGTTTGTTCCAGGGTATGGAAAGTCTCTGGGACAGGAATCTATCCCTCTAGCATGTTCTGTTTATTGTGGCGACAAGGTTTAGGTCCCTAGAGCATGTAGCTCGGTGGGATTGGGATTTCTTTAAGTGGAGCATGTCCAACAGCTCTGGGTTTGACATAACTTTGTACATTAGGCAGAGCTCGCCTCTGAGTAGGCGATATGCCACGGAGTAAAGCTGGAGTTTTTTGAGACGGTCTGCGTAGGGCATCTGTTTGAGGCTGGTATTCCTCTTTGTGAGGTATTTCTGCGGCCTTTCTAGTTGTTGTAGATGTCTTATGAGGTACATACCAAAAAATGCATTGCACTCTATAATGGGTCAAATAAGTGATGAGTACAGGAGAACAATGATCTCTTTTCTTTGATGAGAAACATTTTGTGATGAGATGTGCCACATAGAAGGATTTCCTGACTACTGTGGCGATGTGATTATCAAAGGAGAGACCACTGTCCACCTGTGTCCCAAGGTCTCTTATCACACTTTCAGTGTTAAGTAGACTACCACCTATGTGGTAGTGCATGGGTACAGAGTTTTTACCAAAAGGGATGACAATGCACTTTTTGGCATTGAGCTTGAGGCCATGGCTTTTACACCAGGAATCTGTTTCAGTGAGGCCCTTTTGTAGGATGTCCACATCATTAGGAGTTTTGATTATGGCTCCTAGTTTGCAGTCATCTGCAAACTTCAATAGCCAAAAACCTGTGTTAGCCTGTTCTTCTGAGAAGTAGATACCAAACAGGAGAGGACCCAGAACTGAACCCTGTGGTACTCCATTTGGCACTGGTCTGAAGTCAGATTTGGAGTCTGCTACATTCACAGTGTGGGTTCTGTCAGTGAGCCAGTTGGCAACCCATCTTGTGACATAGGGATTTATACCTAGTTTAGTGAGTTTATCTATAATAATAGGCTTGATTTATTTGGTCTCTGTGGTTAATAAACGTTTATGTTTTACATTTACATTATTTTGTTGGCCTGATTCTCCTTTCTGTGGAGTTTGCTTGGATTTACTAGTTTTTTGGATTGCTGTGTTTACTTTGTGAGTTTATCTATAATTCCAGA
Source organism: Protopterus annectens (assembly GCF_019279795.1). Classification (NCBI taxonomy): domain Eukaryota; kingdom Metazoa; phylum Chordata; order Ceratodontiformes; family Protopteridae; genus Protopterus; species Protopterus annectens. Next base: position 890,443,666 of record NC_056734.1, read on the forward strand.
GTTGGGGATGGTGTTAAAAGCCTTGGTGAGATCTAGATAGGCTGTGTGAACCACCTTACCCTCATCTATGGCTTTGGTGACCACTTCAAAGAAGTCTATCAGGTTTAGAAAACATGATCTGCTTTTTACAAACCCGAACTGGGTGGGGTCCAGAGTTTGAAGATTACCAGTGTCATTGTTTATAAGTTCCATGATGATACATTCCATAACCTTGCAGACCAGGCTCATCAGGCTAATGGGGTGGTAGTTCCTGGGGTCTGTGATGGCTCTCCCCTTGTGGAGTGGGATAACCATCACTGTGTACCATTCAGTGGGCACAAAGCCTGAGGTGAGGCTATAATTGAACATGGTACTTAGGTGGGGTGCCAGTTCATTCTGTAGTTCATGTAGAACGCAGCCTGGGATGTTGTCAGGTCCCATGGATGCTGTGTTCTTGTCTTTGGAGAGTGTGGTCTTTACCTGTGCAGCCGTGATTACAGGAATTCTAGTATAGAGATGGGCCTTTTAGGTGGTGAGAGGAGTATAAAGTTAGCACTGAACCTATCTGCCAGGATGTTGGCAATATCAGTTGGTTCTGTATATTTGGTTCATAGGTTCATAGGTTCATACTAGGCTATCTGCCCTAGGGCATTTATAAGCCTAGCCAGAATGTGTTTGGCTTTCGCCACCCATTTTAAATTTATTTTGCTATGCCCTTTTTCGAGGTTAGTATACTGTGCCTCTATCTAACAGTGACACAGAAGTGATACCCGGGGTAAACCTACGATCTCCCATCCACTCATCAAGATTCCTCTTGAAGAGAGTCAATGAGGGACTCTGCCTAACCTGGACTGGGATTTTATTCCAGAGTGAAGGGAGCCTCTGGGTTATGAATCTGTCCCTCCAGCATGTCCTATTTATTTCAGTGCTGAGGTTCAAGTCTCTCGAGCGCGTAGCTCGATGGGATTTGGATTTTCTGAGGTGCAGCATGTCCATTAATTCGGGGTTGGACATGGCTTTATACGTCAGGCACAGATCTCCTCTGAACAGGCGGTATGCCACTGAGTAGAGCTGGAGTTTCTTTAACCGGGCAACATATGGCATCTGTTTGAGCCCTTTGATCCTCTTGGTGAGGTACTTTTGGGGTCTTTCCAGTTGCTGCAGGTGTCTGGTAAGGTACATCCCAAAAGGGGCATTGTACTCAATTATGGGCCTGATGAGGGATGAGTAAAGAGGCACGATGACCTCCCCTGATCTAGATGTGAATCCCTTCATGATTAGGTGGGCTATATAAAATGTTTTTCTAACCACTTTGGCCACGTGGTTGTCAAATGAGAGATTGCTATCAACTTGGGTCCCCAGGTCCCTAATTACTTCTTCTGTACTTAATGGATTTCCACCTATGTGGTAATTTGTGGGCACTTTGTTTTTGCCAAAGGGGATGACTATACACTTTTTGGCATTTAGCTTGAGGCCATGGCTCTGGCACCAGTTGTCTGTTTCTATGAGGCCCTTTTGGAGGATGCTTGTGTCGGCTGGAGAGTCGATTATGGCACCCAGTTTGCAGTCATCTGCGAACTTGGTCAGCCACAGTCATTCCGTGTTGGCCTGTACCTCCGAGAAATATATACCGAACAAGAGAGGTCCCAGGACTGAGCCTTGTGGGACACCACTTGTAACTGTGTCATTGTGCTGTAACTCAGAACAGATCTGAGTGTTGCCACTGAGATTCTTGACATAGCTATAGAATGCTTTGTGGTTGTCTTTAGAGTCAGTGGCGATTTTGTTTTCATAACTAGCTTTGGAGGATTTTATGATGGATCTCAGCTTTTTACTGAGGCTGACCAGGGAATTCCTCCAAACATGGGATTTTACTCTTTTCTGCAACAGTTTCTTTCTTCTGTTGTAGTTTGTTTATGGCAGGGGACCACCAGATCGTCTTCCTTTTTTGGAGAATAACATCTTGGTTCTGTTAGGGATTGCACAATCCATGCACTTGTGTAAGTGCTTATAAAGTGCATTTGTGTAGGATTCAGCAGTCGTATCTCTATTGTCCATCTGCATAGGTGTTGTGAAGTTTGCCAGTTCTGTCTTAAGAAGCGTGAAGTTGGCTTTGGAGAAATATTTTACTGTGGTTTCCCTAATGGATGGTGAGGGTGGGATGTGGATGTCTAGGGTGATTAGCTTATGGTCGGATCTGACCAACGAGGAATTGACCTCTGGTGTGGAACACCAGTTGCCCATGTTGGTAATGACCAGGTCTAGGATATTGCTGCCCCTGGTGGGGGTGTGGATAAGTTGATCCAAGGTGTTGGAATTTATGTATTCCAGAAAACATTGAGCAAAAGAGTTGGTACATGAGTAGTTTTCCCAGTTAATGGTGGGGTAGTTGAAATCATCCATTATTAGGGTATTAGGTTGTACCCTAATATTTTCCAGTGTATCAAGAAATGAGGAGTGGGAATCCTGGGGCATGTTGGGGGATTAGTAGCAAGCTACAATTGGGTTGAGGTCTTGCCCAGAGTTAGTTGCACTTGGATAATCTCAGATGCATTATGCTGAGCAGCTAGCCTGGAGGTGGGGATATCCATAATGAATATGGACACACCTCTGCCTTTAGTGTTTTGGCCCAGGTTAGGTGGCCGAAAAGTGTGGTATGAATTATAGTCTGGTAATGCAGGGGTACTCTCTGGAACCTTGAACCAGGTCTCTGTCACTGCACAGATGTTGATGTTCTCCATTTTAAGGAGTGCCTCGAGTGAGTGCATTTTGAGGTTTAGACTTCTAGCATTGAGTAGCATTACCCTCAGATTTTGCTTGCTTGTACCTGTTACGGTGGTGAATTTGTCATTTGAACCTTGCCTAAAAAAGGCACTATAGGGGTGGCAAGAGCCTTAGCCAGTATCTGGAATCCCAAGGGTGACAGGTGCAGGCCATCTCTGGCAAAGCATCGTGGTCTGTCGACCATGTCATCCCAGGCAGATAGATACTGGATCCCCTTAAAATAACACCAGTAGCTTAGCCAATTGTTGAAGTCAATCATTTTGTCCTTGTACTGTGTTATCGTTGTGGGTGATGGCAGGATGCTACTCAGGGCTAGGGTCATACCTGCCTGGGCTACAAGATCGGACAGCTCCTTCATGTCTCTTTTCATGTAGTCCAGGGAGGTACGTCTTAGGTCATTCACACCAACATGGACAATGACAGTCATATTTGTACTTGTTGTGGAGTGACCTGAGTGCATGCGTTATGTGGTGGATCCTGGCACCCGACAGGCAGCTGACAGTAACTTTCTCCTTGTTTAGCCTGGTGAGTGAAACATCAGTGTGCCTGACTATAGAGTCACCTATGACTAAAGTGTTGGGTACGTTGTTATGACTTATGGGCTGTGGTTGAGTGACACTGAGTTTGTGAGCTATGTGTCATTTGGGTTTTGTTGGGGGGGTGGAGGTTGCTTGTGTACTTTGGAGGTCCCTGTTGCTTGGGCAGATTTTTTTGAGAGCCTCCGTGAATGTATGTGTGTGCTTTGGTGGTATAGGTTTTGAGGGACTATGTAATGAGTGTGGTGTGATGAAAGTGTTTACCCTCTCCTCTTGACTGTCTAGTCCAGTCTTGGGTGAAGAGAGCTTTGCTTCTAGTTTGGCTATATAAGTGCATGTCTCGCAGGTTGTAGTGTTGGGTGGTAGAAGGAGAGGGTTGCCTGTGTACATGAGGCAATTGCTGCATTTCCCCAAGAAGTCCAGACTCATCAGGTAGACAGGAGAAAACACCAGAGCTGACCCTTAGACATGCCTGAATAGGTACTTATTATTAAGTACTAAAACTTGTTTTCCTCTATCCTATATGATCAAGTTCTTGGAAGAGGTAGGGGAAAGATGGCTCCTAAGGGTACTCATTGTGGTATGGATGGAAAGGTGTATCCCAGACAACAAGATAATAATCATTTTAGTGCCAGCATACAAGAACAATGGGGATATTCACAAGTGGGGCAATACAGAGGTACCAAATTCCTGTCATGCTACATGAAAGTGCTGGAGAGAATGCTTGATAAACAAGTATACAGAACAGTAGTAAGTGAGATGGGAAATGAATAGAATAGATGCAGCACAAGTGACATGATGTTTACAACAAGACAGATAGTGAAGAAGATGCTTGAGGTTAGGAAAGAGTCCAACTGGGCATTCCTAGACTGGGAGAATGTATAATGTCAAGATCTCAAGAAAGATGAATTGAGCAGGCTGTGTAGAAAGACGTAATGACACAAGTACGATCAGTGTTCATACTCAAAGAGGGGTTCCTAGTAAGAGCGGGTGCACATCAGGGTTCATCTCTAAGCACACTGCTGCTTATACCAATGATGGATTACATCAGCATACACGTCTGAGGGACAGATCAATAAAGCTGCTGTTTGTAGATGATGTCACATTGCAAGCAGACTCGGAACAGAAGCTTCAGCAAATGACTAGCCTGGGATCCAAAGCTGAAGGCACATGGGATGAAACTGAATACAGACTAGACAATTATCAAGGGAGCAACAAGAGGAACTAAGAAGAAGAAGTTGAAAACTGAGATAGAAAAAGGAAATAACAAAATACTTTAACAGCATCAAATATCTGTGAAGGGTGGTTGAGTGGAAGTGAAGTCTGAATGAGTAGGTTAATGCTAGAATTTGAGGTGCTGCAGCCAGCTGACACAGAATGTCAGGAGTAGTAGTTGAAAAATAATATGTGTAAAACAGTGGTACATCCAGTATTACTGTATGATACAGAAATCTGGGCAGTGAAGACAGGGCAGTTGGGGAAGCTTCAGGTGATGGAGATGAAGTATCTGAGATACGAGGTAGGATGTACTCTGTGGGACAGATAAAGAAATGAGGACATCAAAGAATATGCTAAAGTAGCCACAAAGCAGAAAAGGTCAAGGAAAGGAGATTACAGTTGTCTGATCACCGGAAAGCAGGAGATGATTTGGTGAAGATGATTTGGGTGAAACAAGGACATCTAGCCAAGAGCTGGATGGATTGTGTAAGATTAGACCTGTGAGTGTCAGGCTTAACAGCTGAATAAGGTAGGACAGTGGCAGTAAATTACAAGAGGTGGTGACAGTTGACATGACACTCCAATACCATGTAAAAATGTGGAAAGCAGTTCATGATGATGATGATGATGATAATGATGATTATGTACAAGTTTCATTTATGTGCCATTTCCCCCTACCCATTCCTAATGTGTATCTGATGCAAGTAAATTCATTCAGTAAGAGTATGTCATAATAAATACCTGAGGAAAATGTTGTTTTAGCATCAATCAGGCACAAGATGAGGAAACAAAAAAACATAAACTAAAGTCATAATGTACTTGAGCTAAGGAAATAATTACTCTGCAGAATTTGAGTTTTTGTATAGTGGCTTTCTGAATGTTTCTATACATGAATTTTAAGATGGCAACAAGATCATTAGTCTTCGAGATTCCTTTATCTCTGATATCCTAATTAGCTGGCTGATTTGTTAACTACAAAACGCAGCACAGTATGATAATGTTTTGACACGCATTTAAGCAAAAAAATAATAATAGGCAACTTGCTCAGTTTGAATATCATGTCTTGAACAGAAGTCTTCTACATATTAAACGGTATCTGTATATGATGAAGATCAATTACACATCAAAGAAAAGTTCCAGCAGTGTTGATGGCTGAAACAAACGGTGTTGTTACCTGCACAGGTAGTAAAGTGACAATGACTAAAGTGAATCACTAGAAGTTTAAGATACAGTGGCTCCAATGAGTTTCTGTCTGTGTCTCTGAAGTTAAGCCAAATGTTATTGAAGGAATGGCACTATTCAAGAATAGATGGACAGTCAGCTGAGATCAGTAGGATGCAATGATCCAAGGTAGCAATATGAAGTGGTTTACTGTTAAAATTGCGGAAAGCTTTTTGCTGTTTAACCAAATAACAAAAAATGGAAGAGAAGAGGTCAAGCTCAGCTCCAGCTAACTTTGGAAAATAGTAAGAAATTAAATTACGGGGCCTAGGCCATAAAGATATCATCTCACAGTTTTGAATGAAGCCAGAGCAATGTTTGCAAGATGCATGGTTTCTTAGTCTGTGTAGAAGGAGTAGAAGTTTGTCATTGTTTTATGATTTCCAGAAGCTGCACCTGATCTGAGCAATGCTCTTTTATGTGTATTATTACTATGTAGGTGCTAACTCCTGGCAGTTTCTAACAGTAGGGGGTCAGGCCTCACAACACCCCTGGGCAGGCATTAATTACACATTAACACACACCCTATCGGGCATTATTAGTTGCTTAATTTAGCTGCACAGTAATACATCCTATTTATTTCTGTTATATCACATTAATTGCTGTTAATAATCTTGATTACTATTTTCCCTTTTTATCAGACTTATAGCATTTTGGGTCTTATTGACTTTTTGTAATCTAACAAACAGTCTCGGACAAAGCCGAACAACACAAAACTGAACTGAATGCACCCAATGGCTCTTGCTACGAAAACGTAAACCACAGCAAATACAAATTTAGCGCTTTCTTTCACTTTAATGATGAAACATGAACTTCTTCAGAAAAACGGGAGCTCTCCCATGCTCCCGTTTTATATTGACAGAAAATGATGCAAAAAACATGATGTCACAGTGAACCATTCTACTATTTAAAGCGTAAACATATATTTTCCAAAATATCATGACATAAATGTATTTGTTGTAAGAACAACATATTAATAACTATAAAATTTAAATGATGTTTAAAAAGTAAAAATGTTTATGTTTAAAAATTGATTAATTAATGTTTCAAAAGAAACAGTTTCCTAATGAAACTTGTACCCATACAATAAACCTATAACTAAATAATCTATATACTTGTGCATCCATAAACATATACATATATGTGTGTGTACCAACATCCACAGGTGCATGTTAGTTAGTTTGAATATTTTTCTAATGAGAAATTTAGTTTTTTACATGAATGGATGTTGGTACACACACATATATGTATATGTTTATGGATGCACAAGTATATAGATTATTTAGTTATAGGTTTATTGTATGGGTACAAGTTTCATTAGGAAACTGTTTCTTTTGAAACATATTAATTAATCAATTTTTAAACATAAACATTTTTACTTTTTAAACATCATTTAAATTTTATAGTTATTAATATGTTGTTCTTACAACAAATACATTTATGTCATGATATTTTGGAAAATATATGTTTACGCTTTAAATAGTAGAATGGTTCACTGTGACATCATGTTTTTTGACTTTTTGTAATCTATTTCACTCTTAATATATCTATCCATCTCACTGTTTCCTGCTCCTTCCCCTGCTGTGCAACTTCAGTTGATATTTTGTGCTCGTTTCCTGCTGAGAGCGCCGGAATTTTTTATGTAGCAACTGATCAGATGCTTCCGGTTCCACCTGTTTCTCTTTAATTTGCGGACTCATTTTTTCATCATGCTATGATGTTACCAGAGTTGGACTCTTCTACATGAAATCCCTCACCTCACAGGTAATCTATAACTTTAGTTTCTATTTCTTTTACTTCTCCGTTAGTAATCCACTTTTCTACTCCCCCATGTTGTTTTTCTTATTTTTTGTATTATGAAATTTTCCATATCTGTGTGCTTTTGCCTGTATTTCTCTTTAGATGTCTTAGGTGTTGCTCTTTGTATTGATTAGTTTTGCTCTCTCCTTTGCATAAATATTGCACCATATTAAAATTCTTTTTCTTTCCTATGTCCAATTTCTCCTTCAGATGTCTCCCACTCCACCTGTTTCTCCTTACTTTGGGGACTCATTGTTTCATCATACTGTGACATAACCTGTTTTAGACTTTCTACACTAAATCCATCACTTCATAGGTATTCCATAACTTAAGTTTCTATTTGATTAACTTCTAATTTAGTAATCTTCTGTTCTACATTTCCACTTTGTGATCTTATTTTTGTAGTGTGAAATGTTCCATATCTGTGTGCCTTTGCCTGTATTACTCTTCAAATATCTATGTAGCTGCTTTTTTATTGATTAGTTTGGCTTTCTCCTTTGCATAAATATTACATCATATCAGATCACTCCTTCTATCACATGTCCATGCTTCTTTTTTATGTTTCAAAAATCTGTAGGTTTTGTTCTTTACATTTTCACATTTCCTCTGTCACTTTTTTTCATGAATCTGTTGTATTAATGAACACAAAATTGGATTTGAAGCTTTTGACAGTTTTCTTCTGCAAGTATTTTTCTTTATTCTAATTTCTCTCTTAATCTTTTTTGAATATCTTCTATCTGGTAATTCTCGGCTTCTTGCATAATAGTAACGATGCATATGTTCTTCCTTATGCTCAGTAGTTCACACTATCATTTTTCTAACTCTGTTTTGGCCTATCAGTTTTTGAAGTGAAACTTCTTATGGGACACTGTGAGAGCTCGGACTGTAACAGAAAAGTGAAACAGAAGTATGTACAGTGGATATAAAAAGTGTACACACCCCTGTTAAAATGCCAGGTTTTTGTGATATAAAAAAATTAGTCCACAATAAATTATTTCAAAACTTTTCCCACCTTTAATGTGACCTATAACCTGTACAATTAAATTGAAAAACAAACAAATCTGTTATGGGGGAAAATGTAAAAAATAAAAAAGTACAATAAGCTGGTTGCATAACTAATACTTTGTTGAAAGCACCTTTTGATTTAATTACAGCATTCAGTCTTCTTGGGCAGGAGTCTATCTTGACTTAGCAATATTTGCCCACTCTTCCTCGCAAAAGCACTCCAGATCTGTCAGATTGCGAGGGTATCTCTTGTACACAGCCCTCTTCAGGTCAACCCACAGATTTTCTATTGGATTTAGGTCTGGGCTCTGGCTGGGCCATTCCAAAACTTTAATTTTCGTCTGGTAAAGCTATTCTTTTGTTGATTTGGAAGTATGCTTGGGTTCATTGTTGTGTTGAACGGTGAAATTCCTCTTCACCTTCAGCGTTCAGCAGACACCTGAAGGTTTTGGGCTAAAAGTGACTGGTATTTAGAACTGTTCATAATTCCCTCTACCTTGACTAAACCCAGTTCCAGCTGAAGAAAAGCAACCCCAAAGCATGATACTGCCACCACCATGCTTCACTGTGGGAATGGTGTTCTTTTGGCGAAGCAAAGTGTTGCATTTTTCACCAAATGTACCTTTTGGAATTTGGCCAAAAAGTTCAACCTTGGTCTCATCAGACCATAACATATTTTCCCACATGCTTTTGGGAGACTTGATGTACTGTTTTGCAAATTTTAGCCAGGCCTGGATGTTTTTCTGTGCAAGAAAAGGCTTCCATCTTGCAACCCTACCCCACATTCAAGACATATGGAGAATATGGGAGATTGCTGTCACATGTAGTACACAACCAGTACTTGCCAGAAATTCCTGCAGCTCCTTCAATGTTGCTGTAGGTCTCTTGGCAGCCTCCCTGACTAGTTTTCATCTTGTCTTTTCATCAATTTTGGAGGGGCACCCAGTTCTTTGCAACATCACTGTTGTCCCATGTTTTCTCCACTTTTTGATGACTGTCTTCACTATGTTCCATGGTATATTCAATGCTGTGGAAATTTTTTTGTAACCCTTCTCCTGACTAATACCTTTCAACAATGAGATCCCTTTGATGCTTTGTAAGCTCTCTGCGAACAATGGCTTTTGCTGCAACAGGCAACTGAGTAAATGTCAGGAAAATCCTACTAGGACAGCTGAACTTTATTTAGGGTTAATCAGTCTCTTTAACTGATGGCAGGTGTGTACCCAAGAAGACTGAATGCTGTAATTAAATCAAAAGGTGCTTCGACAAAGTATTAGTTTAAGGATGTATACACTTATGCAACCAGCTTATTGTACATTTTTTATTGTTTATATTTATTCCTCTAACAGAGGTGTGTGGTACAAAAACCTGGTATTTTAACAGGGATGTGTACACTTTTTATATCCACTGTAAGTCAAACTCCGCCCTTAAGAGTGGAGTTTGACTTCCGTACTTCTACTTCAGCTTTTCAAATACACACACAAAGCGTTTGAGCGAGTGAGTGATCCTACATGTACACGCACGCACGCACACGCACACACGCACAGACAGACACATATACACACACACACACACACACACACACACACTGACAGTGAAGAGTGAGAGCAAGTGAGTGAGCAATCTCACACACACACACATACACACACACACACACACACACGTGTGTGTGTGCGCACATAAAGAGGGACAGGAGATAGCAGATCACGAGAGAGAGTGAGAGAGATCTTGTGTGAGTTAATGTGTATATGAAAGCAGGAGAGACAGTGTGTGTGAGAGACTGAGAGAGAGAGAGAGAGAGAGAGAGAGAGAGAGAGTAAGAGTGACAGCAAAACAGGAGTCATGGAATGTTGGGGTGGCGTGATAAACTAGACATCAGGGGACACACCTGTAAAGTGCCGCAATGGTATCAACATTAATACAGAGAACAGGGATGGGGTGGGAAGAACCACCAGACACAAGGGAATGGTTTAAGAGTAGTAATAGCACCAACATTACTAAGGGGATCATGCAGTGGGTGGGAACCACCAGATACCAGGGATTGCTTTAAGTGTCGTTATGGTACTGAAATTACTGTGGGGATCAGTGGGTCAGGAGGATGCACTAGACCACCAGGGCTTACATTAAGTGTCATGATGACACCAATTACTACACGGATTGTGGAGGTGGAGGGCATGCAGTAAACCACCAGGGCTTATTTTAAGTGTCATGATAGCACCGACATTACTACAGAGTTCAGAGGTGATTGTAGGGAGGCACTGGGGATAAAGTGAAGTGCGATATTGTCACAGACACCCAAAGGGGGACAAGAGGGCAGACAGATACACTAGACACAAGGGATAATCCTGTAAAGTGCAGTACCAGTGCCAGCATCATAATGGGGATCAGGGGTGGGGGATACATGACACCAACAGGGCCTACTACATATGTACCAAAATAACACTAAAGTATTATGGGCTAGGGGGATCCATGTGAGGGAAGACAGAGTAGAAACAAGTCCAGGGACTGCAGGGTGTGTGTGTGTGTGTGTGTGTGTGTGTGTGTGTGTGTGTGTGTGTGTGTGTGTGTGTGTGTGTGTGTGTGTGTGTTTCTAGTTGTGTGTGAGAGGCAAAGTGACTGGAGGAAAGCCATCGAGAGAGAAGTGAGAGCGATCTTCTGTGAGTGAATGCATGTATGGAAGCGGAAGAGACTGTGTGTGTGTGACAGATGAGAGAGTGAGAGTGATCCAGTAAGACTATGTGTGTGATAGACAGTGAGGAGTGAGAGTGAGCGATCCCCTAGCAGCAATGAAGAGTGTTGCACATACCCCTTAACATACGTGGCAACTACGAACATATATTTGGTGTTTTCTGTGGATTACTACCTCCTTCTAAAACAGGAGAACATCCTCCAACCCCCCGAGCCTGGCCTAACCACATTGTAGGAATGTTCTCATGTCTTGAGGATTTTACACTGTCATTTTTTCCACTCCTGGCACCAGTGCACCCACCAGAACTGGGCATTTTTTTATCCTAGGACTTGTGCACCCAGTTCTTTTTTAACCTTTGTCTGTCTATGATATATGCTGTATAAAATACAGCCTATATATCATTGTTGCCTTTGTGAGATTTTGTAAAAATGGGTCCACCTTATGAAAGCACTCACCAAGACTTGAGGATGAATTCAATTCCAGTAATACTACTCTCCTTTTCTTGCTGATTTCCTCATCTCCCCATTTGGTCTCCATACACCTATGGACTATTTGATGATACTGAAGTATGTTTAACCTGGTGATGCTGTACAGTGTTGGCACTGTATAGTCAAAGGATTGCACTTCTTAGGTGGAAAAGTGTTTTTAGCTAATGGTTAATGTTAGCTAAACAGAAGTTACTATGGGTCCAGCACTATGGAAGTTACTAAGACAACAGCTCAGATAGTATACACATTCGCCTTAGAGTATAATAACATTAGTTTCAACATCGTTATTGCCTTATTGATTCAACTTTGCATTGACATGTCAGATATTCTGAAATTATCTTATATATACAACTTTCAATATACCTTTAATCATTAACAGGATTTAGCATCAAGAAATGAAAAATGAATGAGTTGATCTGAAAAATAGAAACCAATTGAAACCTGTGTAGACATTTTGGCTTGCAGGGTGATGACATCAGACTTTGGATGTAAGTTGCTTGTGAAGGCTTCAGTGTCTGTATGGAAGGAACTACCCGATCTTTCAAGTGACTTTCAATGTGGGCATACAAAGCCCCTACCAAACTGCTGCAAGCAAAGCCTTCCACTGCCTTGGCATATGCAAGTTCTCGGGTAACTAAACATTTTGCTGCATCTGGGTTGTCATACCTGTGTAAAAGTTAAATGTACCCTACCTGACCCCGTGCTTGAGAGACCAATAGAAGAATATTTAAAAATAAGACAAGACCAGATATTGTTTATTTCGGGATTTTCTTCTGATTCATTTGGGAGTGCCGAGAGGCATGGCCAAGTGCCTTGTGCTAATGAAAATGAGTAAATCCCATAGCTCAACAATCAATGGAGGATGTTTTTAATATTCATTGATTAATTTATGCTAAATACAATTTCATATGCAAAATATGTTTGAAAACAAATATAAAAATATGTAAAAAATGACCATTTCAACTACACGTTTGATCAATTTGAACTCAGAAAATATCTTAGCCATACTACAACCACTGTTTCAAAGGTTATGCATAAATTTAAGCAAAAGCAATTCTGCATCCAGTTTATTGAGTGGCTTACTTAAATGAAGAGCACCCCATATCTTTCTTATCAAAGTACTCTGGTAGTTATCTTATCCACTCGAAGGGTTCGTAGAGATAGCTAGAAATTTCAGTTTTGCAAGTTAGACAAAATTGTGATACAGAAATGGAGAGGAACAGAATAAAGAGACACACAAACAGAAATACTTCAGCCTATAAAAGGTAGGTTAGAGCTTTCAGATAAAATCCTGCTATGAACTGTAAATGTTATTATGGATTTAGTGCAGTTTTATATCCTCCTCCTCAGTGAACCAGAACTCTTCTACCATTTTAACTAATTTCAAAAGTAATTTTCATGGAAAATTAAAATATTTGGTTTTCTTTTACTGTGATTTATGACTGCATGCAGATTTCTGTTTGGTGTTGATCTTACAGTTAATGATTGAGGACCGGGCAAACAATGAAATCTGTCGTCCTGTCTTGCTTGGTTAACTACATCTTTTAGAGGAAGCTTAAATGTACGGTTCTTTACCAATTTGTTGCTGCTGTCACAAAACAGTGAGAATCAACTGCTACCATTATAGAATGCTGCCTTTCAAAATGTCTGGCAGATCTAGAATAATTTTCCTGACAGGAATCTACACAATCCTTACTTTAGAAGGAAAAAGTGCCATTCGCTGTTCTTTGGTCATAATGGCTTATAAATGTTTATATCCGTTTCTCTTTCCTACATTCAAGTAAATACTCTACTGTATGCTCTACTTACATATATCTAGCGAGAGGTGTGCGTATATTCCAATCTATACAGGGCCTGCTCTACTCACATATATCTAGCGATAGGTGTGCATATATTCCAGTCTATACAGGGCCTCCTGGATATAAAGTAAAGAGGTTACATTTTCTCTTTGCCTTTGTTATGTAAACAAATTATGTTAGTATTATGTATGTCATCTGAAATAATCATAACCTCTGTCTGTGCTCTGAGCTTTGTTCCTGCTGTTTACTCAGTTGTAGTTTAGTACTGATGCACAACACAGCAAGATGCTTTCGTAATTAGCTGCTGTATTGTACTGCTTTTTTTTTAACCTCAGTTTGTACTCTCAGTTTATTGCTGCATATGGGTAGGACAGAGACACCGTGGTTAGAGTTGCTTACTCATAGCACTTGGTTTTCCATTTCTGTTCTTGGCTTCTGTGTGAAGTCTCACGTCCTGCCTAGGTCCATGTGGGTTTTTGCCTGCTGCTTCCATTTCCACCTGTATCCCCACCATGTGTCACAGGTGAACTGGTGACCCTTATATATGTGCAGTGTATGTATATATATATATATATATATATATATATATATATATATATATATATATATATAGTACAGTCTGTATAAATATATACATATATATATATATATATATATATATATGTGTGTGTGTGTGTGTGTGTGTGTGTGTGTGTGTGTGTGTGTGTTTTGTATGAGTGGATCTTGCAATAGGCTGAACCTTTATTTGGGATTATTTTCAGCCATTTAGTGTCAGGACAGGCTCCAGCTAACCCAATATCTGAAATGGATTAAGTGGGTAATCAGAAAGTAAGTGAATGATGAAGATCTTGTTAGCTGGAGTTTGAACTCACCAAGTTTCCTTTTGAAAACTCACAGTCATAACCTGGTATATGCAGTCACCACCTCTATACTAAATTGTCCCATTCTGTTTTAGCTTTGATGCATGCTACAGCCAAAAGGAAAGCAATGAAATATCACAAATATTGGAAATGAAGGTATGCGATGTTCATTCACTCATTAACTCACTTACACACTCAGTCAGTCACTCATTCACAACTGCATTTTGAGTCGGTGCGTAAAGTCTTCTGGTTTATGTTTCCATTTTATGAGGTGCTGCTCTTCTTTTTCTTGTCTGTGTATGACTGATGGAAATTACTGAATACAGTTCTGAACACTATACTTACAATTTCAGTATTTGTGACATAAACAACTTTCTATCTATTCTAGTAGTCGACAGCGAAGTAGCTATCCTTTAATATAGTAATTATAATGTAAATAACCTTTCAAATTAATTTTTATCCTGTAGCCAGGTGCCAGGCTAATATCCTGAATAATTTATCTTTGCACCTGTTGCATATATTAAATCTTCTGGTATCAACTGTCCTGAAGTACCCCTGTGAATTGCTGCATTTATTCAGGAAAGACAGTAGGATAATATTCTTAAATGAGAAACATTAAAAATAATAAATACATGCTAAAGCCCATAACAGGTGTGATGGTGTTTACTGACATTTCAGTAGAGGGACACCATCAAGCCTGTAGTAGCATATTGGTGCCTCTGTATCAATTTGCCACTGAATATATTTATTTGTCCGAGGCTCGTGAAGTTTGCACAAAGAAAACATTTGTTTTAATTGCAATTCATTTCATTATCTAGTGCCCTTTTAACTCTGGAAATTGAACAAAGACCTCTATTCAACTTACCTTTTTAAAGAAACAGCTAAATAAACTGTGGCACATAAATGCTTTTAGACGTGATATTGCTCTTCCAGAATCTTCCGCGTCCTTCCAATTTTTCTTCCTTCCTAATGTAACATTCTTTGTGGCCGCTGGCACTTAACTTATAGCAAAGCCCTGTTTATGATTTTATCCCTGCCAATGTAGAATCAGAGATGAAAAGTGCATCAGTTTCACCAAAGGCTGCATTCTGTTTGTCCTGCAAGTCCACTATGGTCCATAATGCTCTTCTGTATTTTGGTCCACAAATTTCTGCTGTCCATCAGAAACCTGCTTCCGTAATCAGACTTTTTACTAAGGCATGTTTGCTCAGTCTACCATATATTTTCAAGGAGTGTAATTCAACAGTATAAAACAGAAGACTTGTTGCAACTACAAGATGTAACTATGGTCCTCATAAGAACAAACATATTATGCTAGCTTAGTAGCTTGATGTCTGTATCCCAAACTTCTCAGACAGAGCAGCAAAAAAAAAACTATTACACCTTTTTTACTAAATCTGGAAACCCATTTTCCCAGGCAGCTCATGATATGCAAAAGAAAAAGATTGTATTAAGTTGAAACTAAAATTTGAAAATAAAAAATAACTGAAACATATCCACACTACAGCCTGTGAGAGATGCACTTATCGAGCCAAACTGGAGGTAAAGCTCTCTCCAACCAAGACCGAACTTGATAGTCAAGAGGAGAAGGTAAACGCTTGCACCACACCACACTCATCACATAGTCCCACTAAACCTACACCACCAAAATCCACATGTAGAAACACAAAAACATTTGTGGAGGCTCTCAATAATAATCTGCTCAAGCAACAGAGATCTCCAAAGCAGAAACGCAAGCAACCTCTACCCCCCAACACAACCCAAATAAAACATAGCCCACAGACTCAGTGTGCCACTAAACCACAGCTCATAAGGCAAAACAATGTACCCAACACAGTAGTCATAGGTGACTCTATAGTCAGGCACACTGATGTCCCACTCACCAGGCTAAACAAGGAGAAGGTTACTGTCAGCTTCCTGTTGGGTGACAGGATCTGCCACATAACCCATGCACTCAGGTCACTCCACAACAAGTACAAATATGACTGTCATTGTCCATGTTGGTGTGAATAACCTGAGATGTACCTCCCTGGAGTACATATAAAGAGACATTGAATAGCTCTCTAATCTTGTAGCCCAGGCAGGCATGACCCTAGCCCTGAGTAGCATCCTGCCATCGCCCAGAATGATACTGCAGTACAAGGACAAAATGATTGACTTCAACAATTGGCTAAGCTTCTGGTGTCATTCAAAGGGGATCCAGTATCTGTCTGCCTGGGATATCATGGTCGACAGACCATGATGCTTTGCCAGAGATGGCATGCACCTGTCCCCCCTGGGATTCCAGATACTAGTTAAAGCTCTTGCCTCCCCTATAGTGCCTTCTTTAGGCAAGCTTGAAATGACAAATTTACCACCGTAACAGGAACAGGCAAGAAAAAACTGAGGGCAATGCTACTCAGTGCTAGAAGTCTAAATCTCAAAATGCACTCCGTCGAGGCACTCCTTAAAATGGAGAACATCGATATCTGTACAGTGACTGAGACCTGGTTCAAGGCTCCAGAGAGCACACCTGCATTACCAGGCTATAACTCATACCACACTTTTCGGCCACCTAACCTTGACCTGAACACCAAAGGCAGAGGTGGGTCCATATTCATTAAGGATATCCCCACCTTCAGGCTAGTTGCTCAAAATAATGCATCTGAGGTTATCCAAGTGCAACTAACTCTGTATTAGAATGATGTGCTCATCCCTGAGGAAGCTTCTGCTACCATTAGTAATACAGTTGGCCCCATTTTTTTTTTCTGTCAAAAAGAAACAGAAAAGTAAGCATGTGTCTGTTCCTCCTCAAAATTTCCTTAGACAGGAGTAGCTTATTGGGTCTGGTTCAGAATTTAATTCAGGCTATTGAGCCTTCTTTTAAAGTAGTTTCTGGTGAAAGGAAGATGGATACCTCTTTTTCTGAAGTTATTCAAGATTCTGAATTTGAGCAGAAAGATGAAGGGACAGATACAGGGTTTTCACCTCAAATTTCTGTTTCAGACTCACAGGAAAGCAAAGATTATAATTCTCCCTGTGGGAATTTCTCTTTCTCTAAGGCTATTGCTAGCATGTGCCAACATTTTCAGTGGGAGAACACTGAGGTTTCTCAGTCCTTCAGAAAATACTATGAGTTGTTATAGAAGGATTTTCCAGAACATACACCCATTCCTCCTGTTCTGTCTGCTTCAGAGGATGTGTGTCTTACTGCCTGCAATTTTCCTGATAGCCAGGTGTCCCAAAAAAGGCAGATAGGATGCATAAAGTTAGATTATTTTACATTTTTATTCATTATTCCCAAACCTGACCCAGCAGCTATAGCTTTAGCTGATCTCACTGCTGCTAAACACTTAATTAATTCCAATCCTACGCTTTCTAAGGATGGGAAAATTATTGATAAGTACGAGAAAAAGTGTATACTTATGCAACTTTGATTTTCTAAATTTTGAATTGTCAGGCTCATATGGTAAACCTTGTTTTGACTGATTGTGAAAGAATTAAGAATATTTAATCCTCAGTTTCTTCTTGTGAGGAAAACATGCTTTAAACAATACAGATTCTTCTATTGCACAGGTCACTGCTTACTGTTTACAGTGTGTATACAACTCCTTTCATGGATTTGTCCACTGGTACTGTTTTGAGGAGGGTTGCATGGATGCATTCTCAGGACCTGCTAGATTATGTTAAAAATAGATTTTTAAATTCTCCTTTGGACAGAGATTTAGTTTTAGTACCTCTGTTGCAGAGGTGATCAAAAAGTGAGATGGAGGGGGTAAGCTGATCAGGGGAATTGCTATGATTTTTCAGTCCTCCTTTTTCATATTTCCTTAGGGGTTCTCTAACTTGTCATACATTTTTGTCAAAAAGCAGAATAAACAGCCTCAACACAATTCAGGTGAACAGATGTTTAAGAAGAAATGGCAAGGGGGTTCCAAAAAGAGTCCTTCATCCTCCCAAAACCAGGGACAGTCCAAGAAGTCTGAATGTGAGGCAGATCACAAAGCTCCCTCAAAATAAAAATCAACTTGGAAAACCCAACTAAATCAGAAACAGTTAGGAACTATTCTAAAGCTAACTACATGCTGTGACATGACAGTTTGCCAAAATTCAAGGGTCCGACAAACCCCAAAATACAGCTGCCTGTGCATAATTGTTCACAGAGACCATTTACAAACATGTAAATGGCTGCACTGAGGATGCCATACCTACCAGAATCAAACCCAAATCTAACACCAAAAATACATGCCACTGGTGGAATACTAACCTTAACAGGGTAAATGAAAAAAAGTCATGTCCAAAATCAGAATGAATGACTCTCGCAGAGATAAGAGCCCTCAGATTCAGCTAAACAAGAAATTAACAAGACCAAGAGTTCTAATAAGGTCCAAAAAGGCCAATTATGAAGTCAGGATAGCTACGAGGGCTAAGAACAATCAAAAAGCCTTCTTCAGCTACTGTATGTCAGGGACCCTAAAGGTAGCACACAGCAGTGTGCAGAACTGGATGGTAAATGGCTAAATCTTCAATGACCAGGTGACATATCAAATCTTCTAGCCTATAAATTTAGCTCTAACTTCAATCCCCACCCCCACTTCCCACTTCCTACTATATAATCCTTTCTAGTATACCCCCCTCTAACTATCAACAGGGCGCAGGTTTTGGCAGTGCTCACTAAGACCAAACATACTGCTTCAGAGGCCCCGATAACAACACCAGTTGTCTCCTAAACAGCCTTAGACATGACCTATCAGGACCACTAGAGGCTCTGTCTAACATCAGCCTCAAAATCAAGAAAGTACCAAGTGAATGGAGGGCTGCAACAGTTATCTCTCTTCCCAAGGGTGGATCATCAACCAAACCAGGGAGCTATAGACCCATCAGTCTGACAAGTCTTATATGCAAAGCCATGGAATGAATTATCATGGAAATGATCAACAAGGGCATTGGCAACCTACAAACACTGGACCTATCCCAGATTGGCTTTGGCAGGGAAAGGTCTTGCCTACCCAACCTGGTAGACTTCTTCATGAAGGACACCAAGGCTATGGATGTGGGAAAAATGGTGCACGCTGCCTACCTAGACCAGGCCAAGGTGTATGCTACAATTCCCCACTCTGGTATTGTTAACAAATTCTCATGACTAGGCATAACTCCATACATAACTTTTTGGATTGCTAGCTGGCTCACAGATAGGACTCAAGAAGTCTAGATTGGTGAGACCATTTCCACCAGGAGACCAGTATCAGTGGAGTAAACCATGGCTCTGTATTGGGCTCGTTCCTGTTTGGTATCTATTTCCTAGAAATTAACATTAATGTTAAAGGCCTCTGGCTTATCAAGTTCACAGATGATTGTAATCCGGGAGCTATCATAGACTCTCCCCATGACCAAAACATTCTACAAGATGGTCTAACACGAGCAAATGATTGGTGTCAGAGCCACAGATTAAGACTCAACATGAAGAAAGGCATTATAGTGTCCTTTGGGAAGTTGACCACCCAAGCTAGTTACTCCATTGATAAACCCCCCCCTAAGTGCTGCTCTGGTAGTTATGGATTTGGGAACATATGTTGATAGTAATTTGGCCTTCAACCAACATGTAGCCAAGATAGTAAGAAATCATTCTATGTCACCCAACTCATAAGCAAGTGTATGGCATCTATGTCCAAGAAAATTACAGTACCACTCTACTCAGCCTTTAACAGACTAATCACAGACTACAGTGCCTCCTCTGGCATGTACCTAACAAGGAATCTGCAATAGCTGGAATGCCCTCAAATGTTTCTCACCAGACGAATCCAGGGTATCAATACCCTGATTTACACACATCACCTTAAAGCCTATCTCTTTATTCAGTCTCCTACAGGTTACAAACAGCTGAACTTTGTCTGGCATATAAGGTATCCTCACACCCAGCTCTATGGACCTATTGCACATGGACAAAACATTAGATGCAAGGATCCAAATTTTGCTTGCAACATAATTAAAACATGCTGGAGAGACACCGATATATGTCTCAAAGGATCCCTGCACTATGGAACGGGCTTCCCCATCCACATGAAGTGGACTTCATCCCTGACCCTTTTCAAGGAAAACCTTGATCATTGGATGGGAAATCATAAATTCACCCCCAGCCTGACCCCCATGGCTATGATGGACAGACGCTGACAGTAAGACTAACATACCCCCCCTCCCATATACACATAACCCTTAGCTACATCATTAGTCATTACTAGCATGCCCTCAATCCTATAGGCATCCAGTGTACTCGAGGACAAAACTGGGCTGGGTTGCATGGCTCTGCTTATAAAGCCCTGGTGGTCGAAAGCCTTGTAAAAGAACTATGAACCTATGAACTATTCAAGAGACCTTGTGATCCCCCTTCCACACTGGCCCCTTTTTTCTTCCTGAAAGTCCGAATCTCCATTTTTCTCTTTGGCAACAGATAGTTTCAGACAAATGGGTTCAGAAGATCATTAATCAAGGTTACAAGATGGCAATAGGAGGAAATTCATTCTTTCCGATGGGGTCATTCCTCATCCTCCAGATCACACTGCTTTGATTCTTCTGGTTCTTCATCACATGCTATCCCAAGCAGTGATAGTACCAGTTCCTCCTTCCCAGATGCAAAAGTGCTTTTACTCAAGGATGTTGAAACTAAAAGAAAATGCTTGGAGACCAGTTCTGGATCTTTCTTTCCTAAACTTTTTTGTGATAGTACCCAAATTCAAAATGATGGCACTTCACAACCTGTTACTGCTTCTTCCTCTTTCATGTTTTCTGGTAACATTAGACTTAAAGACGTTTATAATCCTATCCCTATTCAACCAGACTTTAGATGCTTCCTAAGGTTTTGTGTGTCTGGATCACATTATCAGTGTTCTGCCTTACCTTTTGGGCTATCCACTACACCAAGAGTGTTTGCAAAGTGTCTAGCACATGTTATAGCTCACTGCAGGCTACAGGGTATCCACATGCTTACATATTTAAATGACTTGCTTATAGTTGCAAACCCTTTTTCAAAGTGTCAAGAATCTATCTCTTCGGAAAGATACACAAGCTAGGATTCTGAGGGAGCATTCAAAAGTCTATCTTGACTTGGCAGGAAATAACCCCTATAGCTAAAGCTAGTGCAACAGTGATCATTCAAACATCTGCTGTTATGGTAAGTTTATTTACACAGCTGTACTTTTTTAAGCTGGTAACAAGACACTAATGAAATGAATATACTTAGAGCACAAGCTGTCTTAGACTACATAAGGACAATGCTTGTACTGGATCAAAAGATAACATGTATTTATATGAGTAATACTTTTTGGTCCATGCTGAAAATAAAAAAAAGAATAAACATGTTTTGCAAGTCTGTATTTTTATTTATAGCTCAAATTTTGGGCTATAAGAGTACATTTGATCATTTACAGACTGTCCATTTTTGACAAAGATCTAGTTAGATGTTAGAAGGCAGCAGAGCTAATGTGATTTTGCAGTGAACATGCCAATATATTATATTGCAAATATATTCTCTGAAGCCAGTGCGTCATATTTCATTTACATGAGTTCTGTTGCAGAAAATATAAGGTATGGTTCAAGCGGTGTCTTTAGAACTGAACTAAAGCAGCCAAATATTCTTGGCCTTGTGGTTAGTGGGAGGCTTGCTATGGTTAGCAAAATGCAGAGTATACAATCACTGAGCAGATTTTATGCTTCATGCTACAGACAATATGAACATTTCTATAAAGCTATTCCCAACAGTTCGTAATGGCAGGAGTACTGCTAGAGATAGCCGTAATAAAATTATTAGTAGCAGTAA
Source organism: Protopterus annectens (assembly GCF_019279795.1). Taxonomy (NCBI): domain Eukaryota; kingdom Metazoa; phylum Chordata; order Ceratodontiformes; family Protopteridae; genus Protopterus; species Protopterus annectens. The sequence continues at coordinate 890,465,837 of NC_056734.1, forward strand.
CACAAAGGCAGTTTTCCATCACTTTAGCAAGAATGCAATTATCACTGTATCACTGACATACAATTACACAATAGAGGAAAGAGGAACAAGGAATTCAGCATCTGTTTGTACTACTTTAGGCATTATTGTCATTTTGCAGCAACACACTCATTTATTTACTGGATTAGACTGGTTAACACGGTTCAAGGGAAATACTGCTTTTAAAACAACTCTCCAGAGGCTGTACCATTAATACAGCTGCCAATCAATGTACCTGTAGTACGTAAAGGTGTGAATGGCGACTGAAAATAATGATGAGTTTTGATACGATCGTTATACATGATGACACAAAGACGCATGCAAATATTACCGTTACAGTGACTAAGCAAGACAAATTAAGGATAGAAATATCCCATCAACATTTGAGCAACTAGATTTAAACGGAACTCTGTCAACTTGCAAGCTGTCAAACGGTATGTTTTAATATGCCTAATGCCAGATACTTTTGTGTACAGGATATCAATCAAGGCTTTTGGCAATCAAACTGTGTGATGGTGACAAGGCTGTGTAATTCTGGACCAACTAAGTTTAGCCATTTGAGGTTTGCCAATAATGGTACTTTCCAAAGAGCTGTTTCAGAAATTATAGATATTCCCAGAGGAGTGGTTAATACCAGTGAGGATTTACATATTATGGATTTTACCAAATAGGATGAGAATACACTGCAGTGGTGGTGCTGTGGTAGCGTTGTCGCCTCACAGTAAGACGTTGTCCTGTTCGATTCTCAGCTAGAGTGTCTTCTGTGTGGAGACATGCGTGAATGGGCGTACCTTTGTTGAAGGTTGTGCGTCAGGGCCGGCAACTCAGCACGTAAAAATCTACTGCCAATCATTAGCAGACCGGAGTTCCGCTGTGGCAACCCCTAACTGGGAAAAAGCCAAAAGACACAACAACAACCAAATAGGATGACAATATGAAAATCAATAACCTGTTAAACAGGCAAAGGCATAAAGGTCTGAAAGTGAGTAAGGATAAATGCCAGATGTGCATGAGTAGTGTCAGATACTTAGGTCATATACTGACATTGGAAGGTTTGAAGCCAGGTAGAGAAAAAGCCATTGTTATAGGTAACATGCAGCAACCACATCATAAATCATCTCTGATGGGCCAGCTTAGAGTAGTGCAATAGCCTTCAAAAACCACATACCAATACATCTATGACACGTTATTAGAACATGATATAAACTGGTATGGGTCTACAGAGCACTATTTGAGTTTTAAAGCATTATTACAAACTATAAAACTATAAAAACTGATCATGTTTCTCAGTAGATTTGATTTTTTAGAAGATGCTAGTCGGCTAGGAATAACAGTGCTGCTGTAAGAAAATAGATACGTTACATACATACCTACAGCTTCAGCAGAAGCATAAACAGGGTTTTTGCAAAAAGAAAAAAGAAATGTTGGCTATTTTTATCACCATCAAATGAGTCACGATTTCATTTATTACAAAACACATCTGTGAAATCAGATAATAAAGCACTGAAATATATATACTTAGTAAGTCATCTTACACGGTATCTTCCTGCTTGCCAAGGATACTATTAAAATTAACTGAAAGCTCAATAACAGCCAGGGAACAAATATACTGATCTGATACACCTATCAGAATGTTCCTTGTGGAGAAGAAAGAAGATTTACAAAAAAAAAAAAAGACTTAGGCTGGTATTCACAGTCAGTTTCACAAATACACTGAAACTAACAGTGATGTTCATATACACGAGCAGATGAGCTGCAATTCACAAAGACTATTTACACAAATGTTCAATTACCTCAAATGTGTTTAGCAAATGTGCAAATCATGAGATGTAAATGAGGAATGATGTAGATCTTCATATACTAATGAAGTATCTTTTCCACCATTTGTGATTCAGTCACATTTTCCCACTTTTCCATGCTGGCTGCAGAGAAGCCTTGCCATTTCAACAGAGTTGCAATCAGCAGAAATGCTTTCGTTTACTGCAAGATTTGCTATTTCTAGGTCTAAGTTGCTTGTCTTGGCTGGGCCAAAGCCTTTGTTCCCAGTGGCACTCGCCATCCAAGAAGGTGAAAATACAAGAAAAAAATAACTCATTATAACTTTGATAATCAGGAAATTCTTGATAGGTTCAGAGTGAACAGGAACATTATAAGGGTCTTGGCACATGTGGATCAGTATACCTATTTGCCCATGTCACATTAGGACCAAGCCAAGACTATGAATGCCTTTTATAGGCTGGCACATTTCCCTCAGGTGCTTGGTGCAGTACATTGCACCCATGTTGCAATTAGAGTCCGTCCTGGTCCACAGGGGGAGTGACACCACAGTAGGAAAGGCTACCATTCCATTATTTGCCAGGTAGTATGTGATGCATCTGGGTGCTTCATCAACGTCGCTGTCCAACATCATAGAAGTACACATGATTCCCATATCTGGCATACTAGCTCACTATATCTCCTCTTCCTGAATGTTTGGATGCCAATGGTCATCTTGTTGGTAAGTGGAAAAATATATGTTTTATTTTGTACTTAAGTAGTTATTCTCATTAAAATGTATTACGGAATACTAATCTCTTCTTTTTTGTTTGTCCCCCTCTCCCTCTCTCTCTCTTTCCTTTTTTTTTTTTTGGTGATGCTGGACATCTACTTCAGGAATGGCTTATGACACCAGTGAGAAATCCATGTGGGACTTCATAGGAGATGTATAACACATCCCTGTACCAGTAGTGTTATTGAGAGGGTATTTGGCCACTTGAAGATTCATTTCAGTTGTCTGAATGATTTTGGGGGAGTCCTTCAGTATGACCTAGATACTGGGTGCAGAATATTTACTGCATAACATGGTCATGGGCCAGTGTGGTGGTGAAGTGACCCATGCTGTCACTGCAGCTCCCAGTTCCAGACCAACTATGACTAATGATGACCAGCCGGCAGAAAAAGTAAGTGACCCCATGTAGCAGGATCATGCACACCATGCAGGTGCACAGGTAAAGAGGCAGTATCTAGTCTACAACTATGGAACATAACATTCAGGTTAATGTTTCCTTTATTGTAAAACACACAGAGTATAATAGATACATGCAGGGATATCTGTGGGCTATGATGTCTGGTGCATGATCTGCTCTCACTGTTTATCTGACATTCTTTCTCATCTTAAAAATAATTTTATCATTTTTAGAAGAGTTTATCATATTATTGTTCTTCAAAGTTAAGCCTGACTCTTTTTCTGTGATGTCGTCAGACATCATATAAAAAGTAAATCACATTTTTGTCTGTTTTGATGAATAAGTTGTGCTTTACTGATTACTTAATTATACAAAAGTAATTAATATTGTCAACAATGAAATACTTCCTGCGTTAATGCATTGCAAATTTAAAGAAAATTAATCATACTTATTTTTTTATATTATGCCATCTCTTAGAAGATTTTTCTGTGGCAGATGTGTAGCTGACTCAGTCAACACCCTGCACCAATGCCAGGAGTCAGTGCTCCACCCAGGATTAGAAAATGAAAAACAGCTCTTGGCTGTATTACCCAACCTCTACATTCTAGAGATCAGTTTATTACAGTTGCATCCATACCACCCCATGCTACATCCTCCCTAAAGAGGAAAAAAAATAACAGTTCACTATAATTACCTGATGACCACATTGTAACCATCAGATTATTACATTTAGAGCAATGCTCATCACCCCAGAGCACAAAAAATCTTCTCTGTAATAACCTGATTGTTACATTGTATCATTCAGGTTATCACAGTTACATCCATCACCCCAGGTAACTCTTCAAATGAACAGCAAGCAAAAACAAGATGATGGATGGCCAATCGCTCCCTGCAAACACTTTGCACCTGAGACATTTGCTTGTCTTGCCCTCCCCTAACTATGCTTCTGTTCTGTGGTACTGCACATCAGATTTATTTTATACTGTCATGCACAAGAATTTCATAATTCAGAAGCATAAAAAACTATCATCATTTGTGCAGTGGGGAGGGTGAAATGGCAGTAATGTAAGTTTAAATGGCAGGATATGTGTCATTTGCCTATGCTATATTTTATCTGAAAATGTTTGTGCATTACTACTTTTATGTTGTATGTAACTGCCACCTGTAGGAATGGTAATCCCTGTAGCATATTTTTTCTACCTTTCATTTATGGTGTATACACCAGTTTTACAGGGATGAGATTCATACATTTGCAACACCTCTCAAACCCTCATTTCAGTTAAACAAACAGTTGTGTCTTTGAATCTGATTAACAATAGTTTAAGATCAAATGAGTTGTTTAAGATCAAATGAGTTGTATATCTCCTGTATATAGGTTAGGTGATGGTACAAGTGATTTTGAGAGGGGCTACCATGAGAACTGTAAGGCGAGTTTGTCTGATATTTTGACCTACAATGCAGGTAATCCTGCTGACACTGATCTGACAGTGCTGCATGACTGTCATCATGATCTTGAATGTGAGATTCTACTAGGTGTAGATTAATGCCAACATGGTCTGAATGAAGTATGTTGTGCTTGTTTACCCTGACTACTTCCATTACTTTCTTGAGAAGCAGCATTATTATCCTGTGATATTTCTCCTCATATGTCTGGACAGTACCCTATCCTCTGCCCCTTGCAAAACTGACTCCATCTTGATTTTGGTATATCCTAACTAGTATACAAATGGAGGCAGCCTCTGATGCTTGGTGTGGCAAAAAACTATGCAACAGTGTCATCAGGGCATTATCTCTACTTTCTGCCATTTTCATGTAGTGCTGGAAATCATCACTCATACCCTGGGGTACTCTGACCATTTCTGTCTGACTCTCTGTGGCAGTGCTCTAAGCCCTAACAATGCCAAAGCACATTTCTGTTAGTCAGCCAATGCTTTACATGTTTCACAGGATAGCTGTAAGAAATTCCTGCATCTGGCTCCCCTTTGTAAAAGTGTCACTGTGGACACTATTACCTTTGAATGCCTGCCATCATAGGTTCATAAGTAGGTACTAGGCTATCTGCCAGAGAGCATTTATAAGCCTATCCAGCGTGTGCCAGCTTTCACTGCCCCATTGATTAATTAACTGATCCTCTGTCAAGCAAAGCCAATGAAGTGATCCCAGGAGTGTATTTTCTGTTACATATCCACTCGTCAAGGTTTCTCTTGAAGAGTGTTAGTGAGGGACTCTGCCTAATATAGTTTGGAATTTTGTTCCAAAGCATGGGGAGTCTCTGTGACAGGAATCTATCCCTCCAGCATGTTCTATTTATTGTTGTGGTGAGGTTTAGCTCACTAGAGCGCATGGTTTGCAATGACTTGTATTTCTTTAGGTGGAGCATGTCCATCAATTCTGAGTTGGACATGGTTTTGTAAGTCAGGCAGAGATCACCTCTTGAGTAAGTGATATGCCACTGAGTACAGCCTGAGGTTTTTCAGTTGGGCTGCATAGTATATATGTTTCAGGTCAGTAATTCTCTTGGTGAGGTACTTTTGTGGTCTTTCCAGCTATTGGAAGTGTCTTGTGAGATACATCCCAAATGGGGCATTGTACTCTATGATGGGTCTGGTGAGTGACGAGTAGTGGGGCACTATAACCTCTTTATTTCTAGATGTGAACCCTTTAGTAATTAGATGGGCCACATAGAAGAATTTCCTAACTACTTTGGCAATATGATTGTCAAAGGAGAGATTACTATCTATCTGGGTGCCCAGATCTCTTATTACCTTTTCTGTATTAAGGGGCTGCCACCTATGTGGTAATTCGTGGGTGTTTTGTTTTTCCCAAATGGGATGACTGTGCATTTTTTGGCATTTAGCTTGAGGCCATGACTTTGACACCAGGTGTCCGTCTCAGTGAGGCCTTTTTGGAGGATGTCCGTGTCAGCCAGAGAGTCAGTTGTGGCTCCTAGTTTGCAGTCATCGGTGAACTTGGTTAGCCATAGTCCTGTGTTTGCCTGTACTTCTGAGAAGTATATGCCTAACAGTAGGGATCCTAGGACTGAGCCTTGCAGGACACCACTTGTGACTGGTTTAGAGTCGGACCTGGAGCCCGCTATTTTTACCGTCTGAGTTCTGTCTGTAAGCCAGTTGGCAACCCATCTCATGATGTAGGGGTTTATGTTCAGGCTGGTGAGTTGTTCTGTAATACCCGAGTGGGGAATGGTGTCAAAAGACTTGGCAAGGTCAAGGTAGGCTGTGTGAACAACCTTTCCCTCGTCTATGGCCTTGGTGACTGTCTCGAAGAAGTCAACCAGGTTTAGTAGGCATGATCTGCCCTTAACAAAGCCGAATTGGGTCGGATCAAGTGTTTGGAGGTTCCCAATGTCTTTGTTAATCAGTTCCATGATGATGCACTCCACAGTCTTGTAGACCAGGCTAGTCAGACTTATGTGGCAATAGTTACCAGGGTCAGTTGTGGCCCGTCCTTTGTAGAGAGGAATAACCATTGCTGTGTGCCATTTTATGAGCACATAGACTGTGGAGAGGCTGAGGTTGAACAGCATGTTTAGGTGGGGGGTTAGTTTGTTCTGTAGTTTGTGCTAGACGCAGCCTGGGACACCATCTGGCCCCATTGACGCTGTGTTTTTGGCTTTTGAAAGGGCTATTTTCACCTGTGCATCTGTGATTTCTGAGACACTACACTTTTCTGGTATTGTTGTAGGCCCTTTTGGGGGTGAGAGGGGTTGAAGTTTGCACTGAATCTATGTGCCAGGATGTCGGCAATATCAGTAGGTTCAGTATATTTTGTGCTATTTTGCACTAGTTCAGTGCATATCTGCGAGTTGCCACTTAGATTCTTAACATGGCTAAAGAAGGCTTTGTGGTTATCATTCGTATCCTTGGCTATTTTTCTTTCAAAGTTAGCCTTGGATGATTTTATGAGGGACCTTAGTTTCTTACTGGTACTGATCAGCGATGTCTTTCCTTCTTGGGATTTGCTTTTTTTCTGAACAAGTTTCCTCCTTCTATTGTATAGCCTGTTTATGGCAGGGGTCCACCAGACTGGTTTCCTTTTCTTAGAGGAGTGGGTCTTGGTTTTGCTAGGGATGGCACAATCCATGCATCCTCGTAGGTGCACATAGAGGGCATTTGTAAAGGTTTTTCCATCTTGTGCAGCATTATCCATTAGCATGAGGGCTGTGAAACTTACCGCTTCTGTCTTAAGTAAGGTGAAGTTTGCTTTAGAAAAGTTTTTTATTGTGGTTTCCTTAGTTGGGGGTGGTGGTGGCGAGATGTGGACATCCAGAGTGGTTAGTTTATGGTCTAATCTAATCAGTGATGGGTTGACCTCTGGTGTAGAACACCTGTCGCCCATGTTTGTAATGACCAGGTCCGATATGTTTTCACCTCTGGTAGGGGAGTTTACCAGTTGATCCAGGACATTTGAGTTGATGAATTCCAGGAAGTGCTAGGCCTGGGAGTTTGTACTCAAGTAGTTTTCCCAGTTAATGGTAGGGTAATTGAAATCGCCCAACATCAGGGTGTTCAGTAGGACCTTCATATTTTCCAGTGTCTCCAGAAAGGTGGAGTGGTGGTCCTGGGTCATGGAGCATGATCTGTAGCAGGTCACAATTTGCATTGCAGATTTGCTCAATGTTAGTTGCACATGGATGATCTCAGAGGTATCATGCTGCACCACTAACTTAGATGTGTAGGTATCCTTGATGAATATGGATACACTCCCTCCTTTTGTGTTTCAGTCCGTGTTCTGTAGCCGAAACATATTGTATGAGTTGTACCCCAGTAGTGCTGGGGAGTTTGCACAGATGTTGATGTTCTCCACACTAAGGAGTGCTTCGAGCGCGTGCATTTTGAGATTTAAACTTCTGGCGTTGAGTAGCATAACCCTCAGTTTTGTTGTGAATTGTGCTGTTTACAGAGGTGGGTTTGACTTTTGAGCCTTGCCTAAAAAAGGCACTATGGGGGCAGTAAGAGCCTTGGCCAATATTCAAAAGCCTAGAGGTGACAGGTGCAAGTTGTCTCTTGCGAAGCAACGTGGCTTGTCGAGCATGTTGTCCCAGGCTGACAGACACTGGATCCCCTTTGAATGACACCAGAAACTTAGCCAGTTGTTGAAATTGATCATTTTTTCTTTATACTGAGGTATCATTCTTGGTGAGGGCAGGATGCTACTCAGGGTCAGGGTCATACTAGCCTGGGCTACATGATCAGAGAGCTCTTTCATGTCTCTTTTCATGTAGTCCAGTGAGGTACGTCTCAAGTCATTCACACCAACATGAACAATGACAGAGTCATATTTCTTCTTGTTCTGGAGTGACCTGAGTGCTTGTGTTTTGTGGCAGATACTGGCTCCCAACAGGCAGCTAACAGTAACCTTCTGCTTGTTCAGCCTAGTGAGTGGGATGTCAGTGTGCCTGACTATAGAGTCACCTATTACTAGTGTGTTAGGTACTTTATTTCACCTTAAGGGCTGTGATTGTGCGGCACACTGATTTTGTGTTTGATGTGTTGTCTGGTTTGTGATGGGAGGTGCAGGTTGTTTGGGTGTCTGCTTTGGAGGTCTCTGATGCTTTTGCAGGTTTTTATTTAGAGCCTCCGAGTATGATTTTGTGTATTTATGTGTATTTTTTGCCAGTGCTGGTTTAGTAGGTCTATGTGTGGCTGGAGGTGTGGTGCAAGTGTTAACCTTCCCCTTTTGACTGTCTGTTCCAGTCTTGGGTGGAGACAGCGTAGCCTCCAGTTTGGCTGTATAATTGCATCTCTCTCATATGTTAGTGCTTTGTGGTAGGAGGAGAGGGTTGTCTGTGTACATTAGGCAGTTGTAACATTGCCTCAGGATACCCAGATTAACCAGCTGGACTGCAGAGTACACCTGAAATTGCCCTTTGGTCATGCCTGAATAGTAGGGTAAGCTGCTTAGTCACTTGGTTGGTGAGGGGTAAATAAAGAGCCTTACCCTGCTGGGCAATCAAGTGTCAGGGTATATTAGTGCTTGCTATTAGGTCTGAGCAAGCACTGGGCTGTAGGATGCTTTTTGAGTGCTTAGGTTGAGAGTTAGACTAGTTTCAAGGGAAAAACTGAAGAGAAATCTTAGTGGAGCCGGGAATAATTTAACCCTAGCTAACTGGCACTGCCCGGCACACAAAACCGTGCATACGCTGTTTTTATAGCAAGGAAATGAAAGCGATAGAAATTAGCCTAAAATGGCCAATAAACTACTAACTTCTGGGTTGGACCACTCCTCCAGGGACAGATAGGTTGCTCAAAGCTACCCTCTCTCACAGGTGAACAGAGAAACTGCATTCTATGCAAGTAAGGTATGGGCAACTCTGAAACTTGTAACACAGCCCTGAATCCAGCACTAGCCTGAAAACTGGACTATTCTAGCTTAGAAAAGTGGGAAACAAGGAATTTTTTTTTTTGAAAAGATAAGGCAAAAACAGTAAAAAATACACTTAAAACCGCTTTAAATGATTACAAACTATCAGAAAAGACTATCACACTTTAGTGTGTAGCCTACAACAGTTAAAAAATGATTTAAACAAAAAAACTACTTTTTAAACGTGCAGGCAGTCAAATAAGTACAATATGTGAAAAAAAAACAAGCTTATGAAATCACACTAAATGCTGGAAAATAGGCATTTAGGTGGAAAACAGTTAAGTACAGCAAGAAAGTAAAGAAAACTGATACTTAATCACTCCAAAGTCTCTCTTCTAAGCTAGAAGGCTTGTATCAGTTTAAGGCTTTCTAGTGCTTCCCAGTAGGTTAGTTACAGGAAAGATGGGAAACAAGCACAGATGTGGTCTTTTAAACCAGAAAGTTGAAATAGATGGACAAACTGTTCAAATGTTCAATAAACTACAATTTCTGGGCCAAGAACCACTCCTCTTGTGGTAGACAGGCTATCTAGTGCTTACCACTCCCACTGATAAGCTAGAAGGCTTTCCTCTAACACAGAAGGGCTGGCGGGGCTCAGAAGCTTACCAACAGTCTAGGCTAGTTACAGGAAAGGGGGGAAACAAGCGCAAGTGCGGCTTTTAAACCAGAATGTTAAAAGAGATGGAAACAACTGCCCAAATGGTCAATAGCTACACTTTCTGGGCCAGGAACCATTCCTTCTTGTGGTAGATAGGCTACCTAATGCTTACCACTCCCACTGATAAGCTAGAAGGCTTCCCTACAATACAGAAAGGCTTGGGGGGGCTCAGAAGCTTGCTAACAATCCTGGATACAGCAACTCTGTAACCGGACTAGGCTAGTTATAGGAAAGGCAGGAAACAAGCGCAAACACAGGCTTTTAAATCAGAAGGTTGAAAGAGATGGAAAAGCTTCCCAAACCGCCAATAAACTATAATTTCTGGGCCAGAAACCACACCTCCTGTGGTAGATAGATTACCTAGTGCTTACCACTCCCACTGATAACCTAGAAGGCTTCCCTCCAACACAGAAGGGCTTGGGGGGCTCAGAAGCTTACCAACAGCTCTGGATACAGCAAATCTGTACCTGGACTATACTAGTTACAGGGAAGGTAGGGATCAAATGCAAACACGGGCTTTTAAACCAGAAAGTAGAAAGATATAGAAAAACTTCCCAAACAGTCAATGAACTACAATTTCTGGGCCAAAACCCACTCTTCCCATGGTAGATAGGCTACCTAGTTTCCTACCACTCCCACTGATAAGCTAGAAGGCTTCCCTCCAACACAGAAAGGCTTGGGGGGGGGGCTCAGATGCTTACCAACAGTCCTGGATACAGCAAGTCTCTATCTGGACTAGACTAGTTACAGAAAAGCAGCTAAAACAGCAGTAAATACAATTCAAATTGCAGTGCAGGCTAGCACACTTGAGTGTGTAGCAATATTACAGCAAATACAGTTTAAATAAATGCAATTAAATTAACAAATGACTAAAAAACAAGTGCAGAAGGCAGTAAATTAGAAGGCTACTAACAAGCAGTAATAAGTGCAGAGTAAGAGCAACTGAACAGATAACAGCACACAGAACAGCAACTAAGACAGTTACAGTAAAAGCATCTGAATAAAATATGTATATATATTTTTTTGAGGGAGGGAACAGAGCAGGATTAAGAGGCTACAGGGGTTGTCCTTCCCAAATGCTCTCTTTGTACACAGTAGGAGTGCCTGGAATCAGAATATGATCTCACTGCACTCAGTTGAGTGAGCAAATGAGATAGGCCCAGAAGGAATATCCAAATACAAATTTACAAGAGGGGCGGGCAGTTTCAAAGCCACCAAAATTTACACCAAAACAAGAACAGGGAAGGTGGGTGGGGAAATAACTGTAGAGACACAGCCACAACTTCAGTTGACTTAATATTCAGTGAGAAACACAAATCAATAAATTAAATGTAGAACTATATGAAAAAGAGCAGATAAAAGTGTACTTAAATTTAATTATATGTCCAGTTGATTTCAGATAGATTTTAGCCAGAGCAAAGCTCTGATAATAATGTTTTCCTCAATGTTTTCCTCTGGGTTTGGAGATACTGGTGTGTAGGTGCAAGGGTGTTCCTCCTGTACAAGTGTGAGCCACATGGCAGCTTGCGTTTAACGTTGTGATGCATTGCCGCTTTTTACTAAACTACTAACATATTGTAGGATTGAGAGATCCTGCATTAAACTTGGGGACTGCCTGACACTTTCCTCAGGCTGCCTCATAAATATAATTGTTTATCAGCATTAGCAGCTGCCACAACAACAACATCCATTCTGCTGCTGATATAACCCAAATGTAATAGTATAGGTGAACTGTTTATTTCTGATGCTGACCCTGTAAAAAATTTTGAAAATATTAACAATGGCATAACATACAGTATTGTATGCTTACAAGGGGGGGTGGGTGATTTCCACTTACCATGCACACTGCCTTTCCATTCTTTGCTGATGGACAAGGTTCACCAATAATACTTAATTGTGATTTGTTTAATTACATCATTCCTTGTCAGCATTCAATTTTCTGTATATAAATCTATGTTACTGCTTTTAAACTAAACCATTGACATAATAGATCATACCCTATAGACATACCCTATAATGTTTTTTAGAAATGATTTCCAAGATAAAAAAGATACTAATATTCAATAGTTATATGATTATGTTTATGGGATATATAGATATAATATAGTTTTTTTTTTTTTTATTTAATTTTTTACACACAACAACACAACAGGTGTCTGTATGTGCTCCAGCCTTGCAGCCTTTGCCCTTTTAGTTTGCTTGGGTTGTTTGGTGAAAACTCATCATCTTACATTCCAAATTCAACTGCTGGACATTATTACCGATTATTTTGGGACATTGTTTGTAATTTTTTGGACAGGTTATGATGAAATTAAATTAATTTATTGAATATATTAAAGAGATGAAATATACAAATTAAAAATATTAAAAATAAAGCCAAAAGGTTCATATAAAAAATAAAAATGTAAAGAAAAATAGTAGATAAATATTTAATATGAATTGTGAAAGTATTGTAATAATGTAAAGAACAAGGAATGGGAAAAAACAGGAAATTTGAAATTCATATGAATGAAGGGAATGTACAATGAAGTCATTGTGAAGATGAATTCAGAGTGAAAGTAGAAAGTTGAAATAGAATTTAGAAATTAGGGGAGGATTTGTTGTATGTTTAATTTTAATTGCAGATTTACATTAAATCAAAATATAATTATGTAGGTAAAAGAGAGTAAAAACAAGGGAGAACATAGATATGAATCTATCTTTGTATTTCAAAAGCTAAAAAAAAGCAAAGACTATGAAGAAACAAATAACAACCTTGAAGGTATAAATTTGTAGAGGAGAAATTTTATAGAGTCAAGAGAGAGAATGAGAGGATTGGAGGATGAGGAAATGGTTATAAGATAATGTGGTGGCAGGGTGCACATAGATCTTGAAGCGCGAAACACTGGTTTAAATGACATATAAAATTTTTACTTTTTTTAAAAAATTATGCTAAAAAAAAAAGAAGACTGTGCAGCAGATCCATGTAGATGGCGATAATAATAGAATTCTTATATGTTAATATATTAAACAAAAAATATACACATATTATATATATATATATAAAAAGTTTGGATTTTAATAACTTTAATATATATATAATTTATACAATATATATTAACTATCAAATATATGAAATTTATTTAAGATGTATTAAAGAAGATCTACACTATTTATTTTATTTACTTATATATTTAGTTTAGTGACATTATATACTTACTACTTATAATTACTTAGAGCCTTAGGAGAGAGCCTGATTAGTGTGTTTTTAATTTTTGTTGATGTTTATTGGTTTGGTTTTTAATTCTGAACTGAACCATTTATGTATTAGCGGAATTATTTGTTATCTGATGAATGAAGTGTTATGTGTGTGGATCTAACGTGTTGAATGATGTGAAACTATACTGTTATGTGATTTGTTTTTTGTTATTTAATATTTAATAAAATTTGATTTAAACTCTGGTGTGCCCTCCCTTTTTTTTGCCTACTGCGCTCTTTTGGATTTTGTATTTGCTTTTAAACTAACCTTCATAAGAAGATGAGTTTTGCTGTTGCTGCAGACATTGGAAAAAAGAGTAGAGTCCAAACCTCTTCTTCTTATTCCTGTTCCACCATCTTCTGTGCCAAAGTCATCCCCACAGAAGGATGTAAGGTATTCCTCATGTGGTGTTATTTGAATAAGATTCAGAGGCCCCCTGTAGTAGTATGGGAATTGTATTCTGCCTAGCCTTGCTTCAAACATGTGCTACCATATCATTTACCTTTATCTTGCTCTGTGCCAATGTTTGATTTCTGTGAACCACTGCATTAATTTCAACAACTACTTGATTCCAGGCCTTGCTCATTTCAGCTTCTCTGGGACCCCCTTTACCAAAAATAAGTTTCCTATATGTCCTAAGTACTTCTGTTAGGACACAATTTTTCTCATGGCTGAATTTATCATTTCTCTTCTTTGATGTCTTATTTTCCATCATGCTACATGTGCAAAATGAAAAAAAGGTGCCACAGACAGAAAGTGTAACAATAATATATGCTTGTAAAACTGCTGTACTCATTTTGTCACAAGGAAAATATTTTTATAGCTTTGAGGATGAAAGAAATGCAACTGAAACCATTACAGTTCAACTAATGTTACTGTTTTTAACTGATTACGTCACAAAAGTAAATATTGTCAGCCCAGCTATCTGGAATTTTGTAAATAATTATATGTCATTTGTGAATACTAATATGATTTATAAAGAAATGTAACAGAAGGAGTTACTGCCAGCCCAGCTATCTGGAATTTTGTAAATAATATGTCATTTGTGAATATCAACATGATCATATGCCTGTTTTACAAATTTATTAAAACTGTATGTTATGTGTGTATCAAACTGCTGGTACAAAGGTGTGTGTTGAACAGGATTTTTACAGTACTGAGCTTCAAACATGTACCCTACTGGAACATAGAATATTAACTTGCAAAACTTCAAGAAAATAGTTGAATTAAATTATTTTATGATTGTGCTATGAAAGTTAGTTTCAGTGCAGCAAGGAAACAAGATGTCTAGAACTAGGGTGCCTTCTGCATTGTTTTGTAAGTGTTTTATTGTTTTATGTCTTTCAGCAGTTGCAAAGATCTGAGAGATATGTATTTTTCACAGGGAGATACTAAAATGCTGGCAGCTTCTAGCAATGGGGGTTTTCACCTTGGATATTCAGATAACAAAAGTGATGCCATCCTGCAAGTATCACAGTAGCAATATTTAATATATTAATTTAAGAACTCCCTGAAAGAAAGAAATCAAGAGAGAGAGGGGGCATTTTGTATTTGTCTTTGATCTGACAACATCCACTCATCACCTGGGCACTCACCTTGCTGTAAGTAAGTTAACTAGGGCATAGTAACTCTTTTAGATTTAGATAGGAATATAATAAAGTATAGCTTTGATGTTTTCTTAAATTATTTGAGACTGTCCTGCAATGTTGTTTTAAATATTTCCTGTGAATTTGAACTCTGATGTAATGGATTACTTACTGAGTAGTGTCTTGTTCTTTTATTATTTATTATTAAATATATTTAAACCTATAATTGTGGCTGATATCTGTGAGACATATTTAAGCTCTTAGAGTACTTGCATATCTATTTGGTGACACTGTACAGGTCACTCCTAATAGCCTTGCCCCTTGGTCAAACTACCATTTGGATTAATAGTAATATTACACAGTAAGATTGGACATCCTTTGCTAAGGGCCTTAAAGTAGATGATAAGGAGTTGGCTGGTGGTAGTGAAAACTACTTTATAGTCTGGGAAGAAGGGGCCATAGCTAGTAAACCTGTGCCAGCCTTCCCAAGTGTGTGTGTGTGTGTGTGTGTGTGTGTGTGTGTGTGTGTGTGTGTGTGTATAAATTAAATCTCAAAGTGTGTGTGTGTCAGCTACTTGGGCAGGGACATTAAGCACTGGTCGGACAGAGAGGGTGCTGGAGGTCTTAGCTTGGCCACTCAGCTGAGATCTCAACTCTATAGCTGTGCCAGTGGGGAGTCTTATTGGGGATCTGGAGAAAGAGGGATAAACCAGCCCCAGACTGACTGTGATCTCTGTCTGCTCTTAAGGAAAATTGCACTTTACTGTGTGTGTACTTTTCATCCTCCCATTGTGTATGCTTCCCTACGGCTACCAGTGGTGAGGATTGAGGTTCCTTGATTACTGGGCCAGTGCAGGGGCATCACAACCTCTAATAATTCCACAGGGTATTTTATTACTGTATTGAATGTATTGTATATACATAACTTGAGAGATACACAGTCACTCTCTTTCAAGAAGTCACAAGCACTTGACAGATGAATTCATTTGAAGTATGCATAAACAGAACTCATATTCTTTCAAGTACAAAAGCACATCCCATTATATGCACTTCCCGTACACAAGTTTTACTTCAATAAAGGTTTTACTGCAATATTTCAATGGTGTATGAAATGACATGTAAACATGATCTGTGGATTTATTATGCATTTTCTCTTTTGTCTCTTCCCATACCTTTTTCTCTGTTTTTCTTATTTTGATTATCCATTGTTTCTCCTTTATTGTTTTGTTTCTCTTCAATTTATTTTCCTTTTTTATATGTTCAAATCCCTTAGAAGTAGGCTGGGCACATACCTCCCAAGCTAGGGAAAGATCACCCACTGCCTATTGAGGGACATCCTCATAGGTGTGAGGTTTAGGCAATTGTCCTGCAGGCACCCTAGTATGTGGCAGCCTTGCAAGCCTCACTAAAATGGGGATTCAGAGCTTGGTAGATTACATACTGGTGGAGGTAGTAGATGGAAGAATTCCGCTAGTCAAAGCCTATCTTCAGCATAAGAAAGACACTCTGTGCAATTTGGTGCTGATCACCACACTAACACAGGCCCTTACAATCTCAACACCAGGGTCATCCACTGCAATACCATCTGGCAGTGAATGTGTTTGAGTCTCTGTGGACTGGAACTCCTGCTAGCACTTCCTCAACCCTTCTTCCCTTATCCTTTCTTCTATATCATCTTGTCTATTTCTCACCCACACTACCCTCTCATATTAAAAAAATAAATAAAAAAAGACAGGAAAGTCTATCCTCCAACAAAAAACATAGTGCCCATCCTCTCTCACCTCCTCCAGCATAAACCCTCTTGAGTTTTCCTTGTGTATTTTTCCCTCTTTGTATGTCTCCCCTTTTTCTGTCTTTCCTATCTTCCACTTTATATTCTTTAATGAAACTATCTGAGTGTCCACAAAAGGAAACCCCTATATAAAACATTAAAAAATAAATTTTAAGTGCAGTGCAATCTGCAGCTTTCCTTAAATGTTTTAAGTTTGATTGTGTTTAGCAATTACAGCAATATTACAGATATGACTACAAAAACACAGTCCAAGGAAAAATCCCAAATAATGAGTGTTGTACAGTCACAGATAAACAGAAAACAAAGTCACTAAAAACATGAATGGGTTTTATTAAAGACTCTAGGCCCAATTTCAAAACACTTACACTATGAGCTGAACGTATGAAATCTGGCCCCTGGTGTAACCATGTTTATAGGTAGGCCTCACTTACACTGAGGACAGGTATTTTGCAATCTGACTGTAAGTGTAAGCATGTTTATAGATAGGTCTTACACCAAAGTAAGTCACTTACACTGAGAGCAAGGCTTTTAAATTCAGGCAGACTTACTCTGAGAGCAACACTTTTGGAATCTCACCCTCTGTGTTGTATTGCTGTAAGTAACAAAATCTCAGTAAGTGCTTTTGTCTCAAAATAATAACTCAGTGAGGTATCATCAGTTAAGATTACTTTCTTCTAGTATCCCTGCTACCTATTTATAGAAATACTTTATAAAAATTTCCTATGTTTAGAAAGAAGTATCCAACACATTTCTTGCTTCTTTATAAACTTTATTAAAGTGGTCAGTGACAAAAGTTTTTATTAAAGTGTTCAGTGACAAAAGACATATATAATATGAGTATTCCTTCAGCACAATGATCACATAATTGAGTAGCACTTGAACTCTCTCAAATAGTAAATTATTAATAATTACATTTCATTCAATTATAATGTTCTAATTAATGAACATAAATTCTTCCTAAACCAAACTAAAGAGACTATTTACAATACATGCTTGGTGTATCAGGTCAATTCGACAAATTCTGGTAATAATTATAAAAAAAAAATGTCATGCTGTTATATGACTTGACTGATTCTAAAGAAAACGTGTTTACATCATCCCAGAGTAATTATACCGTATTTTTCAGGCTAAAATTTCAATTAGTAGCTGTGCCTTTTGATCTCATTTTAATTTTATTAACATAATTTTCATAAACAGTAGTGGTTTTATACATATATATATATATATATATATATATATATATATATATATATATATATGGGTCTACTTTGATTCAATGAAAACTCATTCACTGAATTATAATTCACCCTCAAAAAATCACTGAAAGCTCAAATCACTGAAAACTCATTTCACTGAATCACATTTCACTGAAAGTAAGTACTATTGGGCAAATAAAATGTATATCCCCTTTTCCCCCACTGTAGTGCGGTCCTGGAGTTAGTATATATAGTTGGGTGGGTGTGGGGGGCACAGTCCCCCACATTGGGTGGTGTGAGGGTTGTAGCCCCCCCCCACCTACTTAGCTTTTATATTTATGAATCTCATTTCACTGAAAGCTAACAATATAAAACAGAAGGTAGGTCGGGGGCTATGCCCCCATGCACCCCAATGTGGGGCACTTACACCCCCCAACTATATATTCTAACTCCAGAATTGCACTAAAGTGGGGAAAAGGGGATATATGTTTTATTTGCCCAATAGTACTTCAATTCAGTGAAATGGAATTCAGTGAAATGATTTTTCAGTCATTTGAGCTTTCAACGATTTGTTGTGAGTGTTTTGAAATTCAGTCAAATGAGTTTAGTAAATATATAACATTTTTTTTAAATTTACTTATCAAAGACACAATAGAGAGTTACAAAATTTAGATACATCTAGCTTTAAAAACCAAGAACTCAATAAGTTTACCCCCAGAATGCACCGCAAACCTTCCGACTCTAACTCCTATTTATATTTTACTAATGAGCATCCTTTTTGTCAATAAAGGAATATTATTAAGGGGCAATTTATAAGGGTAGCACATATGACCTTCCAGTATCATAATTTTATAGATGAATGCAATTTCATAAAAACAACTAGTTTCTACAGAGGGGTTACCCAGACTCTTTACTTTGGGAGATTATGACCAAAGTGGTTTGGGTGGGGAAGAAATATCTCCCCATTATAAATGATTTTAATTTGAATAACCCACCACAGGAGGTGGCCTTTTGTCTACCTTGTGATCACACTAATAATAGCTTATATCTAAAGCATTTTGTCTGCAATATAACCAAGATGCGAAAATTATAAAGGGGGTCATAACCAAATATTGGAATATGTTTAAGTGACTCTCAATGACACTGAAGGTATTTTCAGTGCCTCCCAATTTTATTTTTAAAAAAAAGGAAGAAACCTGCAAAATCCGTATGAAAGTAAAGTGGGTATAGTTAAGAGAAGTAATCCTTCTAGCAGAGGCACACACAAATGTTGTTCCTGTAAACAGTGTCTCTACATTGCAAATTGTGAAAAAAAAATAGCTTCTAGGAATAAGCATTTCAGAGTCTACCATTATTACAGTTGTGGAGTTAGTGGAGTGGTATATATTACTATTTGTGAAACCTGTGACTCATTTTATATTGGCAAAACTGAAGGGGCTTTGAGAAAAACATAGATATGAACATACTTATGATATTTTTGAAAATACCGAAACAAATGCTTTGGCAAAACATCTCAGGCCTTGTTATAATGGACATTTAATTTTTTTTGTTCTAGAACAGATTCCAAAGACCTTAAAGGAGACCAATGGTAAAATAAGGTTGAGTACAGAGGACTGTACTGGCAACTGTTATTTGAAGCCAATAAACAGCAAGGTTCAAGTGATTTAATTTCTATTGTACTAGTGTTAAAACTGAGGTCTGCTAAGCTATAAGTTTTCAGTATAACGTTTAACATAAATAGTAATTCTTACGCTATGTGTTGTTCTTGTATTTTATGGAGTCGTTTTATGAATGTTGAGTGATACATTTTTAAATAATTCAGTTTGTATAATTAGATGTTAAATGACTTTAATAAGTTTCAGTTTATTGATTACCCGATGACAGGATTTGTAAAGGTATACATATACTACAATAGTACTATAATTTGTGCCATTCCAGTTCTGACAAAGGCTTTGATGATCTTCGAATGAAAGCAATTAACTGATTTCTACTAAAGTTTTATATTTGTTGCTTTACAGTGGAATTTTCATTTTGACTATTGGCATATTTTACACAGATTTGGTTATCCAACTAATGTGTTTTCCTTAGTGTATCAGTTGTTGGACTTTCTGTGGGCAGAAAGCCAAGTTGTAATTTTTTATGTATTTTTTACGTAATTTTATGTGTATTTATTAGAAGCACCAGTTTTTAAGAAGCATTTTTTTATTTGATGTTTTTTGTACAATTTCCTGTGCAATTACATTCTGCATGTTGTGCACTAGGGACTACCAGATACACAACTTACATTGATTTGTTAACTTTGTATTTTTAAGTTGTTGCTAGTGCTTTAAGAGTTCACTTCAGTTTTAATTCAACAATTTAGTTTTAATTTGTTAATTAAGTCACATGATTTTGGCAGTAAGATATTTAAGACTCTAATTTAGAGTACTTTGTATCTTGATAAAGCCTGGTATCTAACCAGGCGAAAGCGCTTGATTTTACTATTTTTTGTTTAATAAAGTTTATGCTAATTATCTTCCTCTGGTCCGCTTTACCTGCCTGTGGATTTGTTTGGTTTGTTCCTTTCTGTGGGCAGGCTACACTCTAGATTCTTCATTTTCTTTTGCTCCTGCCACCACATGTTCTTGTGAGTGATTGTATTTAAAAATTCAGGAAAAAGATGAAAGAAAGTTTTTCCAATTTATGTTTATTGTTTTGTATCAAATAGCTACGTGTCACCAAAAAGTGACAACTGATCCTTATTAATAAATTAATAACGTTATTGAAGCACTGAATATAAATTTTTTTAACCACAGCTTTGAGCAGATAATTAAATACTTGTTTTTGCAAAGGCTTATCATGATGCAGAAGCCTTAACATTGAAATTTCAGCATCACAGAAAGTTTGGACTTGACCAAGAAGTGCACCACCTCCTCGAAAAATACTATTTTATTGCGGACACAAAAACACAAGAAAATAGAAATGTATACTCAAGCTTGTGTATACATTTCTATTTTCTTGTGTTTTTGTGTCCGCAATAAAATAGTATTTTTCGAGGAGGTGGTGCACTTCTTGGTCACGTCCTGGCTACATTCTAGTTGTTGGTTTGGCATGTTTTGCCTTGATCACAGTAAGTTTGACTGATGCAGAATCTCTCCTGCTTCTGGTTTCCACTGGTGGTAGCCATAGCATGGAAAGCAGTATCATTGGTGAAGCCACATACAAATGTGCCACAGTCAGTGCATCCCCCATAAATGGTACTGCCATCAGGATAATGTGGTACAGTGATTCAGAGAATTATTCTACTGAGCTATTTTTTGTAAGGGAGATGAGTGAATGACATCAAAATGATGGCACCCACCCATTCTCCCTTTTGAGATGGATCACTAGTCATATAGCAATTACAGGAAGGTGTTGTGGAGTCATAGGTGCTTGTTTGCCCATGTCTGTCTATGTAAGTGTGTGGACATTTATATATATAGGGATATGAGTACCGCTATGTAGATGCACAATTATGTGTACATGTATGTGTGTGTGTGTGTGTGTGTGTGTGTGTGTGTGTGTGTGTGTGTGTGTGTGTGTGTGTGTGTGTGTGTGTGTGTGTTTGGGGAGATTAGTGGGTGAAGGTAAGTATAGGGAAGCTATGTGTATAAGTGTGAGTGTGTCTATGTGTGTAATTTGGAGTGCGCATGCATGTATATGAGTAACTGTTTCCATGAGTATGGCTAAAAGTGAATGTGTAGTGGATTGGTTGTGGTGCTTGGATGTGTGTGTGTGTGTGTGTGTGTGTGTGTGTGTGTGTGTGTGTGTGTGTGTGTGTGTGTGTGTGTGTGTGTGTGTGTGTGTGTGTATGTATGTATATATATATATATATATATATATATATATATATATATATATATATATATATGTTTATTAGGGTGTACCTATCTTACAACAATGTATGGATAGGGAGAACACTAGCACATTCAGATCTTTCACTGCAGTGTTTGATTCAGAGATATGGTGATGAGCTGATAATAAGGTGTTTCTCTGTGCATCATTTTCTTATCTCTGAATCAGAGATTCTGTCTACCTCAGTAATCAACCAATCTCTGTAGGACAGTTAGCAATGGTTTCTGAATCCCAGCAAAAATTTTGTACAAAATTCTATTTGCAGATTGCTGTCATAAAATGTATTGCCAACCAGCTCTGACCTCTACATTTTCTGTTCAATAAATGTTATTATCCTTATTATATTCTTTACTATATATTTCCCTGTTGTACATGTGGTAAGAAATACTCCATGAATATAGTTCTACATAAACTTTTTCCAAAATAAAAAAATGACTGTTTTTAGCTGATCGTAATAACCCAGTTTTATTTTTATTAGTAAGATTTGGGTAGTTAGCTCAATTTAAATAATTTAAGCAAGAGTTAGGTATAAATGATCCATGTGTTAAAATGTTGTTTATAATTGAAAGATGAAATTATTTATTGTTTCATTAAATAATATATATTTTAAATAATCTAACAACCTAGGTTAGGCCCTAATTTCAATTTCAGTCATATGTTTTGCTTTCATAATTATAAACTGTGCAATTCTTTGAACGAATAAGCAATTTTAAGATTAAGTTAATCTTTATGAGTATTAGTATCTATTGATAAACTTGTGGTTCTTTTCAAATAATTAAACCAACAGGAAAATCTATTTGACCTCAAATAAAGCTTTCTTTCTTTATTCTTTCTTTCTTTCTTTCTTTCTAGACCCTTAGTGCAGTTATTCATATTTTTAGAGTTTGTAACAAAAAACAAAAAAAAAAAAAAAAAACAAATCAATAGCTACAGAAGAGAGAGAGAAAGATGACTATAAAGAGAAACACCATCTTTTTCAGGAACACAAACTGAGTAACCTTGAAAACAGATCTAAAATACAGAATATCAAAATAGCTGGGATTCCTGAATCAATCCCAGAAAGAATATTTAGGGTACCACTGTGAGAGATAAATAGCCCATCCCTGATGACTTTTCAGGTGCTGTAGAGTTAATTTATTAAATGCGACGCAAAAAGCAAGCCAGAGGTACCACAGATATGTGACTGCCATGTTTCATTCTTTTCGGCCAAAGAAATACAAAAGAATACATCCTGAAAGTATCCTATACAAATAAACATCAATAGTTTTCAAATCCTAGTAGCTACATTAGAAAAAAAACACACAAAAATTAGGGTGTATAGCAACCCTGCTTCTACTGACTACTGCCAAAATCAGACAAATCAGCTACTGAGGGCATACAATGCTGGCTAACTGTGATTTTAATATCGATTGGCAAAGTGTACTCTTAAAACTATTCACCTCATTGTCAATCTGCACAGATTACTCAGCTAATAAATATGACCACAATAGCAAATAAAAATGTTTTGGACTGAATACTAACAACAGATCCCAACAAAATTATCCACACAGGAATTCCTCCTGACAGAAATAGTGATTATAGCCCAGTCTTCGATATATATGGAAACAACAAAATTCATAGAAACATCAATGCAAAACAATCAGAAATACATTCAGATTTGGTAAGTAAATGTTCTTGCCTATCTTTATGCATAGTAACTGGGTGCCATTAAAATACTGTCTTTAGGTGGTGCAGTAACTAATGTCAATAAAACCGTCCTCTCCAGATTAAACTCTCTCATACCTCAACATACAAAAACAGACTGATCAAGATCTACAGCATGGCTTACATCAGATATAAAAAAAAAAAAAAAACTTATGCCCAACAAAGGTAAAGCTTGACATTTAGAAAAAAAGTTAAGCCAACAACAGCAAACAGTTTGTAACAATACCTGTATTTGTGAAACCTAATTAAGAATACACCCTTAAAGGCTAAGCAAAACTATTGGACAACTTTACTGAAAAAAAAAAACACAGTAAAGTGAATGGTATGGTGGTAAACATGTTTGACACCACCTAAATGACTGAGGCCATTAATGGTCTCTGTTGTCTCTGTGGTTGATTTTTGAAAACTGAGCATTAAACAATGAAAATTACAAATCAGTTTTGGTCAACAATCAATAAATGTATTCATTCTTGTAAGAAATCACAACCCTGCCCTGTCACATATTTAAGAAACTATAGTATAGCATGTAGATTTTATTCATACTATATAAATGCTGCTAACTCCCTTAATGCACCCAACATATCAGTAAATGAAGTAAAGGGCATCACCACTACCCCCTACTTACCACAACTCCTAGTTAAAAAAAATGAAAACATTTAAACCATCCACTCTTGCAGTAGAATGCAGCAACATAGTTTTCCAAAAAACTATAACCCCCAAAACTCTGTAAATAATCCTACATTATTCCCTTACATAAATGTGACAAGTCTGTTGAGCTAGCAAACTACAGACTTATATCATCTCTATCAAAAGAACATGAAAAAAATGTGCTCACTTACTACAGGTCAGCTACCTAACAGCCAAACAAATTTACTTTCAACAACAACATAGCAGAGATTCAGGCCAGGCCATAGAGAAAGAAACTACATAACTAACTAACTAAGCTATGTTCAAGAAAGATGAATCCAATGTGAAATGATTCCATCCCTATTATTATGATTATTATAATTATTATTATTAGCCAATGCACTTGGGCAGCCATGGTGGTGCAGTGGTTAGCGTTGCTGCCTCACAGCAAGAGGTTCTCCGCTTTGGCTTGGGTGACTTCTGTGCAGAGTCTGCATGTCCTCCCTGCGGTCGCATGGGTTTCCTGCTAGTGCTCCGGTTTCCTCCCACATCCCAAAGACATGCAGTAGGTGGATTGGACACTCTAAATTGAACCGAGGTGTGTGTGTGTGTGTGTGTGTGTGTGTGCGTGTGTGTGTGTGTGTGTGTGTGTGTGTGTGTGTGTGTGTGTGTGTGTGTGTGTGTGCGCGCGTGTGTGTGTGTGTGTGTGTGTGTGTGTGTGTGTGTGTGTGTGTGTGTGTGTGTGTGTGTGTGTGCCTTCTGTGGAAGGTTGGGTGCTGGGGTGGCAACTCGACACTGTAAAACTCCACTACCAGTCATGAGCAGACAGATGATCCACTGTGGTGACCCCTAACCGGGAAAAGCCAAAAGAAGAAGAAGATTAACCAATGCAATTGATACAGTTTCATATCCCATACTATAACTTAGGTTCAAGCAACTGGGACTAACCAACAGTACAATCACTTAGTTTAAAAGTTATATTAGCCAAGGAACACAGTGTGTACACCAGTGTGATCTTTCAGCTCCTCAGCAAATAATGTTAGGTTTGCCACAGGGTTCAGTATTATACCCTTATTCCATAATATATTTATGAATAACATACATACAGCTCGTCTCTCAGGAAGTCTAATCCAGTACGAAGATAAATCAACACTAATATGTGCATAGTTTCAAGATGACCTACAGCATTCCTTTAAGAAACTGAAAATTGACTAAAGAAATGCAAACTTCTCCTAAATCCAATAAATAAATAAATAGAATAATAAAAAAATAAAATTAAATAAAAAATAAAGAGAAATAATGAAGAGCCAAAACATGTTTGTATTACACACCTTCTTTTTGGTTAAATAAAAATAATGGTGTGTTCACCTCCAACCCAGCAATGAAACTAAAAAATATTAAAAATATGAATTATCATGTTAACCATAAATTAGGATGCAATCAGCATATCCAATATGCAGTTAAAACAAAAAATGACTGTAGCTCAAGCCCATCTATGGATCAATAAGGAAATGTGTTTGTTGGAAGTTTCCTAGTGACTTCAGGTTCATAGTAGTATAGAGGGAAGAGAAACTAGTCCAGTGGTTGCTGAGGGAAGCCCAGTGTTTTTTTTTTTTTTTTTTGCTGTATGGGTTTGAAATTCCGAACTAGTGAAGGTAGGGCTATAAGATGACCACATGCATTGGTCTCAGAATTGTAGGTGGCCCTGAATACATATTCAATTAAATGACATGACTGAAATGGCTAAGATATTTTGCTAAGCATGTCATGATTTAGCAGGCAGCCAACAGAGTACAAAGTCTTGAAGAGAACTGTGCCCAAGAAGATAGAGTTCTTAGATGGCTTAAAGGAGAAAATGTCATCATGCAATACATCCCTATAGTAAAACACCTAGAGCCAAGACATTTAATGGGACAGAAAATCAGAAGCCACAGGATGAAATAGGATCATAGGTGATTATTAGACTAATGGCTAGCTATGCAGCCCAAATCTCTGACAAGTTCTGGTAAACCTTGGTACTATAAGTAGGGGCTTGGGAGATGAATCATTTACAAGCTGCATGTGTCCCGTACATTCATAGGTGCTAAACCAGGGGTGAATTTCAGGGTACACTTAAACTGGGTTAAGGAGAAACTCTGCTTCACATGGATGGTGTGCCTGTTCCACAGAAGGGGTAGTCTCTGGGATACATACCTATCTCTCCAGCAGATCCTGTATATATCACAGGCAATGTTTATGTCTTTAAAATAGGTAATTCTGGTGCTGGTTGTTTTGCAGATAAGCAAGAGTTCCATCAGAGTGGGGTCCGACAATGCCTTGTACACCAAGCATGAATCTCCCATCAACAGCCCATCACCTATGAAAGCAATCAATATCTTCTGAGATGACTGCACAGATTTTTTGAGAGCCATCAGAGCTAAGAAGTACAAGACTGCCAAAATCAGTAAGTAGGTTAGGTGACAGTAAACAAGAGAGGGGGAAAGGAGATAGGAATGCAAAAGATAGCAGGCAGTCAGAAAGTGGAAAGAGTGAGGTGCAAAGGAAATGTGGTATATTCTGCACAGATGTTATGAAACATTTTATTTTTTTTTCACCATTCTTCAATGTGTTCTTCCTCTAAATTTAACTTTCGTATAAATATGACCCATTCTTGAGCCAAATGAATTCTTAGGGTTTTAACTAGTGAAGGACTACAATATCACTGCACGTCTGGCCTCAGTGAAATGCAACTAATACTTCTTCCTTACCAGTCCTCAGTATCAGTGGCTTTCTGAAGGTAGGCTAGAATATGTTTCGAAGTTGCAAAGTACTGTCTGTTGTCTTGAGACACAAGGGAAGCCCACATAGGTTGGGAAATCAGTCTAGTGACAGACTAAATGCTTGTAGGGGGAGTGTATGGTCCCCAGGACTATGAGCTTAATTGGCTAGGTCGACACTAAACTGTAAGTAATGTAAAAGGATAACAAAAAACTACCAAACTGGGGCAGGTAAAGGAAATGCATACAGGAGAAAGAAAGGATGTAGACAATACAGCAGACAGA
Source organism: Protopterus annectens (assembly GCF_019279795.1). Lineage (NCBI taxonomy): Eukaryota > Metazoa > Chordata > Ceratodontiformes > Protopteridae > Protopterus > Protopterus annectens. The sequence goes on from NC_056734.1 coordinate 890,492,896, forward strand.
AGGGTTTTACAAGTATTTTTCTCTGAGCAGCAGTAGGAACATGAACATGGTAACAATTAAGCAAGATATTTAGGAACAGACTGCTTGATTTAGAGCTCCTGCTGCCTGGGCAAATGTTATGGCCACAATCAGTAAGGCAGTAGTGCTTTCCTTTGGGGATAAGACAGTATGGCTGCTTGCAGTACAAGAAATTGCAGTCTGTGGGAAAGAGAGGCAGTGTTAGAAGGGACAGGAAGACACACATTGACATTTTTGGTTTTACGGGAGCAGTAAGGTTCTGTTTCATGTTTTGGGGGAAGACTATCCCTGTCCTTTCTTGTACTCCTGAACATTCTGGAATTCAGGCTATAATAATGAATGTAGTCTCTAGACAATGCTGCATAAATAAAATACCCAAGTAGATGAATCATAATGGATTCTGTCATTTACTTCCCTGAGTGTAGGGAGGGAAGAGACTTGGAAGGGAGACCCATGTGAAAACATTAATGAAAGCATATGAAGTATGTAGTTTATTTGGAAGAGCAAGTGGGACATACTCAAGCAAGGCAGTTTCTCACAGAGCTTTGCTGACTTATGCAATCTCCAAAATGTTCCTTAGTACATAACTATTTTGCCTGCCTCAAATAAATCTATGTAGCATAGAGGAGATGACTTTTCAGAACTTAAATTTAAACGCATTTTCCAATATCATCCATTTTGATAGCTCTTCGTGGGCACTGGATACACCTGTATTACCTGTGTTTCACACCATAAATATAAATGTATGTGTTGGGCATGTCATGATGCTATACATATGTCTTCAGAAGTTTCCATACAGTTGTACAACTGACAAGTAGAATGTACATATGGCATCATTTTGACTAATTCACCTCACTTTATGCTAGGTGTAAATGGACATAAGTAAACTGAGTAAATGTAACACACTGGGTATTAAGACACCCATTGACATCCGAAGGATTAGGAGTGAATTGACTCCGGGGTGGGTTAAGCTATTGTACCAGTGGTCACAGCACAATAACTTGAACAGAAGATAAGGCTTCAAGCTAGAAATACACATGCCTGGTAGGAGTGGAATAGGGTAAGAAGATGATAAAACTGATATGAATTTATTTTGTGTGTCACCACAGGGATCAGCAGCTATTTGTATTCTTTTGATAACCTAATCACCTTTCACTGTTGCCTAGGTACCCACACCGGAAGGTTTTTTATATTGTTTAACTTAACTTAGACATGTTGACCGAGGTAAAGCACTCATTCACTTAGACTTACTTCAGGTTCAGCCCAGTTATAAAAACATTGAAAAACCATTTCCTTTCGTCAAGGATAATGGCCCAGTATTCAAAATCCAATGTAACAAAACTTGCAGAAAAAACATGTATAGAACACAGAAAATGCCAATGTTTTGGAACAGATTCTCTAATGAATTAAGAAAATCTTGTTCTCTGGATATGTTCAAAGTAAAATTGGACGAAGATATGGAAGACAGGAAGTACATTCATGGTGTGAGGTAATCTATTTTTTATGTTCTAATGACCTAATGCAGCTAATTATACTATGAAGCTATGAAACATATAGCATACAATGATAATTTAAACTGCTAATATACATACAGAAATACACGTATGTAATCTTGTGTAATTTTGGGCAATTCTAACAGTTAATACAAGAGAAAAAAGGTAAAAGTTTCAGCTAGTCAGTTGACCCTTTTCAGACATATCCCAGGATCATGTGAGCAGTAGCAAAACTTTAGTACATACAAGGAATTGATTTTATTTTGAAATAGTACAGTGGCATAACATACAAGCTATAGTTTTCTAATGTGCACATACATTAATTGTCTACAGATAAAAGCCCTATGTTAAATTCAGTCTGTCTTCAATGAATCATGTTTCATTGTTATTAATCAAATTAAACTTTTGTTGAAAAAGCCCCGCCCCCTCAAAAAAATAAATAAATAAAAATGTGCAGGGTTCAAGCCCTTCATTATCCATGTTGGGTAGTTTACCCTACTCCCTTTAATTAAATACAATTTAATTAAATACAATAACTGCAAAATCACACAGCAATAAAATAAAATTACACCATATCTAAAATAAAATATAGGTCTCACACAAACAGGGAAATGGTTAACAAAGAAAATGCAATCAAGAGACAACAGAATAACCAAATCTACACATTTAATAGGAGGCAGCTTGTGCCAAGTACTCTATTTATATGTATTATTTAGTCCCTGTGTAGCAGAAACAATAGCAAATATAAATTACTGTAATTCAAAGACCTGCTTATATCATCTGTGACGACCGTGCCCTGGCCCAGCAATCAAGGAGCCTCAATCCTCACCACTAAGACCAGAGAGGTCATCTTATAGAAGAGAAAAGAATAACTAATACACACATTAAAGTACAATTTCCCTTAAGTGCACACAGTGATCACAGTCAGGTTGGGGCTGGTTGCTCCCTTGCTCACCAGGTCCCCAATAAGACTCCCCACTGGCACAGCTATAGGGTCCAGGTATCAGTCTAGCTGGGCAAGCTAAAACCTCCAGTACCCTCTCTGTCCAACCAGTGCTTCAGGTAGCTGACACAACACACACGCACTTTGCGATAAGTATTTATACAACTTCACAGACACTCCTGGGAAAGGCTGACACAGATTCTCCAGCTGTGCCCCTTTACCCATACTATACGGTAGTAATTACTGCCACCACCCAACTAATAATATCAGCTATTAAAAGGCCCTTAAAAGGGTGTCCAATTATTACTGTGCAATATTATTATCCAATGGTAGTATGACTAACAGTCAAGGCTTACTTTAGAGTGGTCTATTACAATAACCTCTATAGATATGCAATGTACTCTAGAGCTTATCTCTACACAAACCAGCCACAGGTAGAAGGTTTTAAAAATATTTAATAATAAATAATTAAAATACAAGACAAAACTACCCCACAGAGATATCTAAGAGTTCAGAGATCACACAGAAACTTAAAATAGTACAGTAGGACAGGTCTGATTTCAAAGAAAAACACCTGATTAATCTTTACTAGCTTTAACTATTCCTACAAGAAATCACAGTGCTAAAACTAGCATGTGAGCATAAGCAGAGTGCTGATAAGTTGGATATCAAGATCAAAATGCTCTCCAGTCTCTTGTGAGAAATAATATTTAAACCTTACTAACAAACATGTCTCTAAGGCCCTCCCAAATTACATCATTTTTGACACTTAGGTTTTCACAGTATTCATATTGCATCATCTTAACACCTGGTCTGAGTTCTCAGGCCACAAACTGCATTATTTAGCAATCTAACATCTGCTCAGAACTTTACAACAATACAAGGCATATCACATGTATATGCTAACAGAAACCAGAGCAATAAAGCATATTCCACATCTAAATTCTGGTCATAAACTTTAGCCTTAAAACAATGGGCATGAAACCTTCATCCAGCCCCATTTGAGCCGAATTCTAACACGAAAGGGTCACAGCATGCTTCATTGGGCCAGTAGAGTGCAATGTTGTCACATATTTTGCAGTTCCACATTTCACATTATTCTTTATACTCAAGAAACATGCCTGTATTTTACATTTATTATCAAGAAAACATGCCTGTATTTTACATTTATTTACAAATGCCAGAATTATATATCAAATTCTATTTGACTAGGCTGGCAGCCTTCGCCCATCTCTCCCCAGTCGTCACATCATCAAATAGCAAATGCATAAAATACCAAATGGCATAACATCAAACACAAATAACTGAACCTAGACTTACTCAATGTTTCAAATGTCCAGTACTTAAAGCAATGAAAAGTAAAAAATATATATCTGCTATACACAAAACATAGACCTACTTAAAACTCATTTAAGTGTTTTATGCAGGGTGGTAGGTGAACCCTCAACACATACCCTGAAATTATATATAATAACTCCAAAGTCATCATAAAAAGACAGAGGGGAAGGGAATTCTGAGAGTGCATTAGTTGTTGTGTCTTTCGGCTTTTCCCGGTTAGGGGTCACCACAGCGGAACTCCGGTCCGCTAATGATTGGCAGTAGGTTTTGACGTGCCGAGTTGCTGGCTCTGATGCACAACCTTCAATGAAGGTATGCCCATTCACGCATATCTCCACACAGAAGACACTCTAGCTGAGAACCGAACAGGACAACGTCTTACTGTGAGGCGACAACGCTACCGCAGCACTAGTACAATCATTAAATGAAAAAGAATGTATGGAAGTCATCTTCAATATGAAGGTTAAGCCTTAAGATGACAGAATGATTCCACTGTTTCCCTATAAAAGCTGAGTATATCTTGATGCTTGCAGATCTATTGAAGCATCCCTGTTTTGAAATCTGGCTGGTATGTCACAGTTTCTTTAGGAAAAGTACAATTCAGTTTTTGGAAGCTGGAAGTGTGTTTATTAGAGGAAGAATGTTTAAAATGTGTTTATTAGAGGAAGAATGTTTATATACAATACGTTTTGAAGGATACATGTTTATACTAAGAAACACTGTGCATATATGAAGAGTTATATAATGAGGAAATGCTATTGGGAGATGTGGTCTATATATACAATATAATTTGCAGCAAGTCTAGTAATTTATATTCACTACAAAAAGCCTTTGGGTAGTTTTCATGTTGTCTAACATTGAAAGAAAAAACAAATATAAAACTAACTAAAACTGAATTTCAACTGTCAATATTTCTATCAATCAAGTTACATCCAACAGAACCAAAATGATATGCATAGTTGACAGGATGATATACAGACTAGTAACTATTGAACCTAGAAGCAGCTCCTACAGTTAAGATATAGGCCTAAATTTGTATTCATGATTAGCTTTTAAAACAAGAATATAGTGACGAACATGAAAAAAAGCACTCTTTTAGATGTAATTTTTTGCCATTGAATCTAAGTAGAAGATGGTGATACAAAATGGAGAAGACATGTCCAATGTTTCCTCTAATGTAGGAACTTTGGGCCTACTAAAATGACTTGCTGTCAGGCAATCTGACTTGGAAAAGAAAACATAAAGAGGCTACAAAAAGTGAAATACAATGGCAAGAGCTCTTGCAACTCTACAGTCATGGCAGCGGTATCTTGTCTGAGGTATAACGAAAAATCTAATCTTCCAAAGTTTGGTTTAGGATATAGTAATGAATATAAAATTAGCTATATTTTTTACTGAAATACATACAACTGTGGCATGATTAACATAACAGAAGAGAACTGCCAAAATGTATGACTAGCCAAGAAATAAATATGTGATATGGCTAATTTTCTATTTGAAAAGGAAATCTCCTTTTGCATTGATGATTACGGCAACATGGAGGTGAAGATTACACTTCTTTGAAATTCATAATATTAGTTAAAATTTCTCAGAGAATACAGCTTCTACATTATTGGTTAATATCTTCTGTAAGTCCAATGGATATATTTTCTCACCTAAATGCAAAAGTGATGAAACCTCAACCCAATGGCAAAAGATTTTTAATAATTTATTAAAAAAGTAACAGTCTATTGCCATTATTTCCACTGTATTCAAAACCTGGGTTTAAGAACAAGTCACCAAACCTGACAACAGCCTATCAACATCAACATTCTGCACACCCTTCAAGGATATATTCCATTATATGGAAGGAAAAGTAGTGAAATGTCACAAAATGGAAAACTTTAGACTTTCCGCCCATATAAAGCAATGCACTTAATTGTTTGCATCTTAAAAACATAGATCAATATATAGATAAGTTGTTACTAACACATATCAGTGCAAAGACTTGTGAAACTTTGATAGATATCGGCAGCCAATGAACTTTGGTCCATGCAGCTGTAACCATTGCTAATGAAAACATGAGCAGACTATCCATTATAGTTATAACCTGTGCTAAAGCAGATACTCATCGACACAAAACATTACCATTAAATTGCTAAAGTGAGACTGTCAAATTAGAGTAGGCACCCTTCTGTAGCACATGGTATTTATCAAATAAAAATTAACCCAGTTTGTCAGAGCTTGTAGTTCAAAGTCCTGCAGCAATCATTACGTACCTGACAAAAAAAAAAAATAATTACCAGCTTATGCTTTACCCCTAGCGACTCACAAAATAGAATGATTTCTTTCAATGCGAACATATTTAAACACTCATATGTAAAAAAAAAAAAAGTAATTGGTAGTGTTTTTAAACTACAAAGAATGAATTTCACATTAATTCCTATATGAAAAAAAATAGAGTTGATGTTACACTTAAGTGAAACTACGAGATATTTTTTAATATATATCTTATATCTACACACATCATTATTAACATTTAGGAACAACTCAACAATTTAATGATTTCTTGCCTTAAGGCTTAGAAAAATATTTAAGCTAAAATATTTCCTATGTTTATTAGATATAGCCGCGGTGGTGTAGTGCTTAGCATTACCGCCTCACAGCAAGAGGGTCTCCCATTCAATTCTCAGCTGGAGCGCCTTCTGTGTGGCATCTGCATGTACTCCCTGCAGTCGAGTGACGTTTAAAGACATGCAGGTAGGTGTCTGCGTGAATGGCTATGCCCTCTTTGAAGTTTGGGCATCGGGCTGGCAACTCAGCACTGTAAAAAATCCACTGCCAATCATTAGTAGAGTGGAGTTCTGCTGTGGTGACCCCTAACCGGGAAAAGCCGAAAGTCATTAGTTTTATTTCCTATGTTTATTAGCCAGCTATATAAACTGAAATCAAGAGTTTTTTCTCTTGGTGTTCAGAATGCCAAGTCACTACCAGTAATCCTCAGTGAAAAATATCCTTAAATGTTCTTTTAACCACAAAACCAGTTATGTGAATAGGGAAAGATATTATTGGTCCTTTCTTGCAAAAGTATAAAGATATATCCATATTATATATATATATATATATATATATATATATATATATATATATATATATATATATATATATGTGTGTGTGTGTGTGTGTGCGTGTGCATGCGTGTGCGTGTGTGTGTGTGCCTCCTCACTTAAAAATAAACACAAAAATGTTGACATCAATAATGCTGGCACCCATTTTCATCTCCCATACCCACAACTAATCAAATATATAAACCCCAAGAATGCACCATCCCAGGGTAAGGGGCATAGTTCCCAAACCTGGAGATTGACAGTTTTGAACATCTTTTGACCCTTTGTCAACCAAAGTGAGTTCAGATCATTATATCTGCTCCTACACACACACATACACACACACACACACACACACACACACACACACACACACACACACACACACACACACACACACACACACACACACACACACTCACTCACATTTATAAAGTAAACATAAAGTCATTCCCTTCTGAAATATTACTGCATCTAAGGTAAGATGAGAAATAATAAAATGTGTCTCAGCTACTAGAATGCCAAATGAAAATTTTCAGACCAAGGCTAAATTCTGCTGCAGCTTTTTTACAAGAATGCATCTGGCTTTAAGAATTAGGATAATTTATGCATTACCATATCTTTGTAAATATGATAAACTACTACAATAATACTGTCAGACACTGAAAATATGTTGAGAAGGTTTATGAATCATACAAGAAATAAACTGGTCTGTTTCTTACTTTGGAGGGAACCACCACATGTGAGTACTATTGTTTCTCATAATCTAAAGCAATTTATGGAAAGAATAATCATAGGATACTGGGTGCAATCAAAAAATGTAGGTATCCAATCAGCAGTGCAACCCAATATTATGTTGTCAAAATAAGTACTACTTGTATAGAACAGACATATACTGACACGAAGAAACAACATATCACAAAATAGAAAAAAACAAAAAATACACAAAAACATCTGAAGAGAACCAGTCCATCCATCTGTCCACCCATAACCCCTTTTGCGGATGCACCAAAATAGTAAAGTCCTATTAGCAGTTTATTTCAGAAAGCAGAGTCTAGTAAAAAAAAACTGAAAAGGGCCATTTTTGTAATATTACAGACAAGTTAGGTAAATTATTTAATTTAACTAAGTCCCCAAAGACAAAAAATAATATAGTAGTCTCCTGATATTACAAAATGTCCACAATCAGAAAAACAGAAAAAATAGGATGAGTTATTTGTATTTTACTGCTTGCAAGGATGCATTAGTCATAATGCTCCATGATTAATGGCCTACTGCAGTACATACAAAAATATGAAATGTAGGATATCTTTGATATGCATGAAGCCCTACATTATACAGCTCATGGAAATACTTGTTATATAACACAGTGTATTCCTGGGCCCAATGCAATATAAAGCATATATAAAAACCTGACGAAGACCCCTGTTATGAATACTGTGGATGCCCTGCCTCATGACCAGTGGCCATATAAATTTAATACTAGCAAATTCTGGAACTTAATGGAAGCCTATTGGGAAATGAAGAATTATATAAATTATTCAAAAAGTGGTTGCAATACTGATTAATGATAAAAAGGAATGTTACAGAAGACAATGACAGTAGAAAGTCAGACAAAGTCTTAATGAAAATATTAAGACATATACATAATTAAAAAATATAGCTACAATCCAAACCTCCTTTCAGAGCTAGGGAGTGATTTGTGTGGAGCATAATTAGGAAGATCACCTGTGGTCTAAGAGAAGTAAGTAGTGGGGTATAGCAAGCAGAATTGTTACTGAATTAATCAAGTTAGTTTTACTGAAATATAAACTAATCCAGACCAAGAATACCATTGAAATTGAATAATACAGACTTTTACTATTTGGATCCAGATTTGGTATGCATATGAAAATGTATGTGAAACAATAGTAAAGAAGTTACAATATATAGTGGGAACCTGGAAGGTGAAGCAAAGAGGAAATTAATTAAGGAAAATTAGATATCTGCTCAATACTTACTTACCTTAAGTACTATATCAGTAATACATTTCCAGTACTTTAATATCAGATGACTACACTCAACAGATTATTTATAGTGATTTGAAGTTATAAAATAAAACCAAAAAGAAAGAACTCTGTAAGATCCTGACAGAGAAAATGGAATAATCATGATAAATGAGGTTATTTCTCATCTAGGAAGATCCGGAAAATCCAGGTGAATATGATAACTATAACAGGGGAGACTTGTGAAGGAAATACGAGAAGAATGTTGAAAGATTAAACAAAGCAGAAACAGAAAATGGGACAAAAGAAACACTATTCAAACAAGCAAAGTCATATTTATTGAACTAGTTACAAAACTAAACAAACACTGAAGAACAGGTCCTCACTGCACTTGCTAAAACACTGATCAGTGGGTCCTGGTAATGTCCTAGGATGCTTCCTAATTAGCTTGAAACATGACCTACCAGGGCCCCCAGAATCTATATTCAACCTCAGCCACCAGATAGGCTTCTTTTCTAGGGAATGGAGGACCGCAATGGTTATCCCTTTATACAAAATGGTAGCATCAGGAAACACAAGGAACTGTATACTGGATTAATGTCAAGTCATCAAAGGTAATTTCAGTGAATGGAAAAAAGAAAACTATTCATGGAAACCACTTTTAACAACTCAACAATTTTGTTTTTGCAGGTAGGCAAGCACCACTGCACTTTCCATTGTGTGGGGGATACTTCCCATCCCCAAATCTGAGGTCATACAACAGTGGAGAAAAGGAAACTCCACAGTTGGCAAAAGTAATTGAATCAAAAAGCACTCACTGCTTTTGCCTTTGCCACATTATGTTCAATGAGATGACATGCTTCCCTACAAACCCATATATTTGACAAGTCTTATATGTAAGGTCATGGAAAGAATTATGGATCTGATAAGCAAAGACCTGAGAAATCTTCAAACATTGAACCCATCCCAGTTGGGTTTTGCCAAAGGCAGGTCATGCCTACTAAACCTGGTGGACTTCTTTGAGAAAGTCACTAGCAGCATGGATGAGGGCAAAATAGTGAATACTGCACACCTCAACCTCACAAAGGATTTGACACAATACTTCATTTAGGTATTGTAGACAGATTCACAGATTTAGGCGTGAATCCCTATGTCACCTGATAGATAACCAACTTGCTCACTGATAGGACACATGAAGTTAGGTTGAGGAATCCACCTCCACCAAGAGGCCTGTTGCTAATGGTCCCCCACAGGGCTTGGTACTGGGATCGCTCTTGTTCATAATATACTTGTTTGAAGTCAATGCAAATGTAGAGGACCTTTGGCTGACCAAATATGCTTACAACTGCAAGATGGGTGCTATCACTGAATCTCCCAAAGATGTATATATCCTCCAGGAAGGTCAGACTTAAACAAGTAACTAGTGGCAGAGCCATGGCCTAAAACGCAATGCAAAAAATGCATAATTATACACTTTGGGAAGAAAACCATCCCTGCAAATTACAACATTGATAACAATCCTCTAATAGGAGACCCAGTGGTAATGGACTTGGGAACTCAGGATGACAGCAACCTGAACATTGATTACCATGTGTCCAAGGCAGTGAGAAAATCCTTCTATGTAGCAGAACTTATACAGTTATAAGCATGGAATCCAGATCTAAGAAGATCAGGGTCCCACTTACTCAGCCCTCATTAGACCAATAACTGAGCAAAACATACTTGGGCATGTACCTGACCAGGCATTTGCAACAGCCCGAATGGTCACAGAAGTTGATCAATAAAAGAATGCAGGGTGTAAATAACAAGTCCTATGTGGGTCAACACAGACCTCTGTCCCTGTACTCAGTCTCATACAGACTAATGAAGGGTGATCTATGCCTAACAAACAAGGCATTCCCTGATCCATCCTCGATGGATCTAATGCCCATTCAAAAAACAAACAGCACTGGAGTTGCCCAATCTGGTGGTCTAAACCTTGTCTGTGACATAAACAAAACATGTAGAGGAACAAGGTATGTGTCTCGGAGATTAGCCCCTCTGTGGAACAGACTCCCCATTCATGTGAGAAACAGAGCTCTTTCCTAAGCCTATTCAAACACAATTTGGGCCAATGGTTGGGAAATGGCAAATTCACCAGTGACTTCTTGCCTGTGTCCTTAATGGTTAGGGGCAGATTGTAGATGCCCTAAGACACAGGTATATACCAAAGCCAGTCTAGTCCTTGGGAATAGAAAGTTGGGAAAATTGGGGCCATACCTCTCTACTGTCCAGATGTTTGCAGAATGTCCAGATTTTTGCTTCATATTTCTAGTCAGCTCCTCATAAAATGTGTGTTTTTCAATATTTAAAATCTGTCCCTATTTTGGGGCCGTTGTCCCTCCATTATTTTAGGCTTTGACATATTTCATGCTTTGAGGAGTTGAGAGGTATGATTGGGACATGACTGGATAAGCTTAAAAAGGCTCTAGGGCTGTTAGCCAAGTAGCCTCCTAGGATCCCATGGCTGTTTATACCATTTGATCTTGAGCTTCATTTATGGATTATAGCTTTAAAATGAATTTAATAATAAGACAAACTTGCTCAGCTAATTTTTGTAACTTGGATGTTTTGATTCCAATAAAAGGATCATGAAGGGCAGAGAGTTTAAAGAGTCCATCCCCTAAGGGTTTTTTGTGTTTTTTATTTGTTTGTTTGTATATATATATATATATATATATATATATATATATATATATATATATATATATGTCTATGTCTGTATATCTTACACCTAGTGGAGTTTGGCTTTAATGGCTTGAATGTACCAGCAAAGACTTACATAAAGTAAAAGCAGAAAGTTTTGGGCATTTAGAAACCAAGTAGCTGAAAAACATTTAGTTTGTCCTTAAGGAGTCACTTGCATATATCCCATGAGCCTTTACTACCTGTAGTTATTACAAAGCGATTTGCCTGTGTGTGCCTTTACGCTTTGGTTTGGATGTTATCTGGATATTTAACAGTCACCCTACCATTATCACATACAGGCTTGTTTTTAATCTCTGTGCTTCTAAAGTATTTATAATGTACTGATGCGCTCAGAAAATAGGGCAAAACATGACATGTCTACAGTTAGTGAGGTTTGGTTTTATTGGCAAGAAAGCATCAGCATGTATATCGCAAATAGTGGTATACTCATATGGTTGAACTTCACAAGATCAACAAAAAGTGGTTGATCTAGAAAAAACAACAGTTTTTTCTTGGCAGGCAATCCCCCTGTGTGTGTGTGTGTGTGTGTGTGTGTGTGTGTGTGTGTGTGTGTGTGTGTGTGTGTGTGTGTGTGTGTGTGTGTGTGTGTGTGTGTGTGTGGTTGCAGTCTGTAACAGTAGAACTTTCACAAGAGGGAACACTCTTCCACACTGCTTTTCAGCCTGCTAGCTGCTTTATGTGCAAGATCACGTTACAGAGGAGTATGGAAATTTGCCCTTACCCCATTGTTCTGCAATCTTGGAGTCAGTATATTTATTTATTTATTTTTATTTATTTTACATTTGTTGATCGGGCTGGTCTAACTGCATATATGTCCATTTTCCTTAGTGGCCCAGGGAGAAAAGCTCCAAACTAACCACAGTAATAACAAAGGTTAAAGATTATAATAAAAATAAACAAACAAAACAGTGAATAACTAGGTAGTAGTTTACAATAAAATAGTAAATAGCAGTTATTTCAAATACATTGCATTGTACATAAAATGACAAAGAACAGAATTTAGGACATGATCTTCAGAGGAATAAAATACTTAAATGTTACAGTAGTTTTACAGTTCACTCTTTCATTCATGCTAAACAATATTTTCTAGTTTTAAAGTAGAAACTGGGAAGTAGTAGAACCGGGTGAAATTCTAGTCAGGGTTACTGCAAGAGCATAACCAGTGTGTTCTAAGGAATAATTTGAGTTTTTGTTTGAAGAGGGGTAGGGAAGGAAGCAATGTAAGTTCACTAGGTAGAAGGTTCCAGTTTTTGCCAGCTGTGTTTGAAAAGAGAGAGTCACCTACCATGTTGTTGGACTTGTTTATGCTAACTAATAGTTTATTTGACGAGCGTAAGGTATCAAGATTTTTATAGGGGTTTATGAGGATAGAGAGTATTGGAGTTTTGTTTGGTTCATCAAGGACCTTATGGGCAATGGTAAGTTGGTTAAATTGAAGCTGATTCTGTAGTTCAATCCAACCAAGTTGTTTTAGATTGTGACAGTGATGGGTTCTGAAGGGGTTACCAGTGACAAATTGGTCAATGTTATTATAGGAGCTAGCTAGTTTGAGCATGTTGTTTTTAGTTATTTTTGTGTAAATTGGTGAGGCATAGAACAGTATAGAGATTAGAAGTGATTGGGCAATAGTGGTTCTAGTTGTAGAGGTAAGGAAGGGTCTAATCCTATATAGGGAGCCCATTCTTCTGTTAACTTTTTTTATAGTGTTGTTAATGTGAGAGTCAAAATTAAGGTTGTTATCTATTGTAATTCCAAGGAGTTTGGTGTTGGAGTCAGGAGAAATGAGGGTACCATTATTAGAGATGACTGAGAAGTCTAATGGTGTGGACTTATGGGTAGGAGTAAAGAGTAGGAGTTTTGTTTTTTTGGGATTCAAGAGGAGACAACGCTTTAAAAACCATGACTCTACTGTGTTAAACACCTTCTGAGTTATAGATTGTAGTTCAGAAGAAGAGTTGGCTGTGCAAATAAGTGTGGAATCATCTGCATATTGTATGCAGGTAGCTTGTGGAATAGCTAAATGCAGATCATTGATAAATATGGAGAAAAGTAGAGGACCTAGAATTGAGCCCTGGGGGACACACAAGGTGACTGGCAGGAGGGATGATAGATTATTCTCCCAGAGCACTGCTTGCTGCCTATTGCTGAGGTAGGAAGTGAACCATTGTATTGCTAGTGAGTCAAAAGAAAGTGATTTTAGAATGTTTATAAGCAAAGGGTGGCTAACCATGTCGAAAGCTTTTGAAAGACCAATAAAGAGAGCCGAGGAGAGAATGTTATTATTACGGTTTCTGTTGATAGAATCAGTGAAGGAAAGAAGGGCAGTAGTGGTGCTATGGAATGGCCTAAAGCATGCTGGGAATTGGCTAGTAAGTTATGTTGAATTAAGTGGTTCAGTAGCTGGAGATGAATGCATCTTTACATGATTTTAGCTAAAGGAGATAGTAAAGCTATAGGTCGGTCGTTGGAGTATTCATTCGAGTTACCCCCTTTGTGTAGGGGAATAATGTGAGAAACTTTCCATATGTCTGGGATGGTTCCTTCATCAATGGTTCTATTTATAAGAATTGATATGGGATAGGCTACAGATGTAGCTGCTTTTTGCAAATATTCAGCTGGAATCTGGTCAGCAGAAGGAGTACAAGGCTTCAGTTTTTGGATGAGTTTGTAAATAAAATTAGTAGAGATGGGTTGTAATTTGAAGTTGGGAATAGGGCTGTTATTGGGGATAGGAAAGCTAGAGTTATCAAGGGATAGTTGGCTGGCCAGGGATTGTATGGCCTCAGTAAAGAAGGTATTAAAGGTGTTAGCGGTTTTGATTGGGGTCTTGAGATTAGTGTCTGTTGGGCTTGGTGTACTAGAGTGACCAGGGTTTAGGAGTCTATTGATACTTACCCAGAATTTCTGTGGATTATTTTGCTGTGTTTGCTGCATTTTACAGTAGAAGTTTTTTTTATCTGAGAGTATTGCTTTTTTTTGTCAAATTTCTCAGTTGTTTAAATACTTGTTGATCTGCTGTAAGTTTAGTACTTTGTCACCTATCCCAGGTTTTATTTCTGAGTAGAATTTTTTGCCTGCTTTCTTTAGAGAGCCAAGTAGCTGGTTTTGAACTAATTCTGATGGTACACTTAAGTGCATGGTGGTCTAGGATAGTTAAGAATTTAGAGATGAAGTATTTGACAGCCTCTTCAAGTGGTAGGGCTTTTAGGGGAGACCAATTACAAGCAGTAATTTCACTTTGGAATAGCTGTATGTTAAAATGCTTGTTGCTCCGAATTGTCCGAAATATTGTGGGTTGGGCAATATCAATCTTTTCCCTGATTATGTAGGTCAATGAGTGGTCACTTACATCATCAGGGAAAGTCCCTACCTTATAAGCTTGTTGAAAGTTGTTTATAAGAATCCAGTCTAAGGTAGTCTCTTTTTTATTTGGTTTGTTAATTCTAGTGGGGGAGGTAATGGTTTGAGAGAAGCCAAAAAGGTTAATATGGGAAGTAGGATGGTCAGTACTGATGCTATTCCAATCAATATTTAAGTCACCTAGGATTATAGTTTCTTGAGGAAAGGATGATGCGACCCAGCAAAGTATATTCTCTAGTCTAGTGATGTTGTTCCCAGGAGGCAAATAGATACAGATAATATTTATGGATTTATTAGAACTGATCTGTATTTTGGAGATGAGTATTTCAGCATTATTTTCCATAGGAGGGTTGTAGGGTGAAGAGGTGACTATTAGGCCTTCTTTGAATAGAATTGCTACTCCCCCACCCTTTCTTTTATTACAATCATGTCTCAATATATTATAGCCTGGAGGTGTGATTTCATTATCATGGGTTCCAGGTTTTAACCATGTTTCTGTCAAACAAAGGATGTCAAAGAAGTATACATCCAGGAGAGCATGGAGGTGGGCCACTTTATTATTTAAGCTGCGGATATTGAGATGAGCTATTAGGAGTGAGTTGGGAAGTTTGGTAGGGGAGAGTGAGGTAGTAGGATTGGGAGTATGAGAATTAGTGGTAAGGACATTGGCTGGGCCTGGATTTGGATGGATATCTCCATCCTCTAAGGATAGTCTTTTCAGTCTAAGTAAAGGATTATGTGTGTTACCGATTAGATATTGAACTTTCCCAGTTATTATGTTATTATATTTAATGTGGGACAGTCTGTGGTACTTTGATAGAAGGTAGCTTGGTGTGGAAGTTATATTTTTATGCTGGTGAGAGGTAGTGAGAGATTGTATGGTTGTTTGTTTATAAGGATAGTGAAGTTAAGAAAAATGTAGATGTGTAAATGAGGTTAAGAGATAAGATGAGGTGAGAACAATTATAAGTGTGGCAATGAGAAGTATTTTGGTAGGAGTATATTTAGCTAATGTGGGCACGATGCTTAGCCTGATTATGAGAGCTAACAAATAGGTAGGACTGATGTAAGTCAAGTAAAGATATAAGAGTAGGTTATGTTACTTTAAGTAGAGGGAGCTTATGATTGGATATGTGGAGGAAAGAGTGTGGTGTAAAATGTTAGGTTAGTAGATCAATTTGATTTGTTGGTTTGGAAAGAGGGTGTGGCTAAGAGGTATAAGTCTAGGACCTCTGGGGTGGGTGGGAATTGGGAGTAGGATAGGGGAGCGGAGTGAGCCCGTAGGGCGAACGGAGCGGGTAGAGACAAGAGAAGGAAGAAGCATAAAAAGAAGAATCAATCAGTGAAATAAGCTTTTAAGAAAGGTAAGTAACATTGTAGGTAAGAGGAGAGATTGGGCATAGTGGGAGGATGGATAGTATGAGGATAGGTGGGTGCTGAGTGTAGAGGATTAGAGGATAAAAAGTGGGATAATAAGTAACACTATTAGGATAGGAAGATCTTAGAATATACTATGGGTAGAGAAGGAGGATAAATGCTGGCTCAAGGCTGAAGATGGAAGTAAGAAAATATGAATGAGCTTTATAGCTGGCTAAAAAGCTGAAGGTAGTAGTAAGAAGATAAAAGTGAGTTAAGATAGTAGCAAGACTAGGGAAAAATCAAGGAAATTTTGTCATGTTATGGTATGGGATAGTGGGATAGATAGAGAGTATAAAGAGTATAAATAGTTAGCAGAGGGGTTAACCACTTACAATAATTTTGTTGTGCTTAGGTGCTTCCCCCTGCAAAAAAAATGTTTCATTTGTTCCTCCTCGATCTTTTTACATCTTTTTTATGCAATCTGTTGAACATAATCTTAATAATGAGACAATGATCTATATATATATATATATATATATATATATATATATATATATATAATTTACTATCATAAGGTAGATGTCCACAAGACATTCCGACCTACAATATTGATGCAGATGTGCAAAATGGAATGTTGAGAAGGTCAGAATCTTGCAAACACACTTCCTAATGCAATCCATAGACTGCTGTCAAACACTGCATACCAAGTGACAACACTATTTAGCAATGGTCAAGCCCCCCTGCCAATCCCCATGTGGGGGGGGGGCTGCACCCCCACACCCCCCACAGATTAAATATTCCAACTCCAAGATTGCACTAAAGTGGGGAAAATTTCCTGCTCCACACAATGCATTTGCTAACCCAAGACTCGCGCGCACACACACACACACACACACACACACACACACACACACACACATATATATATATGTGTGTGTGTGTGTGTGTGTGTGTGTGTGTGTGTGTGTGTGTGTGTGTGTGTATCTATATCATATATATATATATCTATATCATATATATATATATATATATATATATATATATATATATATATATAATACTCACTTAAATAAACCTCCCAGGTATGAAATACATCATTTCATATATAAAAAAAATGATAATGAAACAACTGTCAAACAAAACATTGACCACAACTTGTCAGCTGAACAGGATGGTTGGCAAAATGAATCAGATTCTAACAGTCAATGTGAAATACTACAGTTACCAAAAGAAAAAAGCAATTGATAAATGTATGGCATCCTCTTGTGAAGGATGCAATATCTTTTTCTGAAAAATTAGGACAGTTGATTGATGACAACTGGTATGGATCATTCACTAACTCTATGACTCATTCACTAACTCCATGGTACAAGTTTTTTTTCATCCATCAGACAATAGACCCCTATGTATTCCATATGATTATGCATGTGTATATGCCGTGGTGGTACAGTGGTAGTGTTGTTGCTTCACAGCAAGAGGCTCTCCTGTTCGATTCTCGGCTGGAGTGCCTTCTGTGTGGAGTCTGCATGTCCTCCCCATGGTCGAGTGGCCACCGAAATACAAGTGTGAATGGCCGTGCCTTCGCTGAAGGTTGGGCGTCGGGCTGGCAACTCAGCACCATAAAAATCGACTGCCAATCATTAGCAGACCAGAGTTCAGATGTGGCAAACCCTAACCGGGAAAAGCTGAAAAGACAAACATATGCGCATGTGTGTATGTGTTTGTCTGTGTGTGTGTGTCTGTGTGTCTAAAAAAATGTTCTTACTAAATGTGTGTGCATACTTAAAGTAGTAAGGGCATGATAAAAAGGAACTCAAACTTGTGCTCATATTCTAGTACATGCCAAGATACCTCTCATGTGCCCCTAATTTTGCAGCACATCCCTGATTTTGTCTCATACTTTTGCACTGTCCCTCATAGTTTTTTTTTTTAATGTTCTGCTATGCCACTGTGGATTAGAGCCAGACAATAATTTCACCAGACATTAGTGTTCTTTCCTTTTTATTGTTTTGAAAATGTATGTAGATACAAAAACTATTGCTCTATTAACATTTTAAGTAAATGTGAGTACTATTTAGAAATTGTCTCTGATTTGGCACCTTTGTCCCCAATTAATTTTGACTTTACCTAAAAGACTTGAGCAACAAAGTTGATAGGTATGGATGCATTAAAGAGTTTTCAGTCTTAATTTAGTACTGTACGCTAACGATAATGCATTATGTTACTGATTAAAAAAAATCCACAGACCTGGAAGTATTTGACCAAGTTTTACTATTAAATGTTACAAAACATGGTATGTGGCTTACTAAACAAATTAAGTACTGGAAAGTAAAAGACGTAAGTCACGCACATTTTCATATATCTTGTAAGGTTGTCCTAAAATAATGGAATTAGGATTTACGCCATATTATTCCAGAAGACTCTTCTTAAGTGTCAGAGATTATGCACTGTGGTGATCTAGAGTCATACGTCATCTGCAGGGTCATACTATAACATTGAGCTTATGCACCCAGCTGTATTTTTTATTTTTTAACCTACTTTTGTCCAAGATGTATGCTATATAAAATACAGTACATATCACTGTCATTTGGGTAAGATTTTATGAAAAACAGGGTCCACCTCGTGAGCTGGTGGATAAATTCAGTTCCAGCAATACTACTCTCTCTTGCTTGCTGATATATCATATCTTTATTCAGACCTCATTATAATGCTGAAAATGTTGCATCAAGATCTTCTGAATGCAAAGCTTGGTCAGATTCTGGCTTGAAGTAGATATGTCTAAAGGAAGATAAATAAAGATGAGTGTTAAATGTCACACAAACAGCAGTTTACCACTGAATGTGCTTGTACCTGTCTGATAATGAACTGACATGCCATGGTCTAGAATTCATTTGGGGTGTACGTGTCCATTGTTTCTAAAAATGTTTCTGATTTCAAAGTAAGGTGGTTGTGTAAAATGCAAATTCTTCTACTTTACATTTAACCATTAAAAAGGTAAAGTTATAACATATATAATATACCAGAAAAATATACAAACTTCATGTAAAGAAACGCAATTCGTTGTGAACCCTGGTAGTATTTTATTCTTCATTTAATAAAGACCTAGACAGACTCTGAAGGAAAGGATGGAGAAGATGAGACACAAAAAACACCATCAGGGATCTTGTTCAGCTGCCAAACAATTCATCATATCTGTTATGCTACAAAGTAAAATCTATACAACATAGTTCAGCAGCTTAGAAAGATCTCCTTTACTGTGAAATAACATACATATGTGGGAAACTAAGCAAGGACTTGTCTCTCCAAAGAAGCTACACACATTTTTATTAGTGTAAAAGCTTCTTAGCAGATATTTTGCTATCAGTCTATAAACAGTGACCAATTAAAACTAAATACCTGTATGTTGTTTTGCTTACTAAGAAGCTGCAGACCCCATATCTAAGCTTTGCCTTTTTAAGCATGTGCTACTCTTAAGCATTTGAAGTAAGAAATGCCAAGATGACAGAAATAAACAGGCTTATGCTATTAGGCTCCATTTTGAAATAAAACAAATTTTGCTATCAAGAAAAAAATATTATACAAAATACTTGTATATTTCTCCCTTCTTACACTTTTCCCTTGTCATATGGAAGCACATTTGTCTCTACCACAATGCTTGTATCTCAAAGACTGACATCTCTACTTGGCTTACATTTTTACAGATTTGAAATCAAACATTCAGGGAAACAGTAAGGACAGAAAATAAACATTTCCAACAAACATACAAAAGCTGTAAAGTTTTACACCTGGAGGTGAGGTCTGTGTTGTATACAGTAATGGTTCTAAATGGATGCCAGTTCCTTAATGATAGTTGTTCAACACACTTCATATACTGTGGTCACTGGTCATGACCTGATCTATAAAAAGGCATGATGATCAAAAAAGGGCAAGTTTCGGTGAGACAGTGCCAGACTGTTAATGTGATAGTGGAAAGGTAGATTCTCTGAGAAGTGTAGAAGCTCTATGTAGCTGTTTAAGTTGCATTTGAGAAACCCATACTTAGTGCCTGCTCATGGTGACCAACCACTTTAATGAACCACTACCTGCACCTTCTGTGACAGAAAACATTCTTCAGAATCTTTAGACCTTGCTATCACCATCTAGACATTCTATTCATGAAATTCATTCCCATATTTATCTACATTATAGGGGAAATGTGAGTAACCGATATATATTTGTGTGGTCCCTCTTTGGAGAACGGTATTGCAAATAAGGGCTAATAATTAATATGGGGATGCATAGTGAGGTTTCTTAACATCTTCACATATCAAGAGGTTCATAATTACATATGGACCCATAAAAGACTTATTTCATGGTGAAATATTTTCTTGAGGAAAAAGGCAAGAATAGTTTGGTTTATATGAAGGTCTGGTAGTCTATACATACTTTCTTTGTTAGACAATGAGACTATAGCCATTGACCAAAGAAAATTAAGACCTAAACATTGTGAAATAGTGACTTTATCTTCCACTATGGCTCCCTGAAACAGTACTGCTCATGTCTCAAATGTATGACAGTATTAATATAATAAAACAGTGAGCAAACTTAACTGAAAAATAATAAAAAACTAAAAAACGATAGAAAAACACTTTAATAAAGTAAAGCACCTTCAGTAAGCGTTTTCGTCTCTTACAATCAAAAGAGATGTCTTCAGACTGAAAGTAATTCATACAATGTTAAACATTTATACAATTTAAAAGAATCACATGACCCAAAACTAATTAATGTCTTAACCATTTGCGCTTTAAATACGTACTAAAATCTTCGAGAATATTTAAGCCAGGAGGATAACAAGCATTTAAACTCACTTGCCAAGAATATTCCAACCAACCCAGCTCTTCTTCTGGATTTAATAAACATTCAACATTGTTCAAAGCATCTAGCACATAAAACCTAAACTCAGTTTTGCAAATGCCATTTTTATAACGTCTACCTAAGGCATTCCTGTCATCACCTATAAGAACAACATGTTTATGTTCATAGATTTTTTTTATATAATTCACCAGCAGTCCTACCTATATAAAAAGACATACACGAAACACAGAAAGCAAGATAAACCACAAGCTTTCATTTACAAGAATAAATGTGGTCTCAGAAACGTGGTTTAAAGCTACGGACAACACACCAAAAATGCAGGGTTACAATGCCTTCCACACATTTAGACCAGCTACTTCACAGGCAGGGACTAAAGGTGGAGGTCTCTCTATTTACATCAAAAATAAATATACTTCAAGGCTGGTCAAACAGGACGATGCACTTGAGCTGCTTCATGTTCAAATCACCATAGGTAACATCCAATACCACTTCCTTGCAAGCTATATGTTCCCCTCTATGACCCAGGAAACCCATACCATAAATTTAAACTTATTAGAAACACTAACCATCCAACCCAATGCCATATTCATGGGTGACTTTAATTACCCCACTATTAACTGAGAATCCTATACGGCATCAAACGCACATGCACAGAGATTCCTGGATTTTGTAAACACAAACTCCCTGGACCATATAGTCAATACTCCAACTAGGGGTGCAACCATACTGGACCTGATCTTCACTAATATGGGATAGTGCTGCACACCCCCTACTGTAATGCCATCCCTGGTAAGGTCAGACCACAAAATGGTCTCCTTTGAAGTAAAAATAAAACCTGGAACCCCAGCTAAACCAGAAAGAACTATTCTAAGGCTAACCTCCTGCTATTAAGTGAGAACCTGGCAAAATTTCAAGCCCCTATAAACCCTGAGAACACTTCTGTCTCTGCAGATTTATTCACAGAAACCCTGTACAGGCATGTTAATAGCTGTATAAAGGCAGCGGTACCCACCAGGAAGAAGTACAGAATTAACTGAAAAAACAAGCCACCCTGGTGGAATCACAAAATCAATTGGATATATAACAGGAAGAAGAAAATTGTGGCAAAAATTAGGAGGTGCAGCACCCAGCAGGATAAAAGCACTCTCATTAAACTAAACAAACAACTCAGAGGACAAATAAAGTCTGCCAAAGTCAAATTTGAGGTAAGTTTGGTTCTAGGCCAAGGACAACCACAAAGCATTCTTTAGCTATGTCTGCAATCTCAAAGGCAATACACAATTGTGTGTACAGCTCATTGTAAACTGAGCCACCTATACTGACCCAGAAGATATAGCAAACCTCCTGGCTGATAAATTCACCTGCAACTTTACTCATCTCTCCCCCCCTCAACCTTTTCTCCGGAAATATTATCAAATATATCTCCCCCTACTATCACTAGGGAACAGAGCCTTAATGCTCTCTCTAACACCAAGATCACTGCATCAATGGGCCCAGACAATATCCCAGGATGCCTTCTAAATAGCATGAAACATGACCTATCAGGGCCTCTGGAATTACTATTTAACTGTAGCCTCCAAACAGGGCTCGTGCCTCATGAATGGGGAAAGACAACAGTCATCCCTTTGCACAAAGGTGGGCCATCTATAGACCCTGGAAACTAGAGACCCATAAGTCTCACTAGTCTTATATGTAAAGCCATGGAAAGAATTATCATGGAGATGATCAACAGAGATATAGTAAACCTCCAGACATTGGACCTAACCCAGTTTGGTTTTGTAAAGAGCAGATCATGCCTACTCAACCTGGTAGGCTTCTCTGAGAAGGTCACCAAAGCAATAGATGAGGGCAAAATCTTTCACACTGCCTACCTTGACCTAGCCAAGGCATTTGACACAATACCCCACTTGGGCATTGTTGACAAACTCAAGAGGTTAGGTACAAACCTATATGTCACCCGGTGGATAGCCAACTGGCTCACAGACAGGACGCAGGAAGTTAGAATTGCGGAGTCCACCTCTACAATGAGGCCAGTTACAAGTGGAGTCCCTAAGGGATCAATTCTTGGACCACTCCTGTTTGGCATTTACTTTTCAGAAGTCAAGACCAATGTCAGTGGTCTCTGGCTGACTAAATGTGCAGATTATTGCAAATTAGGAGGTGTCATTGAATCTCACACTGACATAAATGTGAAATTATATTAGAAAATGAGGAAGAAACCAATGCCACTTAGGATTTCAGTATCACCTCCAAAATGTCAATATAGTCCTATCAGCATTAATTTTTTGGATGTTAGCATCTTTAAGGATGACGGTAAGTTAGTTAAACAAATTTATAAGAAAAAAGTGCATAATAATGCATACTTACATTATAATAGCATGCATCCTAAGAAGACAAAGGAAAATAATATAAAGGGACAACTTTTAAGAATCAGTAATTTAACTGTAAGAGAAAAGATTTTCTTGAAGAAGGTCAAAATATTTGTGAGACATTAGTAAATAGGGGTTATCCTAAGGTATTGGTTTCTACTTCATTTTCTAATACAATTTCACGAAGAAAAGAGTGTAATTTAAATATTAACAAGGAATTTAAAAATGAAAATAGAATTAAGATGCCAGTTGTTAATAGTTTAGATTTGGCTTCTATAAATGACATTATAACAAAAAAATTTAAACTTTTTGGAGGTAATATCGGGATCCTAAGTGCAATGGGGAAAGGCCTATATTTACACAAGAAAAGGCTAAGAGTTTTAAGAATTATTTTCAGGCTAAATTAAACACACCTAGAAACAAAAAGGACAAATGGGGTATGTTTAAGTGTTTTAATTGCAATATGTGTAATTATTTATATAGTGAAGCTACAGATCTTGTTATAATAACAATAAATTTAGTATAAATGGCATTTATTCTTGAAAATCAAAGTTTGTGGTTTATCATGCTTTCTTTGTTTTGTGTATGTCTTTTTATGTAGGTAGGACTACTCGTGAATTGTATTAAAGAATCTATGAACATAAACATGCTGTTCTTATAGGTGATGACAGGAATGCCTAAAGAAGACATTATAAAAAATGGCATTTGCAAAACTGAGTTTAAGTTTTTGGTGCTAGATGCTTTAAACAATGTTGAATGTTTATTAAATCCAGAAGAAGAGATGAGTTGGTTGGAATATTCTTGGCAAGTGAGGTTAAATGCTTGTTATCCTCCTGGCTTAAATAATCGTGAAGATTTTATTATGTATTTAAAGCCCAAAGGGTTAACACATTAATTAGTTTTGGGTCATGTGATTCTTTTGAATTGTATAAATGTTTAACATTGTATGAATTACGTTCAGTCTGAAGAAGTCCCATTGGATTTTAAGAGACGAAAGTGCTTACTGAAGGTGTTTTACTTTATTAAAGTGTTTTTCTATTGGCTTTTTCGTTTTTTTTTTTTTTTTTTGTATGACAGTATTACCTTAAGAATGCAAGTGTTAATATGAAAAACAAATGAAACACAATTCACCTAAATATAACTAAAAATAAATTTTTGGCAGTAATCCCTCTGCACCTCCAGACTGATAATCTTCACCCCCTCTACCCATATTTATACATGCTAATTTTACATTTTTCCATTCCACTCTCTCTTTTTTGGTTTGATAACAAACCATAAAGTTATACTAAGTACATGTACTGATAAAATGAAAGCCACAAGTGGAAATAGCCTTGACAAATAACAAAAAAATATATCCACTCAACACTCAAAAGGACGACAGCCAAATTATTAGCATATAAAGTGTTTAGTCACCGCTTTCATCCATGAAGGGACTTCTTCAGAACAATACAATTGCAAAAGCAGTATATATATGTTATACTAATCATCCAAATTAACACATTAAAACATTTAATTATTAAAATACTTACACTAATAAAGATACATTTTAAGAATAAAAATGTATATAAGATGTAAAACATGAATAATAATATAGAAGTAGTATACAAAAAGCCAGTAACATAAAGTCACTTTAAAACATTCAAGCTTCTATCTTTTAAAAAACATTTGATGTTAATAGCCCCTTTCAAGCCAGGAAATAAAGCAACTCCTAGTTTTAATTGCCAAAGAGATTCCTTTTTTTCTACTCTATTCTTTATGTCACCACCCCTCCTATCTAAAGGTACATGTTCAACTACCGTGAACAAGAACTTGTGAAACTTATAGCATTCCAAGCAGTGTCAGTATAATGCATTCCTATCATTTCTATTTTTTATAGCATAAAGATGTTCCTTAACTCAGGCTTCAAGTGTTCTGGTAGTCATACCAATGCAATAAACATTACATTCTTTACATACACTAATATAACCCACTCCTTTGGATTTGCAGGTAAATATCCCTGGTATTGGAATGGTATAATTCAAATGTTCTCACAACAAAAATGGCCCTTCCATAATAAACCTACAAATGGAACATTGACCACATTTATACATACCTTTGGGTTTAGTACTTAGAAATCTAAGGTCATTATAATTAGTATCATCTCTCTGCAAAATATTCTTTAAGTTGTAAGAATTTCTAAAAACAAATTTGGGATGTGTTCCCACTGTTTTAATTAAATCTGTGTTTCCTCATAATTTTTGTGGATAATTGAACATATATTACCCCTATCAACAGTCATATCTACATTACATCTAACTGTGTTATTGTTGTTCAAGTTATATTTAAGGGTCCCTTTATGAAAACATTTCAACAAAATAGGAGGGAAAATTTATTTTCTCTTTGATCTAATGGGTCTATAGTATATGATCGAAACTTTAGTTAGTCAAATAACTAAAGCTCGATTACTAAATGTCGAAGTCGCAAAACAGTGAGAGGGAGTTTCCACACAGCGAAACAATTTGTTTGTCTGTTATGCGGATTTTGCTTTTTCTACAATGTGGAGCGAACTCGGAGTTGGTATATTTAGTTAGTGGGTGCAGGGGGCACATCCCCCCCACTTGATTTGTTTAATGTTTTTTTTTTTTTTTTTTTTGGGACAATGGCATTGTTTCCCTGTGTTGAAACTGCTATTCGCAGTTTTGGGACTTTGAAATTTAGAGATCGAGCTTTAGTTATTCGACTAACTAAAGTTCCGATCATATAATATAGACCCTAATCTCTTTGACTGTTCTAAACAACATATTAACATCATGTCCACTCAATTTAAACAAGTCAGTGATGTATAATACATCTTCTTCAAAATCGCTGTCCACTAATGCCATTCTTGAGGCTCTGATTAATTGGCCCATAGGAATGTTGTTTTTAATAAACTTGGGATGATTACTTGAGTAATTTAAATAATAGTTACTAAAAATACCCTTTCTAAAAATTCTACTCTCAAAAGTGTCTGTAATAGTATTCCATTTCAAGTACACATCCGAAAAAGCTAATTCATGTCCACATTCCCCTTTAGTAAATTTCAGGAATTTTGAAGTTTAATTCATCTCATAAATCAAAGTGTTCGCCTCTGTTTCACTACTTTCTAAAATCAAAAACAAATCATCTATAAATCTTTTATAATAAACTATTTTAAATTTCATAACTAGGGTTGAAAATATTTCATGCTCCCACCAACCCAATACTAGATTGGCAAAGGCGGGAGCCACTGCTGACCCCATGGCTATAACTTTGATTTGTCTGTAGACATGTTTGTTAAACAAAAAAATAATTGTTGTTTACCACTAACTTGAGTAGTTCACAACACAAATTGATTTGACTCAAACTAAAATTAGAAAATGAATTTTAAAAATGTTTTACATAATCAGTTGTTTTTGTGGAATACGAGTGAAGAGGGAACAAATATCAATGGTTACACAAGTCCATCTACTGCAATCTATAATACAGAAAAAGATGCCCCTCCAAGTCTAATATGTATCAAATATGCACAAGGAAGCATACTCGAACACCTGATTTATAATTAGTTGTACAGAGATCAAAGTCTTACTGCAGTTTGAATGCTTTACAGTGAAAAAAGGAAACTATGAAGTCTGACATTTTCAAAATGTATGTTATGTAATATATGTTCCTATTTAGACTAAAAACTCTTTGAATAAATTGGGGGATGTAGTTTGTTCAGTATTTATTGTTTATATTTTGCACTTATAAATAAGCAAACATCTGTAATTAATATACATTTAAAGCTGGTTCTAAGTACCTTGCCCTGTATTTCCCTGTGAACTGCATCTAGAAGCTCCTCAGCTTTTATGCTATGCATACTACTTTGAAAACACTTGGTGTGCCTTTGAGTATGGATTACTTATAACAGCTATTAGATTATGTAAGGTGTTTGAACTTTTCAGTGTTAGTTATAACAAACAGTCACTGGGTTCATAAGTGTTGGAAGTCTGCTTCAGTCCTAGGTTACAAGTTTTGCAGTTCAGACCTTTATCTGTAGCAGTTTTGTTCTTCCCGGTGAGCTTGACAGAAGTATGTGCATGTGGAATCATTATAGATATTTTGTATTTTTATGTCACAATGTGTTAAGTTTCATGCTTATTCATTTTTTCAGCCCTACTGCCTGAAGGGCCACACAGCTCTGGCTTGAAGCAATGCCAGGCCTTTTAAATCAGTCATCTTGGGCACCGTTCCTTCTCAAAAGCTCCAGTGTGAAAGCCTGTGCTAATGGATACTCTGCTGGAGTAACTGCTCGTCTTACATACATGAATCCTGACAATGAAGCAGTAGATGGTAAGCTACTACTCTATTCTATTATTAATTTGAGACTAGGGACATGCTTGTGTGTTTGTATATATGTATAATTTGTATGCGTGTCTTTTGTTGAGATATATATGTCAGAACAAACATCAAAAGAAATCAGTCATAGTAATTTAATAAGAAGGATACTCGCTTGCTGTATTACTGCTCATAACATCAAGCAGTAACGTAAAGTGATCAGGAATGTACAGACCATAAATCTTCTGGGTAGGCCTTCAATGCTGCAGTACAAATGTTTGTACAGATTCTTGGGGGATACTGCCACTATGCCTACTTTTTAGCAAAAGACTCTCTTTTAATATATGTTTGTAAGTTACTGCTTAGAATAAGAAACTACATGACGATTTTTAATTAGAATTTTTAGTTCTGAAAGATAGTATGGGGGGAAGTAGCATGGCTATGCAGACTATTTCCCTTTCTTCACCTGTTAGCTGAAAGAGCTGCCTAGTGTGGATGTTATCATCACAACTATTAATATAATTACAGCATTCTTACCCTATATGTTTTTTTTGTTTTGTTTTTTTCAGCATTAGCAAACTTGTGTGTGTTCCACAGTGTCACTTAGCAGCAGATGTGTCATTCTAGAGAGATAAAGCTCTAACTGCAGCCCAGGTGCCCAAGGTTTGATTACTAGCTCAAGCATTTTAGGTTTTGGCTGGGAGGGTGGGCATTCCCACCGGGGGGGGGGCAATTGTCAGAAATGATCACTAAGGATAATCATGGTTCACAAAGGAGAGCCCTCAAATATGCTGACATATGCAGGGGTGAAGGCAAGGAAATAAGGGTAGGCCATAAACCTCCCAAAGCAATCATAAGCAGTTGCTGGCACCACCCCAGGACACCCATATTATCCAAGCTGACCCCAGCTTGCTCAGAGAAGTGTGAGGGAGAGAGGAGGAGTAGGTAGACCCAGTAATGGACGAGGGAACTGGGATGGCCAGTATGATGCAGAGTGGTGGGAAGGATTCAGGTGTAGCTAGGCATAAGCTGTATAATGTACACTATTTTGTTCAAAATGTGCTTGAATCTGACTTAAAAATGTGTTCTTTATCATAATTCATAGCTGTAGTTTATGTTAAGTGGAATTTAGTTAGTTGGCTAAATATTTTTTTGTTAGTATATTGACCAGAAGCATGCATAGTCTCCAGCTGGATGGGACTACATTTGTTTGAGAGAGAGACAATTCTGGAAGCTGAACAATTCCAAAAAATCTGCTAAGGTTGCTGATAAGTGACTGGCACAATAGATAACTAGAGGCATTATAAAGTTCACAAATTTTATTTTAGACATGACTCTCTGTGCAGAATATTTCAGGACTAGAGAGGGTGGAGTATTTCATATTTGCTTCACTGGTACACATGCAAATAATTTTCCAGCATTTAGTTTATTATATAGGTTCATGGGTAATTACTAGGGATGCAGTCTAGGAGGTCATTAAAGACCCTGCCCAAAATCTCAATTACTAGAAATCAATGGCTGGTTATGTGATTTGTTCAACATCACACTGAGGCAAATGCAAGTGGAAAGATTCAAACCCTGCACCATTAGAATAGGGATAAGTTTATTAACAAGGCAAAGCTTCAGATCTTCTGCACTACCTGATACATTGCTATCTGTGAATGTCATTTTTACCAGCTCAGTATAGAAATGTATAAAGCAAACATAACAAACCTGTTACACTATTAATTATGGCAGTGTATGCTTTTGATGAGTTTCAACATTTCAACGCGTTAGCAGCTAAAAACAAAGAAGGAAATGCTAAAAGCAAAACATGTAGTGCTGTTTAGTATTGCAATGAGCTGTTGCAGGGCTGTGTAGCAAAATCTGGCAATCGTCTGCAGGCACAATGGCGGTGGGAGGTTGGCATAATGGTTATGGTGTTTACCTTACAGACACACAGTGCAGGATTTGAATCTCACGTGAGGTAGTTGGCTAGGCTTAAAATGGACCACCAGTTAACCGCAGTTAGCCTAGTATGAACCTTGTGTGTGTGTTTGTGATATTTAGCATTCTTTTTAAAACTTCATAGCAAAAAGGTAAGTCAGTATCAAGTTGATTAAGCTACTTTTCAAAATCATATATTTTGTTTTGAGGGGCAAGCCCTACCTCCATTCCAGGAAGCTTCCCACATATTTTTCTTCTTTTCCCCCCTCTACCTGCCAGCCATCAAGCCTCTTCCTGTCATACTCAAGCCCATACATTCAAGAATATTCCTTCAGATCCCCTAGGGCAAGATTCATCTAATGCTTCCAATATCTATGCAAACTTCAGAGTTTGGTGCTTTTGCCTGCATCCTGGCCAAGAGAGCATTTTTGCATGAAAGGCCCTAACACCTCCCCTTAGGTGGTGATGTGAGCATCGATGACACTATGTGAGACATCTATACCCTTTTATCAGTTTGCTCCCTGCTCCATGCATGTATCCATCAAGGGAATCCATCACCTGTTTTAAGCCATGTCCAGATCATTCTGTGCAGTGAATTCTGCTCTTCAGCTCCATCCCTGCCCTCCAGCGAGGATAACAGGTTTACTATGAATAGGAGGCATCACAAAACTTTGCAGTAAAATAAAGCTCTGGTGACAGTCACCTATTTTGATAAGACTGCATTTTAAATTAGGGCTATAATTAACTAAATGACAGATACTGTGACTGTGTATTTGTGCGTATGTATGTGTCTGTCGGTGTGTGTATGTTTCTGTGTGTGCAACTATACATAAATATATGAGTGTATGTGTACATCTGCATGGTTTGGGAAAGTTTTATTTCAGAATAGGAAATTGTCTTGCTGATGGACAGATGTGCAGTGCAAAGGGCTGCTATTAGTTCATCAATTACAAATAATGCTATATTCAGAAACACTTGTGAAACCTGTTGAAAATATTTGTCTTTTTTGAAGAAGTTCATTTTTAAAAATGTATTTTCTGTAAAATGTACAGCATAGGTTATTTTCAGTATGAGTTGATAAACCTGCATTTTATTTTAAAATCAACAGTTAGTTTTCAGTTCAAAATTCAGAAATAAATAATGTCATCTGTATCTTTTTACTTGAAAGTACTCAAGTTACTTTTAGAAAACACAGATGACTAGCAGGGATGGAGTCACAATCCATGTGCTGTTTTCAGGTATTAAATTTTAAAATGAAAATGTTCTTGCAAAGTTAAATATTACATATTTATGTTAAAATAATTATTCAGATTCAGCTGGAGGGGTCTCATACATTAACTGCATCAGCTGTGGGAAAAAGAGGGTAATGAAGAGTTTGGTGAGCGAGAAAACTGTCCAAGATCTAAGCTTCACAAGTTCAGGCCTAGCAGTGCCTGACTTGGCACAAAAGGAGAAAAACTCCAACATGGTTCAAAGATAACAACAAGTGACTGACAGAAGGGTCCACACAAGAAGAAATACAGAGGGCCAATAAGATAGCAGCAATGAACAAATGCCCAGTCGCTATGGTACCGTGCTCAGAAATGGTATGAATGCCAAGTACAATGGCATGAGAAAGAAAAAGATCAGACATTTCAACAGCTATACCAGTAGGTACAATAAGGACCAAAGCAATATGCTAGTTGGGGGATTGGGGAGACTTTGTCAGGATAATGAGCAGTTTATCCTGGACGGGCTTATCTCAGCCCCCATGGAAAAATGTAGTAAAACCTGGTCTGGAAAGACATAACAGGTGGTTTATGAGTTAAAACTGAGATGACAACGGCAGGATTCAACTGAAGTTCCACAAAAGATAACAATGTGCTAGAAGGAAAATTTTGGAAAGAAGGATGTAGGATGCAATAAAAAAAAACTATGGCAGATTATTGGGGGAAAATGAAAGAGGATTAGAACAAAGCAGGAGGACAGTAGAAGGAACACAGACAAGGTAAACAATAACCAGAATGCTGTGGAAGGGAAACAGAACAAGGGTGTGAGAAGCAGATGAATAAAATAGTAATGTATGAAGACAAGGAAAACATATGGAAAAGTATGGTACTGTAAATAATAATAGAACTATCCAAAGCACTGGCTTCACGTATAATATTGTCTACTTGAAGCTGATAGCTCTTACACATCACTTCTAATAACTCCAAGCCTTGTTTATTAAATAAAGCAGTTAGTTCTTTATGGAAAGCTGAGCCTTCCACCAAAGCTGTTGGATAATGGCACACTCTGAGTCCTTTGGGCACTATCTCTTCACTAATACACTGTCGGAAGTATGAAACTTCCGATTGTAATTTCTTACATTTCCACATCATACTGTCCAGATGTTGTAAGCGATTCGATTCGATCCTCCAGCTGGTTGCTCCCGCATTCCTGATGTATTATTTGTGATTAAGGACAATGGCTCAACAAGCCAGTTGTTAAGGTTGGGAGCCCCAATAAGTCCCGAGGAGTGGGCAATGTTTTTATTCAACAAAACAGATGTTCTGTTGTTCCCTTGTTATTCTGCTGTTAAGCTAGTCTCAGCATGAGGCAAATTAACATTGTTATGATTGCTCTGAGTATTACAGAGCCGTGTGATTCAGGAAACAGTAATGAAAATATACAGATATAGAGCAGAACTTTACCATCGGGGGCAACGTTATAAGAGAAAGCACAAGCTAGATTGCCAATCTAAGCTAGTGGTGTATGCAGCTTTGTGCCAAGTTGCCCAGCCTTCTATATAGGCAAAACGGAGAGGAGACTGAGAGAACGAGTCTATGAACATCAATATGCTATTAGTAAATAGCAAGGCATATTAAAGAATACCCACAACAGGATTTTAAATTCCGAGCAATAGACTGCATCATACCAGATGGAAGGGGTGGCCCAGAAACATTGTTGCTAGAAAGATTGGAACTGTCGTGGCGATTCCATACTGATGCATATCATTACCCTGGTCTGAACGAAATGTCTTCCATTTTCAGCATTTTAAAGTTGAGAAGCTTAAACAGATGAAGTTTAGTCTGTGCTAATTTATAAATAATTTCATTATGAAGTATATTAAGTGTGAAAGTAAGTTTGTTATAAACTAGTATAAGTATGCATATACAAATTATAATCATTTTTTATATAGTATTTAGTGAGTAAAAAAAGTTTGTATAATGGGAGCTGAGGGGTTAAATGCCAGATGGAATGCTATGGGATGGTTGTAGTGAAAAAGTGTGTGCTTTACTGCTTTTAAATTGATCATGTGACTAATTGTGTTCTACACAATGTTTGTACATGGGAACGACACTAGTGGCATGTTATAAGGTTATTTTATACCATAATATTGACTCATTCATGTCTGCAATTACTGGCAGAGTATAATACTGTTGTTTGTTCAATGCGCTTACCCTACAGTCTTGTATAATCAAAGCGTCGACCAAAGGGTAATTGATTATAAAAGTCGGCTACTGTTTAGTGACTCATGCATTTATCTAGTGCCCTATAACTCTTAAATATCTAATCCTGTTAACCATTCAGCCTTCCCAACTTTAAAATAGTTTGTATTGTTCCTACTGGAGTTGCTGTGGATAGCTTCCCTTAATTTCACTCCTAACTAATGTACGTTAGGTACAGTTTCTCGGTCATTTGCCCCTGTAGTGACTCTAATTACTGAGCGCTACATCTGCCTATATGACCAGTATATTATGCCCTGGCATAAGTTGTAGATGGCTAACTGAAGTATTATTCTTTTTATTCACTTGTCCCTCAAGTGACTCTAATTAATGAGCGCTGTTTCTTTTACTTGCTGCGGAAGTGATCTCTATTGCTGGGCACTAAATTAGCCGGCAATTCCACAGCTATGCACATCAGACTTTGATTGTAGGTGTTTTTTATCCCTTAATTATATTCTTTCTTCCTTCACTCACCCCTGTAACGACTCTACTGACTGAGTGCTATAGCACCCTGTATGTGCGGAACATTGTGACTGTGGCTTAGGCTGTAGACGACCACCTGGTCATGTATACTTTTTATAATTACCTAACCTTCAAGCGACTCTAAATAGAGAGCGCTGTTTCTGCCTACAGAAGTAGAGTTGTGTTAACGAGGCTCATAAGTGCTTGCGGTTTACAAGGAATATAATCCTTTTTCTCTCATTCTGCCCCTTAAGCGACTCTATTTACTGAATGCGTTACTTGCGTACATAAGCAATGCATTGGCGTTAGGCAAAACCCTGATTCTGAAATATGATAACTTCTAGGGTAGCATAACATTCATCCCAATGACTACTTCCACAGTGTTATTAAATTCAGTACCTGCTCACGGCGTTAGTAATAAGCATGTCGGCAGCTTCATGATCTGATAATTCCTTTTCTGTTTAATGTATTTGTAGTCGCAGTGTATTTAGATATTTCACAACTGTTATCTGTCTGTTAAGATCTGCTCCCTAAAGAGAAGCTAATGTAGCTTTATCCAACCGAAATAAATACTTGTAATTGTAGAGTTTTTGAATTTAAAGCTAAACTGGTGTTGACTAGTAGAGCTACCAGACTCACAGCCATCCCTATGTTTCAAAATGTTATCGTTGGTGCTTACAAGCAAGTTAAGTGTGTTACGAACTTATGACTTAAAAGAAGATCAGTATTGTAATTGTTTAGTATAAATTTTATAGAACTGTATTCTTTAAACCTGCTTTCCTTTTTGCTTTCTAATCTCTGTATAATCTTCCTTACTTATTTTCTCTTTCCATTCTATCCAGCTTGCAGCACAAGTAAATTCAAGTAACTATTACCTGAAACTCACCTTCCTGGAATTATAAGAACAGCTACCTGAAACAAAAGAAACTACCCTCCTGCTCCCTGGGAGGCCCGTGTTATTAACACAGTGAAAGTATGTGCTGTTCTGGATAATAGACCATTGTTTCACTAATTTCAGGATTAAGAATTCCATGTTATGCTAGGCAAGTTCCCTATTTAGGATAGCCAGCAGCCTACTACCTTTCCAGCTTTCCTGTTTTGATCCTTTTACCTAATGCTTGTAAACAGCCAATACTCTCTGCTTTTAAAAGTAACCTTACTCCCTCTCTCGTAGCCTGATACCCTTGTATATGAACTTTCAGTCACAATCAGTTACTGTACACTAGGTGGCGCTTTACCATTTCCAATGTGTATCTCACCTCATTACATTAATTTTTCTAATAGACCTCCCTACCCTGTTTCTTTCTCTCAAGTCCTTCTCTTTATAGACATTCTTATACACCTCCCTCCCTTTTCCTTCAACTTACTTTCTATACTCTACCTCTCTGTTAGGTATATCTTCCTTATACCAGCCTGTTTACTTACCTCTACTTCTTCCTCACTTTCTACCTTACCTGCTAAATTCTCTCACTCCACTGATTGTCTTCCTTAGTAGTTCACTCTCTTGTCTCTACCCGCTCTGTTCGCCCTGCGGGCTCACTCTGCTCCCCTACCCTGCCCCCAATTCCCACCTGCCCCCAGAGGTCCTACATTTATACCAATAATAGACACACCCTATCCAGTGCACTCCAATCAGATTTCTATCATCCCTAACTAACCCAACCCTCTTTCTCAACACCACACCCACTAATTTAACCTAGCTTCTCCCCTATCTTAACACCTCTCCCACTACTTTACAAATCCACCTTATCCCCTATCTTCCTTCTCTCTCATCTACCCCACACCACACCTTTAAACTATATCTCACCTATTTACTAACCTCCATATAATGTAATATGCCTATATCATCCATCCATCCACAACTTAAAACACTTATCTGTCTGCTACTTATATCTTCTCTTATATCTACTTACCTCTTACCCTCCTATGAACATCCACTGAATTCTTCTCTTTCAATTCCTTCAAAATACACCTCTACCTCTACAACACATTTATCTCCTACCTTCCTAAACCCAACCACACAAGCCAACTACCTATTAGCCAAATACCATAGACTAGCACACTTCAAATTCAAGAAACCTAGATCCAGGAAAATATTTGACTCCTCCTATAAACTTCCCCAACAAAAATATTTCATACTCCACCACCTTCTACTAGATGGAGATATTCATCCTAATCCAGGCCCACATCATAATAAAACAATTACACACAAAATACAAAACAAAACTACATCTCTCTCATTCTCTAAACCCACCAATTCTCTCTCTATTGCCCATCTCAATATATGAAGTATCTGTAACAAAACTAGTCAACTTCATGCCCTTCTAGAAGTCTATCAATTTGATATTTTATGTTTAACTGAAACTTGGCTAAAGCCTTCAATTAATGACAGTGAAATCACCCCACCTGGTTATAACATCATTAGACTCGACCGTACTGCCAAAAAGGGAGGAGGGGTAGCAATTCTGTATAAAACAAAACTCCAAATTAGTACCTTAAATCTGACTCTTACCATAGACAATAATGCTGAAGTAATCAGCTCTAAACTTCAAGTCAATACTACTAAATCCATAAATATCATTTGTGCTTATCTCCTCCTGGAAATAATATCAACACCCTTCAACATATCCTTGACCTACTATCAACCAAACTCCCTCAAGAAACACTAGTCTTAGGAGACTTTAACATAGATTGGCATTCCTGTAACAGTAATAACCCCACTTCCCATATCAACCTATATGGCTTCAAACAACTCATTAATAGTCCCACTAGAACTAATAAAACCAATAATACTGAAACCACATTGGACTGGATTCTTACTAATACTCCCTTACAAACCTACAACTCAGGCATCCTTCCAGATGATCTTAGTGACCACTCTCTAACCTATATCATTAGATACAAAACTAACCTAACCTTACCTACCACTTATAAAACTCTACATACAAAAAAACATTTTAACTCTGCACAGTTTCTAGCTGAACTAATACATTGTAATTGGGCCCCACTAAAACATCTCCCACTTAATGAAGCAGTTGAATACTTCAATTTTACATTCCTATCTGTCCTAGATCACCATGCCCCAAGCCATACCATTAGAACCAAAACGAAAGCAGCACCCTGGCTAACCAAGAATACAAAGCAAAAAATTATTCTCAGAAATAAATCCTGGGATAAATGGCGGTCTACCAAAAACCAAACTGACCACCAAAACTTTAGGGAGCTGAGAAACAGCACCAAAAAAGCTATTCTGACAGATAAAAAGAACTATTACTTTCAATTACAGAAAAACACCATAAAAGAACCTAAAAAATTCTGGACTAGTATTAATAATCTTCTATCCCCAGGCCAAGCAATCACACCAAACCCTCAGGATTCTGACACAGATAATCCCACACAAATAGCCAATGACTTCAACTCTTTCTTCACCAATGCCATCCAAACTCTTGCAAACCACCTTTCTCCTGACACTTCTAAACTACTCTCACCTAGTTCAAAAACTACTCTTCCTCCCCTTCACCTACAACCTGTATCTACCTCCTATATCCAATCTCTACTCCAAAAACTAAAACCTACCACCCCATCTGCAGACAAGCTTCCTGCAGAATACCTGCAAATTGGAGCTAAATCCACTGCCTATCCCATTGCCATCCTAATAAATAGATCTATAAAGGAGGGTAGTGTCCCTTCTATCTGGAAGATATCCCATATCATTCCCCTACAGAAAGGGGGCAAGTCTAATGACTTCTCTAACTTTCGTCCCAGAGCACTCTTATCACCCATAGCTAAAATCATGGAAAAATGTATCCATAAACAACTACTAAACCACCTTCTCCATAATAACCTACTTGCCAATAGTCAACATGGATTCAGACCTTCCCACAGCACCACTACTGCATTACTCTCCTTTACCAACTCCATCAACTATAACCGTAACATCAATAATCTCTCATATTCTCTCTTCATAGACCTATCTAAAGCCTTTGATATGGTCAATCATAAACTTCTTCTGTACATACTAAAATCTCATGCACTTGATCCCTCCTCCTTAACTTGGTTTACTTCTTATCTTGAAAATCGTCAGCAGGCAGTACTCTGGAAAAGTTCACTATCTACCCTCCTTCCTATCTCTATAGGAGTACCTCAAGGGTCTATCCTAGGCCCACTTCTATTTTCTATCTTTATTAATGACCTCCAATCAGCTATCCCTAACACCACTTGCATACAATATCCAGATGATTCCACTATAATCTGCACTGCTTCTTCTCAAGCTGAACTCCAACCTCTTACCCAAAAAACCTTTACCACTGTTGAACAGTGGTTCTCTGACCGTTGTCTACTCCTTAACCCCAAAAAAAACAAATTACTACTGTTCTCACCAACCCACAAATCTACTTCCCTAAACTTCTCTATTACTTCCACTGATTACACTCATATTACTCCTGATTCTTCTACAAAACTACTAGGTATTACTATTGACAATAATCTTAACTTTGATTGTCACATCAACAACACAATAAAAGTAGTTAACAAAAAGATTGGATCCCTTTACAGAATCAAATCCTTCCTTACACCTGATGCCCGGACCACCTTAGCCCAATCTCACCTCCTCTCTACCCTTCTATATGCTTCCCCTATTTACACTAATCTCTCTAAAAGTAACCTTAAGAAACTTGCTTCATCTTACCTTAACATTGCTCGATTTGCCACAGGATCCCAGTTTAGAACACACCACTGCCTGAACTTAAAACAACTAAACTGGCTTGAACTTCCTAACAAGCTTATTTATCAACAGCTCTTAATAGCTCACAACATTCTATATCAACCATCCAAAACACCAATACTCTCTAACCTCCTTACTCCCTACAACAACCTGAAACAACTACGTTATTCAGATAAACTACTAGTTAATAGTACCAAACCCAATAATGCTGCAGGAGATTGTCTTTTTTCCAACTCAGTTGGCAAAATGTGGAACAAACTTCCACCCAATATCTCATCTTTGTCCACTCTTCCACTCTTTAAAAAACAACTGAGAATCCATCTTAATAAACACTGGCTTTGCTCCTGTACCAACCCTGATTAACCTTTCTTCCTCCTTTCCTCTACCACAATACTTCCTTCTCTCTATACTACATCCTGACTGATCCCCACTGACATAACATCCTTGTGGATATAACTTATCTCATATATATTATAAAAAAATAAATAAAAAAATTTTTGACATCGATATTAGTATGACTATGTATTATTTACACTATGTTTTGATATTATCAAATTGCGTATTGCAATTATTTAATAACTTTTTTAGGAATACTATCTTGTTATGTATATTTCCTCTGACTTGTAAATTACCTATACTAAAGTCTGATTATCTTTTATGCTTAATTTTTGTTTTGTTTTGCTTTGTTATTTTTTGTATTCCCTATACTTGTTATAACCATTGGAGCTTTTCTCCCCGGGCCTCCACTGAAAATGGACATATATCCAGCTGGACTAGCCCGGTCAACAAATGTAAAATAAAATAAATAAAAATAAATAAAATGTGTATATAACTTATTGTATTGAAAGTATCTGTTATCTGAAAAAGTCTTGCTAAAAGGCAAGATGAAAAGCACTTCATATACAACAGATTATGCCTCCACTGAAAATGGACATATATCCAGCTGGACCAACAAATGTAAAATAAAATAAATAAAAATAAATAAAATGTGTATATAACTTATTGTATTGAAAGTATCTGTTATCTGAAAAAGTCTTGCTAAAAGGCAAGATGAAAAGCACTTCATATACAACAGATTATAGGTTCATAGATCAGCACTAGGCCAACTGCCCTTGCGAGCCATTTTAAGCCTAGCCAATTATCCCTTTCGAGACTCGAACCCTGCACCTTGTGTTTGTAAAACAAACACCTTAACCATTAGGCCACCCTCCCAACCCTCATTAAAGTGTTTTGAAAATAGCAATAATACAGACTGATGTCCACTTACATGTAGACAAATGATACTGTTTAACAGAGCACTGTATGCTTCCACAGCAGGCTTAGCAATGAAAGCGGGAGACAGCTGGGTTACATGTTTGCCATGTGTGGCAAACATTTCTCTATGAGCTGGCAGAGTGTGTTGGATCTGCAAGACAATAAGGGTGGTTCAGAGGAAAATATGGAAACTAAAAATAACAGCGGACTTACAGAGAAGGACTGCAGAGGAGAAGGTACAATGAGAACAGTAGGCAGGGTAGGGAGGGGTGGGAAAAGAGGGACAGGCAGATGTTAAGAGATGTAAGTAGAGATTATCAGAGCAACACAGGGAACAAGAGTGGTGCTGAGCTGATGAAA
Source organism: Protopterus annectens (assembly GCF_019279795.1). Taxonomy (NCBI): domain Eukaryota; kingdom Metazoa; phylum Chordata; order Ceratodontiformes; family Protopteridae; genus Protopterus; species Protopterus annectens. Next base: position 890,532,952 of record NC_056734.1, read on the forward strand.
GGACAAACGTGGTGATACATCCAAGAAAGAGATAGAATAAAGGGAAGAAAGCCAGGCAGAAGGACAACTGCAGTCAACAAAGAATGATATGAAGGGAGACAGAACCAGAGGTGGCCATGTAAGACTAATACAAATTAGCAGTGAGAGGTATTCAGCCAGATGGGAGTATTAGAGAATAAAAGTGAAAAAACAGTGGAGAGAGTTTATAGGAAGAGAAAAAGGTAAATGGATAAGGGACAGCACAGGAATGAGACAAATAGCAGAGACAATGGCAAGGTCTGTCAAGCTGTAAATGTGGGATGAAGAAGTTATAAAGTAGAAATAATTACAGAGGTACAAAGTGAAGGAGCTGAGAGTGTTGAAAGAGAGAAGAGAGTTTTAATAATAGCATATGGTGATTTAAAGCTTGCCGTCTGCACTGCCAAACATTAGAGGGAACTACCAATCAACATAAGTCCCAACAAACACTTCTTCAAACACTCCTTAAAATTCCAATGTCAGAGGTAAAATACCTGTGATGAAACTTAACTTGTCCTTTTCCATTTCATAGAGTTAAAAAGATGTTTTTATTCCTTCCAATTCATGCTCCGGTATTTACAGACAAAATAGCACACAAACACATACTACCCACACTGCATGCAGAAATGGTGTCTGTTCTAAAATTGAATTTACATTAAAGCTAAGTAATTCAATAATTCAGTCACATATAATGCATGTATATTATGTGCATTATGAATGTGTATATCTGTGTGTGTGTGTGTGTGTGTGTGTGTGTGTGTGTGTGTGTGTGTGTGTGTGTGTGTGTGTGTGTGTGTGCATGCATATATTTATATATATTTTTAGTTATTTAATTAATGGCATTTGCTTATTAGGACAGTACAAATGAGTAATGCCCCTTTTTAACAGCGGCCCATGCAGAAAAACTCCATTAAACAGATGTCATGGACATCATCTGCATTGTTTCAGTTACAGTCAGATTCTTCCATGAGCAACACTTCCATTATTCAGACATTCTTGTCATCAGTTACATCATTTACTAACAGTTTTAATAATAGTTACATGGGTTATATATGAATATATTTTTTAAGATATAGAGATAGAGCAGCCCATAGAAAGGAAGGACAGGAAGAGGCACAAGGAAGATAAAGGAGATGAGATGACAGAGGAAGGTATATTGTGATAATAGTACATTCAGTTTTGTGCAACACAGAGTTATGGCACAAATTCATATACTCATATTAGCACCATTTTAACCAGGGGTGGTGCAGGTGCAGAGCCATTTATCTGTCAGGCATTGCCTGAGTTAGCATTTAAAGTCTTTCAGGTTGCAATCTGTTCTTGGGTAGAGTGGCATGTTATTCCAACTGTTAGCAATGCAGTATAAACACAGGGAGTATCCTGCATTGTTAGTTTACGTTATGAAGAATAAACATTGCAGAGGTCTCTTAGTAGTGTAAGGCTGAATGATGGATTGAATATATAGTAATTATAGGCTAAGGCAACAGTCATTCCTCTGCACAAAGGTGGGCCATCTACAGACCCTGGAAACTACAGACCCATAAGTCTTAATAGTCTTATATGTAAATCCATGGAAAAAATTATCATAGAGATGCTCAACAGAGATATAGTAAACTTCCAGACATTGGACCCAAGCCAGTTTGGTTTTGTCAAGGGCAGATCATGCCTACTCAACCTGGTAGACTTCTTTGAAAAAGTCACCAAAGCAATGGATGAGGGAAAAATCATTCACACAGCCTACCTTGCCCTAGCCAATGCATTTGACACAATACCCCACTTGGGCATTGTTGCTAAACTCAAGAGGTTAGGTACAAACCCATATGTCACCTGTTGGATACCCTACTGGCTCAAAGCATGACCCAGGAATTTAGAATTGGGGAGTCCACCTCTACAAAGAGGCCAGTTACAAATGGAGTCCCTCAGGGATCAGTGTTTGGACTGCTCCTTTTTGGCATTTACTTCTCAGATGTCAAGCCCAATGTCAGTGGTCTCTGGCTGACTAAATTTGAAGATGAGTGCAAATTAAGAGCGATCTTTTTATCTCACACTAACACAAATGTTCACCTGCAGGGGCTTGGACAGACAAACAACTGGTGTCAGAACCATGGACTAAAACTAAATGCCAAGAAATGCATAATAGTATCCTTTGGGAAGTCATCCATCCCTGGTAACTATCATATTGACAACACACCCCTTAGAGTTGACCCAGTACTCAGAAACTTAGGGAAACATATAGATAGCAATCTAGCCTTTGACCATCATGTGTCTACAGTGCTGAGGAAATCATTCTATGTTGCACAACTTATAAACAAAGGTATGGTATCTAAGTCCAAGGAAGGCATTTTTCCACTGTATTTGGCTTTCATTAGACCTATCATTGAGTACAATGTCCCCTTTGGTATATACCTAAGTAGGCATATCCAAGAGCTGGAATGTCCACAGGGGTGCCTCTCTAAAAGAATACAGAGTGTAAGTAAAATGTCCTATGCAGACCGCCTCAAGGCCCTACACCTGTATTCTGTCTCCTACAGGCTTTTGAAGAGAGATCTATGCCTGGCATACAGGGCATTGTCAGACCACACTCTGATGGACCTCCTGCATATCCACAAAACAAACAGCACCAGAATTACCCATTCTAAAAACTTAAACCTTACCTGTGATATAAATAGGACCTGTTGGAGAGATAGGTATATATCCCAGAGACTACCCCTCTATGGAACAGGCTCCCCAGCCATGTGAAGCAGAGTTCCTCCCTAACCCAATACAAGTACAACTTGGACAATTGGATGGGAAACCAGAAATTCATCCCTGGTTTGGCACTTATGTCTCTAATGGACACAGGTAACCTGTAAATGGTTCCTCTCCCAGGCCCTTACTTACACTTATCAAGGGTATCAGAACTTGTCAGAGATTTGGGATGCATGGCTAGACTTAAAAAGGCCCTTGTGGCCATTAGCCTAGTAAACACCTATGAACCTATGAACTATGAACCTATGTATGTATATATATATATATATATACATATATATATATATATATATATATATATATACATATATATATATATATATATATATATATAGTTCTACTTCAGAACACTTAAATGTCATAATGCTGAATTTCATAACACTGAGACACTGAAAACACTGAATACCCAAAACACTGAAAACTCAGAATATTGAAAGTGTGCTTCATAACATTGAAAACTACATTGCACAAGTAAGTAATATCTCCTCCACCTACAACATCTAACTAACAAACATACTTTCTACTACGTTTCTGCACCCTACCCCCGTAAATTAAATATACCAACTTCAAGATTGCACTACAGTGGAAAAAAGTTAATTTCCTAACCTCAGTGTATGGTGATTGTGATACAGTGAGGTTAGGAAATTTACTTTTTTCCACTGTAGTGCGATGTTGGAGTTGGTATATTTAATTTACAGTGGGTGTGGGGGGGTGCAGCGGGGTCTTGCCCCCCTGCAGAAATGTAGTAGAAAATGTGTTTGTTAGTTAGGTGTTGTTATAGGTGGAGAGGATGTTATTAAGATATGCATTGTAGTTTTCAGTCTTTTGAAGCACACTTTCAATGTTCTGAGTTTTCATTGTTTTGGGTTTTTAATGTTTTGGGATTTAGATATTTTGGTCTCAGTGTTAGGAAATTCAACAATATGAAATTTCAGTTTTATATATATATATATATATATATATATATATATATATATATATATATAAAATCTATATCTATGTGTATATATATATATATATATATATATATATATATATATATATATATATTTGTATGCATGCCTGCATGCAGGTATATGTATATATCTATATAATCTACATATACAAGTTGCATGCCTGTTCAGTCCTGAAACTGTGTAACTGAATTATTTTGCTACATCTCTGTCTTTGTTACAATCATTTTAGTTCATGTTTTCCAATTTTATATCATTTTACATGGAAACTGCTTCACATACGCCACTGAAAATGAACTTTCCAGATGCACATTTAGGGTCAACATATGTAAACAAATGCATGCATATATAAACAAATCAAAATAAGTAAATAATCAAACAAAATGAAACATAAATAAATCTATAAATAAAGCAAGCAAGCAAATAAATAAAGGGAAAAAGAGTCTCAGCAAGAAAAACATGTGAGACCAGAATTCAGTGAAAATGGTCTCTGGTTACCAAAGAGGGTACCGGGATGCATGAATCTGTGCAGGTAGGCACCAACAAACAGACAGCTGGTAGCATGAAAGGCCAGGGAGGTGACAGATAGAAACAAAAATATTTGGTTGGCAGTCATATTCTCATAAATGTTACTGGTGTCAGCAGACAACAAACTCCTGGAGGATAGGATTAGGCATGTAATTATCGGCAATGGTAATGGACAAGGAACAGAGAATAACAGATGGATTGGCAGGCAGCATAAGGATACTAGGTAGGTATCACCATCTTAGGCCTAAGGAGAGACGGAGAGAGACACAGATGGTGCTGCTCAAACCAAGGGTTTAAATGTACATCTTAGTGACTGAACCTTTTACTAAAATGAAGAGGGGAATAGTGTCATGGAAACAGAGGAAGATTGTAGGTACTCAGACATTAGTCAAAAGGAAGGAATGAAAGAAAGAAATAAAGGAAGAACGAAAGGCTATAGAACACAACAGAGAAACAAAAAAGATGGCATGAAACATATCTGAATAAATTTACAGTCAAAGGAGTCTAACAGGAAGACAAGAGATCTACTAGCAACAATGCAGGAAGAGAGGGCAGACATGCCGAGCATCACAGAATCATTGGCCAATAATAAAAAGGGGCATCACAAGGAAGATCTCGTATTTCGATTGTTCTCCAATGACAGGGAAGGGAGGGATGAAGATTGCATAGAGATGTGCAGCAGTGTGAGCACCACATGCAAGTTTAGAGGGCAGGAGGCACATGACTGCAATAACCAGGTGAAGGAGCACATATGGTCAGAACCTGGGCCATACTCTGTGCTAGTTAAAATAGAATGAGGGGAACAGTTGTGGAGAGCTACATCATACTGAATCCATACCAAGGAGATTGGTACAAGTATAAGAGAAAGACTATAGTGGGAGACTTTCAGGAGAGTGGATTATAATGAGCTGAAATAGGGTGAAAATTGTACTGGAGACTTGGAAAAAGTTGGGGGTGAAAAAGCTATGAAATGGGTAATGGGTGCAACATTCAGAGCTACTAATGAGAGTTTATAGAATAGTCAAAAACAGCAGAAAGAGAAGAAAGACAATCTGGCTACACAGGAAGTTAAGGCTTGTGACTAGTGTAAAAGATATGGCATTTGAGATGGGCAAGGGAGTGGGGTGATGGTTTGAATGAGATACATTACAAGAAGGCAACTAGAGGGGTAACAAACTAAGTAGGAGCAACAGAGGCATAAGGTGAAAGGGAAGGGGGTCAGGATAGGGGGTAAGGCTTCTTATGATGCACAGCAGGAAGAAAGAGTTTAAGGACTGAGCTAGCCTGCCTCAGCACTGAGTAAAGATGCAATGGCGGAATGTCATAAAAGACTATGAAGAAGGCAAAGGTATTAAGTCAATACTTAACTTCAATATCTATAATAGAAAGCAACTGACGGCTGCATTGCTGGAAGAGGGAAGGACATAGGAGGGAGAACAGTGGACGTACACCAGGATATATAGCGAAAGGGATGAATGAGAAACAACTTCTCTAAGGAATGATAAAGCACACTCGAAGAGCTGCCTCTTAACTTCCTTATGAAGCTGGACATTTTGCACACAGATTGTCCTGATGGAGTTTATCAGCAGACCTCTGTCCATTGGAAAAGTACCTGAGGACTGGCAACAATAATCATGATGCAGTTGTGCAAATATAAGGGAGCGCAAGAAAAATCCAGGGAACTACAGATTTGTTAACCTGGAAGAAGAGGCAGGATAAAGAATTCTGAGAGAAAGGCTGGTCATTTTCCAGGTGGTAACAAGTTGCATGAAACAACCATTATGGCTCATAGCCAATGCTGCCAACATCATTAAAGTGTAACTAAAAGTGAATCAGTATATCTAATATGGATCTCAAAGCAGATTACCCCCATTTTGATGTAATCCATTTCTTTTACATGGAGCAGAGTATACCCTAAATCTGAAACTAAAAAGGCTTCCTAGACAAAAGAATAAGAAGAATGGGAATGGGAGAAACCACAGGGAGGGGGATCGAGTGCCCGGAATAACACAGGAATAAAAGACTCAAGACTGAAGGAGAAGGACAGAGGGAGGTGGACAAATAGAACAAAGCAGAGTTCAATAGAGCCAAGACAAAGGAGCAGGAATAGCTCAGGAAGGGCCCAAAAGGATGAAGAGCTGAGTTGTCAGGATTTAAAGTCAACTAGAATTAGGCGAAGGATGAGAAATGCATAACAGAAAAGAGGGAAAGGTTCAAAAATGAAAAGATGGGTAAATAGGGGAAAGAAACAGGGTATATGGAATAAGGGAAGGGTACTCAGAGAGATAGTCAGGAAGAGGTTAAGAAATTCTGGATGTAAGCATCATTAATGTTCAAAAGTGGGGAAAGAGGCCCCATCTACCCAGATGAATGTTGAAGAGAAAGAGAGAGAGAGGGGCAGAGAGAAAGAATAGTGTGTGGGTAATGGGAGAGATGACTCATATCATGGAATATAAGGAGTACTGAATTGCATTAAAAGAGAGATAATCCTTAATTGCTATACAGAGAAGGCAGAAATCATATTGCTGTAAGAAACAAAAAGATGAAAATGAAGGAAAGGGAGAAAATGATGATTAAAAAATGGAAGAGGAGAGATGGACCATTCTAGAGGAGGAGGATAAAGGAAGTGTAAATAAAACAGTGAGGATGACAATTCAGAGGGGAGGAGAGTGTAAGAACATTTCATTACAGTTGGTGAGTTTTGACACAGAATGCATTCAATCTAGTTGACTGTTTTTATAAGTGAGGTAGTGGTAATGTGTGCTCCCTGATAGAATATTTGGGTTATTCAGTAAAATATAAGAGAATTCAGAAGCAAGACTTAAAGGGGAAGGCTCCTGTCTGACGAGATGTGTTTGAACAGAGGAAGCAGGTAGGGATGTCTTCCTTTCCTTCTATTATTTGCATTATAGTTAGAGCTGTTAACCAAGAAAGTAAGGGATTTACAAAGGGAAGGATACAACTAGCTTGGTAATAAAGATAGTTAGCCTTGGCCAATTCTGCTATGGTGAGACCAAAGTAAGCAGCTCAGGTCTACCACTCCACATCTAAGCCTGATTAATTAGCAAAAAAATATAAGTGAAAAAAGATTGTTTTAAAAAAGAATGTTTTTTATTCAGTCACTCTAAAAAATAAAAAAATAAGGAAAATTAGTGAAAACTTTGCAACAGAAACACAGACAAACAGATTTCAGAAAAGCATTTGAGGTTGGTTTGCTGATACTAGTAATGAGGTACCAGAAGAAGTAGCAGGAATCAGCAAAACCAACCTCAAATGCTTTTCTGAAATCAGCTTGTCTGTGTTTCATTTTCAATGTTTTCACTCTCCTTCCTTATTTTTTTACTTTTTACAATGACTGAATAAAATGCATTCTTTTTAAATTTTTTTTGCTTATATTTTTATTTTTTACTGTTTAGTTTTTTTTTTTCATTCTTCTCAGTGGATAGAATGTCCACTTCTGAAAATAGCTTTTCTTCAGTGTGGAGAAGCGCTCCACAATACTTGTACATGTAAACATTATCCAGTACATTTTTTTTTTAGAATCACTCTGGTATTTCAGGGGTGGATAAAAAACAGGCTCTTACTTTAAGCTGATGAGTGAAGGGTCAGTTTCTTTCTCCACTTTGTACCCTCAGACTGAAAAGATGGTTGCAAGCAAGGTAGAGACTAAAGAAAAGAGCCAAAGGTGCACGTCCGTCTCTCCCACCCTCTCTGGCTCCCTGTGTTCTCCCACTGTGCCAACTGCCTTGTCTTGATTTCTTGCACTAAGAGGTTGAGAGGCATGCAAATATATAAACAATAACCACTTGAACCACGCTGAAATCACCGAAGTCAATGCAAATTTATACTTGCTGCAAGTTTAACAAACAGTAAACTTTTACCATACACAGCTTCCTCAGGAAAATCTATCAGCAACATGAAGTGCTTCAGTTTAATACTCTCTAAAAGGTCACATGACTAAAATCACATGACTAAAGAATGTCACATGACTAAAAAGTGAAGTTAAGTGTTTCAAGATAGAATTTTTTTATAAAATAAGATTTGCCCATGCCAAACTCCAACCTGATATATAATTGCTTTCTACTTAACTCTACTTTTGATTATTCCATTTTTCTTTTCCTCTCTCTAATTCTCTTTTTCTTCCCCCTCTTTTTTCTTTTTATCATCTGTTTCTTTCTTCCTTCTACTAACACTCCTACTTTAATTACATCTATATTTTTGTGTCTTATCCTTGCTTTTTATTGTGATTTATTTCTTTAAACTAGTGTATAAATGTATTCTATTGCTTATTTCAACTGTATGTAATACTTCTTGTCAATGTACTTATTGTAATGCTATTTTTGATTAACTGTAACTGTATCTGGAGCTTTTCTCCTTGGGTCTCCACTGAAAATGGACCCTAGGCTCAGTTGGACCAACTCAGTTAACAAATGATAATAAAATAAATAAATAAAATAAAAACATATAATTATAAAATCATAAATTCTTAGACATTTAGAGTCATAAAAAATCATAAAATTCAAATAAATTCAAAGTTTCATGTGGATGTTATTCAGTAGAGGCTTTAAAGAAACCAACCATTTAGTCACGTGACCTGTTGATAGAAGGGTTGGAGGGTGGTATAATGGTTGAGGATTTATCTCACAGTCACATGGTACAAGTTTGATTCTCACGTTTAAATGCAAAATTGGCTAGGCTTAAAATGCCCAAAAGGTCAGTTAATCTTGTACTTACCTATGAACATAAGTGTCAATATTTAGAAAAGTCATTGAGGTAAAAACAGAGAGGATTGAAGAAAATGTAGAGTGATGATGGATCAGATGGAAAGGTAAAGCTGACAGGAAGAAATAGAAAATGTGGAATATGTATGCCAGAGAGAAAGACAAAATATTTCTTTGGGAAGTTCTTCAAGAAGTCAGGGAATAAAGAGGAAAAGGGGAAATTAAATCATAAGGAAGACAACAAATTAACTCTTAATGAAACCCTTGATCAAATAGGATGACAGAAAGAAGAGAACAAACTTAACTGACAGGAAATGTTTAAAGTAGGAAGAATGAGATGAATAAACATACTGGGGTAGAGGAACAGAGAATTAATTCACTATCACAAGAAGTGGGTGGGTGCAAGAGACCATGTTCGACTGTTTGTCCATGAAGACAGAGAAAGGAACCAAAGTGGCAGACATGGGGAAAGGACCCCAAACAGTATCAAAGCACACATACCCCAGTGATGCAATAAATAGGCAGTTAGGAATGAAGGTCCAAAAGTGTTAGTAGAACAAAACAAAATGGAATAAAAGAGGAGAGAAAAAAGAAAAGCAACTCAAGAGCAGGGGCAGAAAGAGCACAAACAAAGAATAATGATAAGAGGTATAACATAGGAGATAGTGTGAGCAGTTCAAAGCCATGTGGATGAGCAGGAGCTCAGAATCATGAACAAAGCAAAGGAAAATATGAAAAAAAGAATGACAACTAAGAAAAATACAAATAAGTGTTCAGATGGAACCTAAGAAATGTAGGTGAAAAGTGGAGATGAAGAAAATTTAATGAAGACTAGAATTGTGGTAAATAATGAACATTTTTAATGTTTTGTTTTCTTGCTATTCCCTGCTGTGGAGGACCAAAGCTGATTGGTCCTCTCACTGCACCCTGTCAGCCCATTCATTCCATGAAAGTGGGAGCTTGCAAATCCTCATATGAGGCTAAAGTCATATAGCCAATATATTGCTGACTGAGAATCCCCAGTCAGCTTATCCATTCTACAATGAGAATTAGTTGGTAGGGAGTGGGCCAGCTTTTTGGACTGGCAGAATAGCCTATCTTCTCCCTGTGGAACACCACCCTCCGCCAAATTGCTCTTTCAAGCTCTACTGCACATACCTAGGGAAGTGTGTCTCTGCATGCTCAGTTCCATACAGCTTACTGTTGCAACTTGCATGTGGTAACTGGACTTGTTAATCTCAGGCTCTATGGGGGTCAACATCTAATACTTCTGGCAGGTGTCACCCATGAAGGAAGCCAGAGCTGCCTCATTCCACTATGGATTGGCAATGGTCACTTACTCCGATACTCCCACACCTGCTCCTATTGTAAGCAGAGCTGCTGTTCTAACTCAGGCATCCTACAATATAGTCAGGGCTTTTTTCCCTCTATGCCACAAAGCTGGCTAGAATTAAAAAAAAAAATGAGACAGGGAGAGTAGAGAAGAAAAGATTTGTTCTGGAACTAAGAGGAAAAATGTGGAGACCATTGGCATGGATTTTACAGATAAAACAAATGGGAAAAATAGGAAAACTGGAAGGAAGAGGGAAGAGCAGTCAAAGAGGTGGAAGAAATAAAAGAGAAACTGTATAGAAAATAAACAGCACTACAGAACAGCTGGTAAAATACTGCAGCTAGAAGTGGTGGAGGATCTAGACAGGGAATTAACAGCAGAAGTGCAGAGGATGATAAAATTATGGCTCATGGAAAAAGCAGTAGGTCTGGATAGGTGGCCTGCAGAATTCTATATACTGGCCTTAGAGCAAATAATAGAGTACCTAGCCCAATCCTCTAACTGTAAATAAAAGAGAACCTAGCCCGATTCTCTAACTGTAAATAAAAGAGTACCTAGCCCGATCCTCTAACTGTAAATAAAAGAGTACCTAGCCCGATCCTCTAACTGTAAATAAAAGAGTACCTAGCCCGATCCTCTAACTGTAATTAAAAGAGTACCTAGCCCAATCCTCTAACTGTAAATAAAAGAGTACCTAGCCCGATCCTCTAACTGTAAATAAAAGAGTACCTAGCCCGATCATCTAACTGTAAATAAAAGAGTGCCTAGCCTGATCCTCTAACTGCTATGGAGAAGAGACAAAATTAGCTCCCTCGATGGATACTTAAATTGTTCTCGTTACCTCATCTTTAAAAGCCTTATAGGCTGGAGGCCCAGCCCTTTTATTGTACCCCTGGCACCCTGTGTTTAGCTATTAGCATGTATGCTGATGATAAGTGGGCAGTGGCTGATGGAAGTGAGCAGTCGATGCCAAGCCAGCTATCCCAGGGTAAGGGAAGGGTTACAGTTCTTATCACTGCATTGCTAAAATCTGCAGGAATGCAGGTGAATCAGGCCCATGAGCCTAGCATGGACATAGTGCAGTAGGTGCACTTGTCAGTCAGGTGACTCAATATATATGATTGCGTTCACGCACCTTCTGGATGCAGCCATACTGTAGCACAAAAGCTATGTGGGGAGGGAGTTAGGACAGTCCACAGGATCTGAAAGCATGTATACTTCCTAGCACCTGACTCTTGTCTCCAAATGTTAAATAAATGTCCTAATGAGGCTTAGCAGTCAAAGGCTGAATGTGCCAGAGGGCTGGCTTTACATACTTTGATTGTTAATGATCCCTGTGTGTGGCAAGGAATTAAATGTATTAGCCAAATACAGATATACTACGATGAAAGTTAATCTGCAATCAAGGGCAACACACACAACTTGATAACACCAATTAGACTAGTTAACATACATCTCCATTTCACAAATCCATTTTGAGTGGCATTAGGCATTATCAGTTGTATAACAGAATATTCCCAGCTTGTCTCAGCCCAGAACATCCATGTGAAACTTATTCAAGTTTGTGGCCCCTTCGTTTAAAGTTGAGAGCTCAATAGGTCAAGTCAGTCAGGAGGAGTATTTGCTTGCCACGTACAGTCAAATGGAATTTGTACTATTCCCTGGAAATGGTCTCTGTACTGCAGTCAAAAGAGAGGTTTTTTGTTTCAAGCATCAGTATTCTCATGTATATGAAAGCTGCCAGAATTATTTGAAACTCAGAGTAGATAGATTGCCTGCATCCTTCACTAATATAGTATCGAAACTAGACATCTGTTAGGCAATATTTTTATAATGCCAAAACATTTTATTCTACACTTTCCTGAGCACGTGTACACTTGTTTATACATTTATTTTTTAACTGTATTGCATAGATTATTTAAATAGAGGATTTTATTATTCAAATTACAGAAGTGTGTGGAAGTCTACTTAATAAGTAGGACAGTGATTTGCACAAACTGGTATATTATTATTATTATTGCCATCAAAATGCTAGAAAAGCAATTGACTTCTTCTATAAGCTTCTCCACCCTAAACACATAATACTCCAACACCTGTTACTGGATGGGGACATTCACCCAAACCCAGGCCTAAACTATACCCTAAACACTCCAAACTGCAATCCAAACAAAACTAATACCCCTACCATCAAACCACCAAACTCACTATCTATAGCTCACCTCAATATTCGCAGCATTGGCAATAAAATTGTTCAACTTCATGCCCTTTTAGATGTCCACTTATTTGATATCTTATGCTTATCCGAAACTTGGCTAAAACCTACTGTTAAGGACGATGAAATCACCCCACCAGGTTACAATATAACCAGATTTGACCGCATAGCCAAAAAAGGAGGAGGGGTAGCTATCCTCTATAAAACAGAGCTACAGGTTACTACTCTAAACCTGAACCCACCATCAGACAATAGTGCTGAAATACTTATCACCAAACTGCTAATCAACTCTTATAAGACCATAAACATTATCTGTATATACCTTCCCCCTGGCAATAATATTAGTACACTTGAAAATATCCTTAACTGGCTTTCCACCAATCTGCCACAAGAAACCTTAGTCCTAGGAGACTTCAATATAGACTGGATGACCTGCTGTAATATACTCCCTACCACCCATATTAACCTTTATGGCTTCACACAAATTATTAACGCCCCCACCAGAACTAATAGAACCAACAACAAAGAAAGCACCTTGGACTGGATACTTACTAATAATCCTCATCAAATGTATAAATCAGAGACCCTCCCAGATGACCTCAGTGACCATTCACTAACCTATATTATCAGACATAAGACCAACCTAACTCTCCCTCTCTCCTACAGAACTATACGCACCAAAATGCATTTTAACCCAGAACTTTTCCAAACTGAACTTAAACAATGTAATTGGTCACCATTAAAATATCTTCCACTCAATGAAGCAGTAGAATACTTTAACACTACATTCCTAACAATCCTGAATCATCACGCCCCATCACGCTCAGTTAGAAATAAAACTAAACCAGCACCTTGGCTCACCAATAATACTAGGCAAAAAATCCTTCTTAGAAATAAATCCTGTGCAAAATGGCATGCTACTAAAAGTCCTTCAGATCACCAAACCTTTAAATATCATAGAAATAATATCAAAAAAGTCATTCTATCAGACAAAAAGAACTTCTTCCTTCAAACACAGTAAACCTACCACAACGCACCTCAAAAATTTTGGACCAGCATTAACAAACTCCTTCACCCAGGTCAATCAATCACTCCCAACCCACTTGGCTCTAACCCTGACAACCCCTTACAAACAGCTAATGCCTTTAATTCTTTTTTCACTGATGCTATCAAAAATATCTTTCTCCCGATACCTTAAATCTTCCTACTTCAACCACTATCCCACCTCCTCCATTTTATTTTCAAGCAGTTTCTACTTCCTTTATTTGTTCCCTTCTCCTAAAATTAAAACCTACCACTCCCTCAGCTGACCAACTCCCTGTCGAATTCTTCCAAAAAGGAGCTAAAGCCATCGCTTTCCCCAATTCTAGACTGATCAATAGAACCATAAATGAAGGAACTATCCCATCTATATGGAAAATTTCCCATATCATTCCACTATATAAAGGGGGACACTCCAATGACTATTCTAACTTCCGCCCAATAGCTCTGCTATCTCCACTTGCAAAAATAATGGAAAAATGTATCCATAAGCAACTACTCTCACACCTTCTCAACTATGACTTACTTGCCAACTGCCAACATGGTTTCAGACCTTTCCACAGTACCACCACTGCCCTGCTATCCTTCTCAGACACTATCAACAATAACCGTAACAATAATATTCTTTCCTCAGCAGTCTTCATTGACTTATCGAAAGCCTTCGACATGGTTAATCACCAACTTCTCCTGCACATACTGAAATCCCTTTCACTTGATCCCCTAACCATGAATTGGTTTAAATCTTATCTTGAAAACCACCAGCAGGCTGTATTGTGGCAAAATAAACTGTCTGATGATCTACCCATCTCCCTTGGTGTTCCTCAGGGATCCATTCTAGGTCCACTCCTTTTCTCCATTTATATCAATGACCTACAAGCAGCAATACCACACACCACCTGCATTCAATATGCAGATGACTCTACCATTATCTGTACAGGCTCCTTTGAAACTGAACTTAAAACTCTAACCCAAAAAGCTTTCAATACTGTAGAACAATGGTTCTTAAAGCGCTGCCTCCTTCTTAACCCCCAAAAAACTAAACTCTTACTTTTCACACCAACCTGAAAATCCACCCCCATACATCTCACACTTATATCAAATGACGGCACCATCATTTGTCCCGTCCTAACCACTAAACTCTTAGGAATAACAATTGACAACAACCTCAACTTTGATACCCATATAAACAACACAATAAAATCAGTGAACAAAAAACTGGGATCCCTTTACAGAATTAAGCCCTTTCTTACTCCAGTAGCTAGGACTGTTACAGCCAGAACCCACTTAATCTCAACTCTATTCTATACCTCCCCCATATATACTAACCTTTCTAAAAACAACCTCAACAAACTGGCCACATCCTATAATAATATTGCTAGATTTGCCACAGGCTCCCCTTTCAAAACTCATCACTGTCTGAATCTAAAACAACTAGACTGGTTAGAATTTCACAATCAGCTTAAATTTCTACAGCTCCCCATAGTTCACAAGGCCCTGTATAAATCCACCCACACCCCGATACTCTCTACCCTCATTACTCCTTATAATAATAATAATAAAAAGTACCTACGCTCCTCAGATAAACTTCTTATTAATACTTCAAGATCCATTCACTCAGCAGGCGACTCCCTATACTCTAACTCGGTAGGAAAGCTATGGAATGTACTACCTACTGAACTAACATCACAAAGTTCTCTTTCACTCTTTAAAAAGAATCTAAAACTATTCCTAAAGAAACATTGGCTATGCTCCTGTACTAAGCCTGACTAACCTCTCTCCTTCTGAACTACAACTACTTCTTACTCTATAATTTTTTTCCTAAACAAACATAATACCATGTTATCATAAAGAATATGTATGTTTACATGGATATTGTATCTTATGTACAATACCCTTGATTCCTACTGCGAATTCTATTCCTGCTAAGACTAATTATTTTGTAAATAAAAAAAAAAATATATATTATTTTGTAACAACTGCTTTTTTATGTAATAACTTTTTTTTACTTTTTGCACATTTTATCAGCTACTATTTTTATCTGTTATTACTCTTAAAGTATGTATGTATTATTATTATTTCTATTTTTATTTTTGGAGCTTTTCTCCCCGGGCCTCTATTGAAAATGGACATGCATCCAGCTAGACTAGCCCGGTCAACAAATGTAAAATAAATAAATAATAAAATAAATCTGCTTTTAAAAGAGAGTAACTGCTAATTAGACTCCCCCCATGGCTACCATCCTGATACTGTCTTTCTCCTGCAACCCTGTCAGTGTTACTGATTCACATGCCACAAAACACTGAGGGTTATGCTACTCAACGCCAGGAGTTTAAATCTCAAAATGCCCATGCTCGAAGCACTCCTCAGTATGGAAAACGTCAACATCTGTGCAGTAACTGAAACCTGGTTCAAGGCTCCAGAGAGCACTCCAGCACTACCAGGCTACAACTCATACCACACGTTTCGGCCACAGAACATGGACCGAAACACAAAAGGAAGGCGTGTATCCATATTCATCAAGGATACCTACACCTCCAGGTTAGTGGCACAGCACGATAGCTCTGAGATCATCCATATGCAACTAACATTGGGCAAATCTGCAATGCAAATTGTGGCCTGCTACAGGTCACCCTCCATGACCCAGGACCACCACTCCACCTTTCTGGAGTCAATGGAAAACATGAAGGTCCTACCAAACACCCTGATATTGGGTGATTTCAATTACCTTACCATTCACTGGGAAAACTACTCCAGTACAAATTCCCAGGCCCAGCGCTTCCTGGAATTCATCAACTCAAACGCCCTGGATCAGCTGGTAAACTCCCCTACCAGAGGTGAAAACATATTGGACCTGGTCATCACCAACATGGGTGACAGGTGTCCCACACCAGAGGTCAACCCATCACTGGTTAGATCAGACCATAAACTAATCAATCTGGATGTCCAAACCCCACCCCACCCCCAACTAAGGAAACCAGAGTAAAAACTTTTCTAAAGCAAACTTCGCCTTACTTAAGACAGAGGTGGCAAGTTTCACAGCCCCCACGCTAAAGGATAATGCTGCCCAAGATGCAGAAACCTTTACAAATGCACTCTATGAGCACCTACAAGGATACATGGATTGTGCCATCCCTAGCAAAACCAAGACTCACTCCTCTAAGAGAAGGAAACCAGTCTGGTGGACACCTGCAATAAACAGGCTATACAATAGAAGGAGGAAACTAGTTCAGAAAAAAAGCAAATCCCAAGAAGGAAAGACATCCCTGATCAGTATCAGTAAGAATCTGAGGTCCCTCATGAAACCATCCAAGGCTAACTTCAAAAGAAAAATAGCCAAGGATTCAAAAGATAACCACAAAGCCTTCTTTAGCTATGTTAAGAATCTAAGTGTCAACTTGCAGATATGCACTGAACTAGTGCAAAATAGCACAAAATATACTGAACCTACTGATATTGCCAACATCCTGACAGATAGATTCAGTGCAAACTTCACCCCTCTCTCACCTCCAAAAGGGCCCACAACAATACCGGAAAAGTGTAGTGTCCCAAAAATCACAGACGCACAGGTGAAAACAGCCCTTTCAAAAGCCAAAAACACAATATGAATGGGACCAGATGGTGTCCCTGGCTGTGTCTTGCATGAACTACAGAATGAACTAACCCCCCACCTAAACACGCTGTTCAACCTCAGCCTCTCCACAGGCTACATGCCCAGAGAATGATGCACAGTAACGGTTATTCCTCTCCACAAAGGAGGGTCCACAACTGACCCTGGTAACTATCGCCATATAAGCCTGACTAGCCTGGTCTGCAATGCTATGGAGTGCATCATCATGGAACTCATTAACAAAGACATTGGGAACCTCCAAACACTTGACCTGACCCAGTTCAGCTTTGTTAAGGGCAGATCATTCCTACTAAACCTGGTTGACTTCTTCAAGACAGTCACCAAGGCCATAGATGAGGGAAAGGTGGTTCATACAGCCTACCTTGACCTCGCCAAGGCTTTCGACACCATTCCCCACTCGGGTATTACAGAAAAACTCACCAGCCTGAACATAAACCCCTACTTCACGAGATGGGTTGCCAACTGGCTTACAGACAGAACTCACAAGGTAAGAATAGTGGGCTACAAGTCCGACTCTAAACCAGTCACAAATGGTGTCCAGCAAGGCTTGGTCCTGGGACCCCTACTGTTTGGCATATGCTTCTCAGAAGTACAGACAAATACAGGAGTACTATGGCTAACCAATTTCGCTGATGACTGCAAACTGGGAGCCATAATTGACTCTCCGGCTGACACGGACATCCTCCAAAAAGGCCTTACTGAGACGGACACCTGGTGTCAAAGTCATGGCCTCAAGCTAAATGCCAAAAAATGCATAGCTATGCCATTCGGGAAAAACAAAACACCCACGAATTACCACATAGGTGCCAGCCCCTATAATACAGAAGAGGTAATAAGAGATCTGTGGACCCAGGTAGATAATAATCACTCCTTTGACAATCATATTGCCAAAGTAGTTAGGAAATCCTTCTATGTGGCCCATCTAATTACTAAAGGGTTCGCATCTAGAAATAAAGTGGTTATAGTGCCCCTCTACCCGTCACTCATTAGACCCATCATAGAGTACAATGCCCCATTCGGGATGTACCTCACAAGACACTTCCAACAGCTGGAAAGACCACAAAAGTACCTCACCAAGAGGATTACTGGTCTCAAACATATGTCCTATGCAGCCCGACTAAAAAAACTCTGGCTGTACTTAGTGGCATATCGCTTACTCAGAGGTGATCTCTGCCTGACTTACAAAGTCATGTCCAACTCAGCATTGATGGACATGCTCCACCTAAAGAAATTCAAGTCACTGTGAGCCACGCACTCTAGTGAGCTAAACCTCACCACAAGAATAAATAGAACATGCTGGAGGGACAGATTCCTGTCACAGAGACTCCCCATACTTTGGAACAGAATTCCTAACTTGATTAGGCAGAGCCCCTCACTAACACTCTTCAAGAGAAACCTTGATGAGTGGATGGGTAACAGAAAATACACCCCTGGGATCACTGGTTGGCTCTGCTTGACAGAGGATCAGTTAATTAATCAATGGGGAGGTGAAAGCTGACACACTCTGGCTAGGCTTATAAATGCCCTCAGGTAGATAGCCTAGTACCTACCTGTGAACCTATAAGTAAGGCAGCTACACACATATTACCTACTTTGCTTAATTCATACAAAAGAGGGTACCACCTGTAGTTTCTCTCCCCTTCACATCCCTGCATATTCTACTTTCTCCTCTCCCCTTCCACTCTTCCTGTCTTCATTCTCCCCTATCCAGTGATCCAGCTCAGCTTCTTTGCTGTATATAGTATACATAACTTTGTTTGCTTGGTTTAGCATTTTGGCCATATAGTACTTTATAATCATGATGGCTAATTTTTTCGTTCATTTTACAAAGCTTAATGGCTACTGTCTCTTATGTATGTATGTAAAATGTTTTTCTTTGTATCTTACAGTGATTTCTTGCTTTACTTTCCAGGCTGAGTCCGAAATTATCCAGTTTGATCAATGTTATATCAAAGTTAACAAATTAAAGTAAAATAAAATAAAGTTCATCAGATCTGAGAATGAGAACTCAACAAAGTAAAAATGAAAATAAAGAAAGATAAAAAACAACTCCAAGAGACAATCAAAAAATGACATCACTAACAATACCAACCCAAACTGAAAAATGTACACTAAATTATTTTAAACTAACCGAAAACATAAGCCTAAACAATAAACCTATAAAATCATACTATAACTCTAAACTACTAAAGGTACTGCAAAAGTATCAGAAATATTCTGAAAAATGTAACTTACCTTAGAACTAGAGTACAAAATCCCTTTGAGATGGCCATTTTACAAAAACATATGCAACTTCAGTAAAAGTCTGAAAAAGAAAATAAGCAATTACCATATCATATATCCAAGTGAAAAGTAAGCTTGATTAAAACAAATGAACAAATTGAAAACACGGTGGGTCTACTGTTATATGAATGAAATATCTTATACTGCATTGTTGGAAATCTGTCTAAAATTACTTTGTAAGCTGTTTCATTATCATAGCTACATCCTCACACTTTTCATTTATTTAGTTATTTTCATTCGGTAAGTGGGTCTCCATTTCAAATACAACCTAGCTACATTAATCAAAATAAAAATATAAATAAAATAAAGAGAAAGATAAGGATGGGGATTAATCAGTAATATAAGGTAAATAGTCAAAGAAAGGGACATTATAGTATGCAAATGATATAGCCTGAAACCAGAATAGTACTTTGTTGTCACATTACTATTCCTGCTTAGTCTTATAAACCATGCTAAAGTGCTTCTACCCTATGGATGCCTGGATGAAGTAAGAACGCACAAATACATTAAACCTTAGAACATCTCACCCTGGCCATGTATGCCTGCTGCAGCAAACCTTACAGCCTGACACATGCCAAATTATTTCACCAAAAGAGTACATGTGATGGCTACTCTGACACCCTTATTGTTCCTGTATTCCAGCTTCTCACATTGGCTCTGGCAAATATTCTCTTTCCAACATCTTCCCTGGTGATGAGTGCTTTAAGAGCAGAAATATAACCTGAATAAATAAACTTCCCATATCAAGCATCACCTTGAATTCTGAAAGTCTGTCACATCATGACCTAGAGGCAATATTAGGTTTCCTGGCACAAAGCCTCATTTGACGTTTAACTAGCTACATCATCAAAAGGTAGGTACAGTGTTGAAAAATAGGTAAGCACTTCAGCAGGAATACGGTGCAACAATCTTGATCTTAATGCACACAGTTTGCAAGCTAAACAAGTACTAAAGCTACAGTCTCAAAATTTATCTCCTTTTACTTTCTAGGGGTCTTTGTTTATCCACTGGAAGAGACTGAGTTGGTGATAGGATTTGAAGCAGTGACCGGAGAGAGGAGTATCACTTTTCGAGTTCAGAACCGTCCAAAGTCTGAGGACTGTTGTGTGGATTGTTGCCGAGGCTCTGTCCTAGCTCTGGGCTGCACCAATGGTAAGTTACAGGTTTGAGCAGACATTTAGATGCATCTGCACTCCTGAATAAATCACATACACACTACTTGGAAGGTTCTCTACCTATTTAAGGGCCTGGGTAGTGGCACTGTTGTATTTTAAACTCTGCTAGGTAGAGACCATCATAGAAATGAAAACTCACTGTTTAGTGAACCAGTGAGTTAGATTTAGCCACTGACTACAAACAAATAAGCATGGCATCTTGTCTTGTTCCTTATACTTGAGTCACTGATACTGTAGTTAGGTGTTCAACTGTTTCCATCGCAGTAGCCACCAACAGACTGTATTCTAATTTCTATGTCAATGTGATGCATGAAATGGCTGTACAGTAGGTAGAACAGAAACTGAGTTTACTACCCACATCAGTAAAACAATACTGAAATCCACTGCAACTACAATGTTCTGTCACAATGAAGAAGGCTTTTGCATTCCTTGTTTTCATCCACGAAATACATCAGTAGAAAGCTCTAGATCTTTAGCTGCAAAAATCAAAATAATGTCAAAGTATTACTCTAAGCTTTCAGAAGTATACCCCATATTTACAAAAATGTTAACTCTCTTTATAGCAGCACATCTTCTCTCATATATTCAAACTCTCATTAACTACTTCTATTTTTCTTACAGCTTTTAAGTACGTGTACATCATTCCTCACCCCAAAAAAACAAACCCTAAGAAATATGAAAATTACAGACCTATAGCAAATCTATGGCTTATAACAAACATATTTTAAAAACATAGGCAAACAACTCTGGGATCACATAAACAAATATACACTTCTTTGTTGTATACAAGATTATTTCATAAAGTGTTTCAGTACCATGACAGCATTATGTTCTAATGACACCATTTCTAACAATGTGAATGATTTAAAACTAATAGGGATCTGTTCATTGATACCAAATGCGAATTTGAAATAGTAAATCACAAACCTGCTCCTTTACAAACTTAGCAAGTTCGATTTTGGCCCATATAAAATAAGGTTAAATCTATGGAAATAAAGAAAGAAAGATATGACTGGGAACATCACTGAATGCAATGTTTTTTGACAATACCACCAGACAAGGTCCCTTATAACAGGTAAATTAGAAGGTAGTTATACAGTACTGGGGGGCTATTTATCAAGGCTGCAATTTTATCTCTTTAAAGTTATGTTTCAAAGTTACCTCCAAAACAAGAGCTTTCCAAGTACATCTAGGAACCTCTCTTTCAGATGAAGGCACTATTGACATAGGATTCCATTGTTATTTCCATTATTCATCAATGATATTTCCACTGACCTGTCCCACCTCAACTTGGTATTTTCTGCAAATTATTTCTTACCACTTGAATCATGTAAGTATAGCTTGTCTCATCAACAGAAACTACAATCTAGTATTACAAATGTATGCCATTGGATGAGTAAAAACATGCTCCTAATTAATCCTGTGAAGTATAACATCATGATATTTGGCACACCCAAAAAGCTCCCCAACCTAAAATCTAATTATTAGTGACACAGACTGCAACTCACTACCACTAGTAACAGAGCAGAAGTAACTAGGGTTCACTTTCGCCCCTACTCTTTCATTGACTAAGCATGAATGCAATATCATTAACAAAACACTCCACCAGCTAAAGTTATGGTATAGAATTTCATCTCTCCTCACCCCTATAGCTTGTAATGCCTTAGTTAAAATTTGCTTATTCCTAAAATTGAATATGAGCTCCTTCTTCTAACCTTACAATCACATCTAAAATACAAACTACTATAAGTACAATCTGCAGCTATATTCTTGTAGATCCCCAAGCCTGTCACTGCCAACTTCTACAGAGGTGTAACTGGCTACCTGTAAGTGACAGTGCCACATTTCTTCCAAGATGTCAAATCTACCACCTGTTAAAAATGGGACACTGTTCCCACCCACAAAATCAATCTTACAAATGAACGAGTCTAACTACACTCTGAGACAGTCAAAGAAGATAGCATTGACCTCATTTTAAAACCTACACAGCAGACAAGGCTATCTCTTGCTACGTCCAGCTGTTTGAAATTGGCTACCTGCACAAGTGAGACAGCAAGACACACTTCAGTTATCTAGAAACAAACTAAAAGAACCACTGTTTAAGGATAACAAATGTTCTTGCTTTCATGACAATGGCTTCTCTTTGCAACTCACACTGTAGTCGTATCTTTCTTGCAAAGATATACTTTTACAAATGGCCACTGGCTGAAGGTCTACCTTAATTGTACATACTGTAAATAATATCACTTGCATTTATAACTATAAATGACGTACACATGTATTGTCTCTACTTTGTTACTGTACTCTGTATGACTCTGTGTATTCTTTAGTTTATGTATAATTTATGTTATGTACCACGATACCTGGGTCAAGGCTGAAAATGGTCTGTCAACCAATCCACTTAGCTAGTTATCAAACTGAAATAAATAAAATGAAATAAATAAATATGACTTATAGACATGCCCTATCATGTACAAAAAAATAACACAAATAACACACAGTGTACAAACTATTCTGTTTAATTTGTTACTCCATATGGTTGTAGCCCTTAAACTGAACTGTATAGTTCAAAAGTCTGAATTTATAAAATCACCTTTTGTTTGAAATTTGTAGCCAGCTTGACAGTATATTAACCAGAAAGAGGAATGACACAATTAATGCAAATAACATGGAGAGAATCTGCGTAAGTGCTCCCTGGCACACCCAAGTGACCTCTTTCTATTTGAAACAGTGTCTGCCCTCTGTAAGATATTATCCTTTTGCCTCGTGTTTCAGTTTTTTTCAAATTATACAACAAAATTAAGGAAACAATACTTGACAAAGATTTCAATGATTGTATTGATAACACTTATAATTTTACTGTGTCATGAGTCTGGTATTCAATGCTAAAATACATTTTAATAATCACTGAAATATTGCTATGCGTTAACTTTAAAATAATCCCTCAGCTTTAATATATTATACTTCAAATGGTACACATTTATTTCCCTTTTGTTCTAGTACTTTAACTTTTATACTATGAATACAACATTTCTACTAGAAAAGTATATCTGTTAGTTGGAACTAGGAAAAAACAAAATTTCACCAATCAGAAGAGCAAAAATTAGCAGCAAAGGATGTGAACCACAGGTGCAAAATCCAGTAAAATACCGTTCATTGGTAAGCGCTTTTGTCAGGTTTAAAATCACCAGACTTCTTTAGACACCATTTTACAAACATGCCCAGACATTTATACCAGTGACATAACTACCAGCAGCCAATGACATCAAGTAAACACAATGCTAGTTGCCCACCAGGATTAAATGACTTGGTGTCCATTTCTAGTTTGCTTAAATTAAAAGCCTATGATAGATATAATTACATTCTTTATCCCTCGAAACATGTGGCAATGTATAAATTCAAGTGGTAGATGAATGTAATGCAACATTAATAGCTGAGTGATAAAGAAAGTCTTGGGTTGCTTGCTGCAGTTTATTTTCATAAATGATCTGATCTCTCCTAAATAAACTAGGGTTCATTATAACTATCAACCTGTTCTGGCAGGCCATTTCTGGAGAAAATAGTTCTGAGCACCACAGTGTGTTTGCCTTCATGTGTATGATCTCTGGCCATTTGATATAGACATTATCTGCTATAAGAGAGCTATTGTTTATAAGTGACTATCAGATTATGAAGACAAACCAAACCAATGAAAGGCCTCCCATACCACAATGGATTGGCACAGAAGCTACCAGTCTGATCAGATGCAATCTGTTTACTATGATTTTTCTTCCTCTAGCCTGGTCCCCATAATATAGAATGCTCTTAAGTCTTCTTAAAGTTTTCCTAATGAATTGAAATCCCTTGTGGCCTGCCTTTTTTAATCTGACATTCTGATAATTTGGTTTTGATCTGTCCACCTGATTCTGTCTCCCAAGAACAATCAAGTTTACAACTCAGCCTCTATGAGATTGAAAATGGCTTTTGGACTTTGAACTCTAACACAAAGTATCCAAAACATTTTGTATTTGAACCTTCTTCCTATGATCACTCTTCGTTCATCGCCACATCTATAGCTAACATAAGTACTATGCTGATAAATTCCACCAGTAATTTCAGTGAAACATTAGAACATTTTTTTAGATTGCAGGACATGTGAAACTGCTAAATAAAGCAATTCAGAAAGTCAGACTCGTCTATGAGACTGTTAATAGATCCAGAACTATCCAGGCTTTAGTTCTGCCATCTCTTTATAAGAATGTCATTTGTTTATGAATCTTTAACTTTATACCACAACTAAACCAGCAGAGGACCGCAGTATTTCCTGCCATTTCAGATATTAGAGTCAGTGACTTCTCTGCATGATAGTCCATTGAGTGACTGAGGTTCTCCAATCATGGCTGTCTGGTCCAATTCCTTACAAACTTACATGAGAAGAAAAACCCTTCACTATGCCTTATTTCAGTCAAGTGTTTCTAAACTATGAAGCAGTCACAAATAATGTGTTTATAGGTCCATGGGTACTTAGATACTTACTAGTCTACTCATTTGTAAGGGTGTTAAGAAGCCTGGCCTTATATTCCCATGGTAGTTTTTTAGCTGTATATTTTGTGTATGAATAACCAAGGGGCAGATAGAACAAAAATATGTTGGAACATTGACATGTTGCCCATTTCTAAAAGATGCATGGGTGCTAAGCTGGGGTGCATTTATGGTTTCCCTTCCAGTCATCCAAATTTAATTAAATACAGTAAGAGAATTACTTTGCTTTATAAGCAGTAGAAGATGGTTCATTAGAGTAGCATTCTCTGTGATGTATATCTCTCCCTCCAGCATGTCCTGTTTATGTTGCAAAAATGACTGAGAGTCCTTGATCAGATGTTTATCCTACCATTCAACTTCTGAATGTGTAATAGGTCTGACAGGATAGGGTCTGCCTCTGTTGAAGCTCTATATGCGAGGCAGAGGTCATCTCATAGTATGTTGTATAATACAGAGAAGAGGATCAAAGCTCGAAGATTGTCCACATAGTTTTTATGATTTAGGCCCTGGACTTTTTGTGAAAAAATATTGTGGTCATTACAGTTGTGCCAGTTGCTTGGATAGGTATATGCCAAAAGGAGCATTATATTCGATGATTAGCCTAGTGAGAAGTGAGTACCATGGAATCATTATATCCATGGACCTGAGCAACATATATTTATATATAAACTGTGCAATGAAAATGGACTCCCTTACAATCGTGGACACATGGTGATAAAAGCACAGTTTGTTGTAGATGTAAATTCCCAGATAGCTGACTGTATGATCAGCTTTTGAGAGGTGTCTTATCAAAGTGAGAGTTACAAGGGAAGTCATGCATGCCAAAGGATAATATGTCATGGTCCTGATATCAACTATTTGTTTAGGTAAGACCCTCTTGGAGGATCTTTGTGCACACTGTGGAATTTAGAACAGCACCAAGTTTACACTCATCTGCAAACTTTGTCAGCCACAAACCCTTACAATTTGATTTGACCTCCAAGAAGTAAATGACAAAGAGGAGTGTCTCAAGGACTGAATCCTGGGGTGCACCACTACTGACATGTCTTTTGTAGTTGGTAGAGATGCCCAAACTAATTTTCTGGGTTTTATCTGTGAGCCAATTTGCTATACAGTGAGTTACATAACAGATGACATTTAACTTGGAGAGTTTATTCATGATATCTGAATTTGGGTATTGTCAAATGCCTTTGTGAGGTGTAGATATGTCTGTACTGATCCACCCTCATCAATTTCTTCAGTACCCTTCTCAAAGAAGTGTACCACAATAAGTAGGCAGGAGCTCCCTGTAATGAATCCGAGCACACTTAGGCTAAGAGTTGTAGGCTGTTTTGGTCCTTATTTATTAATTCCAGAATGATTCTTTTCATAGCCCTACAGATGAGGTTGGTCAGATATATTGGTGTATAATTTCCTGGATCAGCTGACACCCGATCTTTGTGCAAGGAGTTGACTGCTGCTGTCTTTCATTCATCTGACATGAAGCCTGTTTGGAAGTTGTTGTAGGTCTGACAAGTCCTGTATCAGGATGACCAGTAGGCAGCCTGGTATGTTATCTGGCCCTATGGAGTTAGTGTTTTTAGCCTTGGACAGTGTCTTGAGGACTTGTACTTGGGAGATTCAAGGAGGAAGTATTAATGTGGGTATGTGATCTGGAAATACAGGAGGTGGGGGTGAAGTTTGAGCTAAAATTATCTTTTAGTAGACTGGCTATGTCCCCTGGATGTGATTATGTGATATAATTTATTGTTAGCTAAGTGGAGTGCTGTAAATTATTTATATGTAATTATTCTTCACCTAGGTGGCTGTTTTTACTTCATATCTGGCTTTGGTTGATTTTATCAGGCTTCAGCATCCACTGTTGAGTTTAGCAAGGGCATTTTATCATCTTGAGAGTTAAACTTATTTTTTGTGCAATGAGTTTTTATTTCCTTTTATTAAAGATCCTGTTTGTATTTGGGATCAACTGCAGAGATTTATTCTTAAATTTGGCATTGCATTTACTTCAGAGGGGCACAAAAACACCTCTGTAGCTCTTTACATATGCATAGAGTGTGGTGGTAAAGGAGTCCACATAACAGTGGGGTCATCAGTTTGAATTTAGTCACGTCATCACTCTGATTTAGCAAATTAGCTTTCACATAATCTCTGAATAATGAAACACTGGAGAATGCTTCTGGCTTCCATCTTATGGTGAACATGATGGATTTGTGGTCCAATTTGACAAGGGAGGTAGTAACAATTGGGTAGAACAAAGCTGGACTATATTGGTAAGAATCAAGTTTAGGATTCTGTTGCCCTTGTTGGGGTACAGACTAGCTGGTCCAAAGAGTTTGTACTGATGAAGTTCAGAAATTTCTTGACAAATATGTTTGTGGTTGTATCAGCCTCTCAATTAAGGTAGGGGTAGCTGAAATCTCCTAGGAGCAGTAGTGTAGTTGGGGTAGGATGAAGGGAGCAATTGCCTCAAGGACAAAGTGTTAGAGGGCATGAATGGCTAGGCCATCTGACCCATCCATCATTCATACTGTGGAATTATGTATGTGGTCTAAACTGTAGTGACTGCTTAGTACATTGTAACAAACACTTTGCTACAGTTTAATTGTTCAAAATTATTTTTGAGCAAAAAAGTAGACAAAACAACTTTGATAAACACTGAAAAAGCTATGATTCTTTACTTGTGCCACTAAACTACTATTAACAAGTTAAGCGCTTTCATCTATGAGAAACTAGACTTCATCAGATAAAAACCCTTTAAAAATATTGCATTTAAATATACTTTAAAAATCACATGACCAGCAAGCCCTCATCCAATACTTTTAAAGAGCCCCTTGTAGGTGTTTTCTAAGTATCTATGTGATATGGTACAAAATAAATCCTTTAAAGGCACAGGCATTGTTCGCTGTCACATAAATTTACACAATCATAAAATCTTTATAAATTCAAACCAAAATATGTGTACAAAATATAATATACCCATCCTATTGCTTATCTTAAAATTGCCTTGAATTTTAATAGGCAGAAGAGAGCTGTATGTTCATTTAAACCTGGCCAGCTTCCTGCATTTAATTGTAGCTGCCAGTAAAGCTCCCTTTTCTCCAACAACAAAGATCAAGTCCCCCTCTTAAATTAGATGTCACCCTTTCTATTATAACAAATTTAAAATCATGTCCCAGTTTCTCATGTACTTGTTTAAACGCAGTGTCAGTTTGTTTTTTTCTTTTTGTTTCATAATTATGTTCATATATTCCATCATTTAGCTTACATTTTCTCTTAACAATATAGAAACTGGGACATGTTTGTCATAAACAACCCCCAGTGTCTCACAATTAAATTTATCTTGCATTTTAAAATTATGTGTGCAATCTATCACATGTATGAATAAATTTGCAATAGGAAAAGCATCCGCATTTACTCATTCTGGGATTACTAATATTGTTAATAATCTTCCCCTTCTCCAAAATGTTCTTCATGTTATTAACTTTTTATATAATATTACTGACCCATCCCCTACTTTCTTCCTAACCAGTCTGTCTTCCTTTATAATAGACCAATTTTATCAAAAAAAATTGGTGATTTTACTGTCCAGTGTATACATTGCTATAAAGGAGTTCCTAAACTCATTATTTACTGGTTCCTTATTAATTGGATTTGGGTTCCTCTCCATGGCAGGCCCACTTTCAATATTTGTATTATTTAAAATCGGGCAAAATAGTTTTCTCTTTTGTTAATGAATTCATACATGAGGTTAATCATGAATGTCTCTGGGTAACTCCCCTTTATAAATATTTGTTTGAGAAGAAAGCATTCATCCAAAAGCTGTACATCTAATGTGGTCATATGGGCTGCTCATACAAATTTCCCTTTTATGAATGTTCTTTTTTGTGAAAAAGGGTGAGCGCTAGTAAAGTGTAGAAAGGCATTAGAATAAGTAAGCTCCCTGTAAATCTTTGAAATGTAACTACAACTTGAAATGTCCTTCATAAGCCATATATCTAAGTATGCTATGCGTTCCTCCCCTAATTCATGTGTGAACTTCAAGAATTCTGTGCTCTTTTAATATTCTCAACAAAAAAAGGAATAGCAGTATTTTGTCTTTACTTTCATTCCACATAATAAAAATATCATCAAGATACCTGATATATAGCTTACATGAGTCCATAATTTTGTTGTTAAATAAGGAATTCCTTTCTCACTGGATCATAATGATATTTGCAGATAAGGAGCCACATGTAAACCCATCGATACCTTTTATTGCTGTAAATAATATTGCCCTTCAAAAAGTATGTAATTATTTTCCAGTACAATTTTTTCTAAAAGTTCTTCATAGAGGTTAATTTTATGTTGTGGGACCCATTTACTCAATAAGTAGTTGGTAAACCATAGACTCCTGATATTATATGGGATTACTGTATATAGATCCTTTACATCAACTGTTAAAAAAACAAAATCCTCTTTATATTCCAAGTTCATGGGTTCATAGCTAGGTACTAGGCTATTGGTCCTAAGGCCTATACAAGCCTAGCCAAAAAGGTACCCTGGCTTTCGGCACCCAAGAACATTATTTTCCTTGAGCGTCCACTATTGAATGCACGGGAGGGTTCAATGAGTTCTTGCAAGTTATCTATTTTACTTAAAAAATCCCATGAATTCTTGCAGACATGCTACTCCTGTTTCAGAAAATGTTTTAGTTTTTCCTCAAGAAATTTTGCACAGCATAAGTGATAGATCCTCGAGTGTCCACTATTGGATGCACAGGAGAGTTCAATAAATTCTTGCAAATTATCGGCACTCCAAATATGGCTAGTAGATTGGAGGTTAAGATGTTTAATTTGTTGTTGAATAAACAAATCATTTAATTGTGTCCTAATTTTTCTATATGCTGTGTTCAATTCATGTTTGAGGCCTGTCTATAGGTATCTTCAGATAAAATCTGGAGCATTCTATACGCATAATCAGATTTTTGCATCATAATTAACCCTTTCCCTTCATTGGGCTTTATTATTCTAATATTATGATTCCTAATATCTTCCAACTTCAATTCATCCTTTGTGGTGTCATATTTATTCTCTTCTTTATTATTAAGCATGTTTCTTACATCTAATTCACACATTTTTTTCAAATAAGTGCAACATTGGGTGTAGTAGGGGCTTATATGTACTTGCCACCTTCAATACCGACAAAGCTGTGGACAGCTCACTAAAAATAATACTAAAGTTTAACTGCCTAACACAGTGTTTGAGTTCCATAAGCACATTTGCAATATTGGCTTTTTTAATTTTAAAATATAAGGTAAATTTAATTGTGAGACATCGGGGGTTGTTTATGAGGTGTTATGTAAAACATGTCCCGGATTCTATATTGGTAAGACAGAATGTAAGTTAAAGGATAGAATATATAAAGTATGAAATAAAAAGAAAAAATAAACCAATGCTCTGTTTAAAAATGTACATGAGAATCCGGGACATGATTTTAAATTTGTTATAACAGAAAAGGTGACCCCTATTTAAAAGGGGCACCTTGGTCTTTGTTGTTGGAGAAAAGGGAGGTCAAGTGACAAGTTCTAGTGTTTTCAGTGTTTATTAAAATGATTTTCTTTTTTTTTGTTTGTTTGTTTTTAATTTTAAGTTGTGCACTGTAGTGCTCACTGGGTGGTGTAAGCCATAGAGACTGTTTGCTACACCTGCAGCAAGCTGCTTGCTACAGTTTAAAACTAAAAATAAACATTTTTTTTCATCTATCTCCATGTGGGGTATAAACTGTACTGTAGCAACTGCTTGCTAAATTCTGAGTGGGTGGGGGGGGGGGTCAGGGGCATGGCACAGAAATTGGACCAGATTGATTCCTGCATTTCAGGAGTCGGATGTAACTGATCATGGATTTTTTTTTCTGCAATTCCTTTGAAGATGGTGCATGAATGTGGTCACTTGGTTGGTGTACCAGTAGAATGACCTGGCCTTTTTGTTTTTTGTTCTAGAAAGATTTGGTTTGAGCATCTAGCACACAGAAGGTAGTAAATAATTTGTCTAGACAAAGTATGGTGATCGGCTTTAGATGTACAGTGTTGTACAGTGCTGTACAGAGTGCATCCCCATGACTGTTAAGCTGAGGCGATAAAGTAAAACAACCAATAAAAAAATCTGATAGAATTCCAGCCAATAATGTCTATTCCTCTAAAACATCATTAAATTAATCCCTGTCACTGAGTAATCGCTACTATTCTCAGCAGGTTTGCACTGTGAATAGAAAAACAATTTTATCTGTAATCTAAAGTAAAGAGTAAATGCAAGAGTATAAAATGGTAGGGATTTGCATAGAAAAAGAAAACAGTTTTATTAGCAGTATGAAGTTGAAATCTAATGAAGTAACTATTGAAAAATACCCACTGTAATAAAAAGGACTATCTGTTAAACTCACAAGTAGCCAAAGGTCTGATTAATGCACAGTATAAGTACTTTTGACTGAACCTAAATACACTGTAAAACACTGAAAAGGAGTGCAAAATTTCTGGGAAAAAAATTAGATGAACTAGAAGTATCAGTGGATTTATACATGGCCAGGAACTGCTTAAAACACAAAACCAGTGACTTTAGTCACATGGACAGTGAAAAGTTTATGCAATTCAAT
Organism: Protopterus annectens; assembly: GCF_019279795.1. Taxonomy (NCBI): domain Eukaryota; kingdom Metazoa; phylum Chordata; order Ceratodontiformes; family Protopteridae; genus Protopterus; species Protopterus annectens. The sequence continues at coordinate 890,564,740 of NC_056734.1, forward strand.
AAAATAAACAAAAACTGCTGAAAACACCAAACCAAAACTATGTACAGCAATAAGACATACTTCCTCGATTAATGTGAGGAGTTTATAGTCTGGAAAGCAGCAGGAAAACATTCTTTAGCAATTGCACGTCAGCTTTCTCTCTGAGTGTCTTGAGAAAAATAATGGGATATGGCTACAAACCCTGCTAAGCTTAAGAGCTCATGTGAAAGAACCTATGGAAAAAACAGCTAGATCTCCAGCCAATAATGTACAATTACCTGAAACAGCAGTAAATTATTCCTTGCCACTAAATAATCACTGCTACTCTCAGCAAGTTTACATTCTGACTTAATATTCAGCCATTTGCCTTTTACTTTAGAGTACAGTTAATGTTGGTTTTCAAAAGTGAAAAAGAATTACAGGGAAATAGTTTTATTAGCAGTAAGGAGGGGCAATCTAATGAATTATTGAGAGCACTCACTGTAACAAAATGGAGGATTTATTAAAGTCAAAAGGAACCATGGGTCTAATGAATGTATAGTTTAAGTGCTTTTAACTAAAAAAATGTAAAACAGTGGAAAAAACATGCAAAATCACAAAAAAATTGCTTACCTAGACAGAAGTATCAACAATTTTTTTTTTAATTGCTAGTTAACTGCTTTAAAAATTTCAGTCATATAAACTATGAACAGTTTTTTAAATTTTATAGCATATGCCTTCACCTGTGGCTGGCTACAAGAATTACGGCTTCTAAAGCTATTTGGAAATACAAAGCTGATATATAGATTTTTTTGCTCTAACTGTTTCTGTGATATTTAACAATCCTGCTCTTAGTTTGACATTTTTAACAGTATTCTGCAATAGTTATGTTTTGTGAACATATCTCAGGGTTAAGTTCCAAGGTTTTTTTTACTTGTCTTTACTTCTGTTCTGATTCAGTCTCCATTTTTTCTCCCACCTGTTTGCCCAATATTTGTTGTATTCTTAAAACTTGGTGGCTTTGCCTGCCTCTACTATAAATTTGAAATTGGACACTCCTCCCAGTCCTATTGCATTAGCTCATTCTATTGTGTACAGTCAGATCATTTGGAAAGGCCCAATCTCTTAGTTTTGTAATCTTGAATTATCCTCTATTTCCTCCATTCCTACTTAACTAAAATAAACTTTATTCAGCTGCTTTTATTGTATTTGTATCCCTTAGATTCTTAACCTTGAATTATCTTCTGTTTCCTCCCTTCCTACTTAACAAAAAAAATTATTCAGCTGCTTTACTGTTTTTGTGTCTCTTCCTAATTTACTATTTTATTTTGCTTTTCTGCTTTTTATTAAAGTGTTTAGTTTGCATTTATTCTGCTGCATTTATTAATGCTTGTTAGTAGCCTGATTTAATTGTAATTGTTACTCTAAGTGTCTTAGTTTTGGTTAAATGACTTGGGCTTCAGGCCAGTTATTTTACATTAAGAACGTTTGTGGTCTACACTCTTGTGGAACGAGAGGATAGCCTCTGCCCTTCTGAGCTGGGAAGTGCTGGGTATTGGCCTATTGTGCCAGTTGTTCTGTTTCTTTGTTCCAGTTTAAGCACTTAGGTTCCAAAGCAGTTATTTTACATTAGGGAGATTTGTGATCTAGACTCTTGTGGCAGAAGAGTGTAGCCTACACCATTCTAAGCTGGGAATTGCTGATTGAAGTGTCATTGTGTCTGTTATTCTGTAAATGCCTTAGTTCTAGTTCAAGCACTTTGGCTCCAAACTAGTTACTTTACATTGGGAGGGTTGTGGTCTGGGCTCTTGTGACAAGAAAGTATAGCCTGCAGCCTTCTAAACTGGGAATTGCTGGTTGAAGGCATTTTTTGTCTGTTATTCTGAAAGTGTCTTAGTTCTGGTTTAAGCACTTAGGCTCCAAACCAGTTACTTTACATTGGGGGTGTTGTGGTCTAGACTCTTCTGTTGGGAGAGTGTGGCCTACACCCTTCTAAGCTGAGAACTGCAGGTGAAGGCTTATTATGCCTATTATTCTAAGTGTCTTTATTCTGATGTAAGCACTTGGGTTCCAAACCAGGTACTTTACATTAGGAGGATTTGTGGTCTAAACTCTTGAGGCAGGAGAGGATAGCCTATGCACTTCTAGCTGGAAACTGCTGGTTGAAGGCCTATTGTGTCTTTTATTCTGAAGTTTCTTAGCTCTGGCTTAAGCACTTGTGCATCAAAACCAGTTTTTTACATTAGAAAGCTTTGCGGTCTAGACTCTTGTGGTGGGAGAGTGTGGCCTACACTCTTCTATGCTCGGAGTTGCTGTCAAATTGCTGCATTATTTAAACTGCTTTCTGATGTTGTGACTGTGATTTTATACACTTTGAATTTCTTGTACTTCTGCATTTTATAGCATAGGCTAGATTCAGACTTGCTGAATCTAGACTAGTTGGTATCACTTGAGCACTAAACCAGCTCTTCACTGAGATATTGAAATATCAGGCATCTGTTGCTTCCAACTAACTATAAGTGCCTGGTTTTGCTCTAATATCTCACTTTTAATTTGTATTTGCATTCCACAGTCTGTTTGATTGTCTGAACTACTGTTTGTCACATTTACTGTACACTGTACTAGTTCAGCTGTAGCACTGCCCAGTTCCAAGTTTGTTATTTCTCGGTCTGTTTTGTAACTTCTGAGCATCAACTTCAAGCCACCTTTGTTAGTGAAGACCCTTCTGCACCCTTGTGTGAGGAGAGTGCTGTCTGGGTCCCATCTAACTGTGGGTGATTTACTAGTTTTGAGTTCAAAAGAGTATTTTCTTGTTTTATTCAAGCATTTGCACTTGTTTGCATGTAGCGCTCCAACATGCACTGTTGGGTAGCAGTGGTTACTGTTGGTGATTATAAATGCAAATGTTTTGTTTGTTAAATTTTCCCTTAGCACTTTGCTTGTGGTCCTGCTGAGGTTTCTCATGGCTCTGCTCGACTGTCAAACCCCTCACCCACTAGGCACTCCAAAATGTGACCACTTTTCCTGATCATATAAATTTACTTATCACTTTGGATGGAAAATTTCCCACAATTTCTCCAGCTAGCTTGGTTGACACAGGCATCCTGAGGCAGTGTAGCAACTGCCTCATGTTCACCAACATTCTACTCCTAGTCCACACAAACACAACGTGTGTGAGAGATGTAGCTATATTAAGAACCTTGAATCCATGCTCTCTCACACACCAGTTAGTACATTTGACAATTAACATGTTGCCAGCATGCACACCTCACCTCCTACTCGACCCAAACCCACATCACACATACCTACATATGCGGAGGTCCTCACCAAAAACATACCTAAACACTCGAGGCATATCAACACAAACACAAGCATGCTACACATAATACTTCCTCTGCAGAACACATTACACACAATAGCTCATACACTAGTGTCTCACTGGTCAAACCCTTAAGGCAAAACACAAAATCAAACATATTAGTCATAGGTGATTCCATCATGAGACACACTGATGTCCCTGTCCCCAGTCTGGATAAGGAAAAGGTCAAGGTCAGCTGTCTGTCAGGTGCCAGGATACACCATATCACACAAGTACTGAAATCTCTCAACAACAGGTACAGTTATGATTCCATCATAGTCCATGTCAGTGTGAATGACTTGAGATGTACCTCTCTAGACTATATGAAGAGAGACATGACTGAGCTCTCAGACTATGTGCCACAGGCAGGTATGTCCCTAGCCTTCCACATGTTCAGACCTCAAACTGAAGGCATGAAAACTAAAGGAGGTGGTGCATCAATATTCATTAAAGATAAATACACCTCCATATTGTTTAAACAGTTTGATTCCCTGGAGACACTTTAGGTGAAATTAACTTTTGGTAGGATACCTGTTCAAGTCATTGCTATCTACAGGACCCCCTCCATCAAGACACCCACTCAGCCTATTTGGATCTACTTGAGTCTATCAAGATACATCTGAACACCATCAATTTGGGTGATTTTAATTACCCATCTATTGACTGGGTAAATTACTTGTGCTCAAACTCACTTTGTTAACTCCAGTGCCCTGGACGAGCTGGTTGACACCCGCCCAAGGGGTGCCAACATCCTGGATCTAGTGCTTACCAATATGGGAGATCACTGCAGCACCCCCACTGTGAGGTCTTCCCTGGAGATATCTGACCACAAATCGTTTAAATTCGAAGTAACTATCAAACCTGTCCCCACCACCCTAGCAGCAACTAAACTAAAACATTTCTCCAAAGCAGACTATAACCTCTTATGGGATGGAATAAATAGCTTCACTGCACCTACTCCCTCAGATGGAACTGGCAACTATGCCAAGCTCTACTCCAATGTTTTATACAAACACCTGTATAACTACATTGAATCAGCCATAGCTGATAGGACCAAAACAAGATCCGCAATGAAAAGCAAACCTGCCTTGTGGACAACTACCATTAACAGGCTTTACAATAAGAGAAAGAAATTGCTGTCTAACAGTAAGAGGGAGCGAGCCTTCCTAAACTGGAAACACTCTCTCCTCAACTTAAACAAGCAATAAGACTTCTTGTGAAGTCCTCCAAAGCAAACTATGAGTCCAACTTAGCTTCCTCAACAAAGGATTGTCATAAGGCATTCTATAGTTACATCCATAACCTAAAAGGAAAGGCCCAGATCTATGCCAAACTGGTAGTTAATGACACCACATACACTGAGCCTGTAGACATAGCTAACCTCTTGGCTGACAGGTTCTGTGAAAACTTCACTCCCCTGTCCCTGCCACATGTATCCCATGGTATCACTACCACCTGTCCCCTACCTTGTATCTCTAAAAAGCAGGTCATAAATGCCCTCTGTAAGGCCAAAAACACAGCATCTATGGGACCTGATAACATCCCAGGCTGTGTCCTGCATGGGCTCCAGCATGAATTAGCAACACCATTAGGTATTCTTTTCAATCAGTCTAAGCACCAGCTTTGTACCAGCTGAATGGGACAACAGCCACCGTTATTCCCTTGCACAAAGGTGGTGCTTCCACTGACCTGGAAACTATAGACCTATTAGCCTGACTAGACTTATCTGCAAGGCCATGGGGTGAATCACCATGGACGTTATCAACAAAGATATAGGTAATGTCAAAACACTTGACCCTACTCAGTTTGGATTTGTCAAAGGGAGGTCATGCCTGTTAAACTTGGTGGACTTCTTCGAGACAGTCACCAAGGCCCTGGGCATGGAGAAATCTGTGCATACAGCCTACCTGGACTTAGCCAAGGTGTTTGCCACTATCCCCCACTCAGGCATCATTGACAAACTCACCCAACTAGGCATCAACCCTTATATTGTTAATTGGGTTGCTAACTGGCTAAGTCATATAGTTAAAATAGGGTAATCCACCTCAAACAGCATACCTGTAAATAGTGGTGTTCCACAGAGATCAGTCCTGAGATCTCCACTGTTTGAAATATATTTCTCTGAAGTACAAGCAAAAACTAAAGGTCTGTGGCTGACAAAGTTTGCTCATGACTGCAAACTGGGAGAGGTCATAGAATCTCCAAATGATGTCAACATCCTATAAGAGGGTCTTACACAAACAAATGATTGGTGCCAAAGTCTTGGCCTTAAACTCAATGCAAAAAATGTGTTAGCATTCCTTTAAGTAAAAGCAATGTTCCTAATAGAAACACCTTAAGTACGCACTCAGTGGTGGGAGACCTGGGCACACAGGTTGAGAGCAACTTTACCTTTGGCCACCATGTCTCAACAATGAGGGCATTCTATATTGCTCATCTCATAAGTAAGGGCATTGCCTCCAGAAAAAAAAAAAGTTATAACCTCCCTGTACTCTTCCCTCATCAGGTTAATAAGAGAGTACAACATTCCTTTTGATATGTACTGTACCTTTCCAAGCACCTGCAGCACTGCAGCAATTGGAAAAACAACAAAGGTTCCTCACAAGGAAAATTCAAGGTCTTCAGCATCTGTCCTATGGGGATTATCTGGAATCACTGTCACTTTATTCTGTTTCATACAGACTACTCAGAGGTGATCTCTGCCTTGCATACAAGGCAATCTGACCCTGCTTTATTGGAAAAGCTGCATATTAAGTCAAATGGTATACAGATTACTCACTCTAAAGATTTTAACCTGGTATGTGATATTAACAAAACCTGTTGGAGGGACAGATTTGTCTCCCAGAGGTTACCACACCTTTGAAACAGACTCCCACTTCATGCCAAAAAGAGCACTCCATTTAGCCCTCTTCAAAAGCAATCTGGACAATTGGATAGGTGACCGTAAATTCACCCCAGGTTTCATGGAAATAAGGGTAAGAACTTGGCTAGGCCTGTAAAGGCCCTAGGACTATTACGCTAGTAACTTCCTATGATCCTATTATAAGTAATATTAACCTTTATTATGCCTTTAGGAAACTCTGTCATAGGATTTCAACATTACTGATTAATCAGCTAGTAAAATTACAAAAATGCAGTACCTGCAACAAACCTCAGCTTTAATTTGATTGTTGACATGTCTGGCATGGCATACATTCATAGGCAGTTATTAGACATGGATTCCAGGAAACCATTAATGAGCCTAGCTCAGATTCCTAACTGCCCTAAGGCACTGCCTTGTTACGTGACTTGCTCAGGATTACACAGTAGACCAACGAAGGCTGAGGGATTCAAAACATGTATAGCAGAAAGTGTCACACAAAGGCCGAGACAATCAAACACTTAACACAAGAAGTACTTCTTTAACAGCTCATAGCCTTAATCCTCTCTAGCAACTGCGAGATAAAAATATTCAGCCATGAGGAGATTTGAACCATCAATTGTGCTGACTTACATTATACCCTCAGATCCTTACCAAGGAGAACTAGTGCAGGATCCAAAGAAATACTGACTTCACTGGAATTGAATCTATGCCTTTATTAGTGATAATCTCCCAAACAGCTAATTAGCCAGGTAAGTTACAAAAGCACTCTGTGGTTTTGTGGTTTGATTCTGGTATAGTACTCTGTGTTTTTAAGGCTAACAGAGCCAGTATCTTGCTTTAGGCCTGTTTGTTGCTGACACACATTATGAACATTTTTATTCTATATTTAATTTTATGTTTTACTTTTGGTGATGCCTGTTCTGCTGTTTATCATTTTTGCACATTTTCCATGTTCCCTCACTTAATGACATTTTCTACCAGCAGTCATTTGCAGTGTTAGATAATTTAGGAGAGTGACAACTTTTCGATCCTTTTTCTTGTTACAATGGCATTTTGCTTACTTGACATTGCAGAGTCTTCTAGTATAATTCTAACATATCTTTCAGAGTTGTTTCAGTTGACTTCTGTCCAGGAGTGTTGACAGAAATGTTACATACAGTTTACAGTATGCTCCTCAGAACACCAGAGTCCTTCCCCAAAGTGACAATGTTGTGATCATGTATGTAACTCTGCAGTGTACCTAGATGTACTCTTTCTCCATCTGATTATACTTACAGAATTTAAATGTTCTGCTCAAATATCTTGGAAGGTGTTAATGATTAATTTAAACATGTTGTTAACTAGTTTTACTTGAGGTAACAAACTTTGCAGGACAACTAAGCAGAACTGGAACTTTGGATTATGGCAGACATTTTGTAATAATAACAGTACTTTCCTCCTTTCTACATCATGGTAAAACAATACAAATACTGACTAGCAGGAATAGTGCATCCTAAGTTGTAAAGGTTTCATTGAGAAGATGTAGCAGAGAGAAAAGCTGAATGGTGACTTGCAGGCATCATTGAAACAAGCAAGTGAATTCTGCAAATAGAGTGTCTGTAAGACAATTGCAGCTATCCTTTTATTTATTTATTTAGTTAGTTTTTATTTTATTTTATTTTACATTTGTTTACTGGGAAAGTCTGACTGGAACAAGGTCCATTTACAGCGGAAGCCTGGGGAGAAAAGCTCCATAACATAACAGTACAAATACAACAAATGACAAAACAATTTCTGTACAGAGGCATCCATACAATCAGAGCTCCATGTTTTTATATGACAACACATAATCCACGAATGACAGAAATTTTCTATACAGTGGCATATATACAATCAAGGAGATTTTTCGTACCTTAGTTTGATTTGAGCAAGCTTGGTATATAGATAGCAAAACTTTGAATTCCCTACTGGTAGTACAAAGCATAAAAATGAAGGAATGGAATCTGGAAAATAATGCTATTTGGGAAATATGTCTTAGCGTGAGAAATAGTTTGTAGGATAGTAGTTCCTGATAGAGAGTATTTGAGTAGTACAGGAATAGCTGAGGTAAACAGTGAAGAGATGAGGTGTGGCAAGTTAGGAGGAGTGCAGAAAAGATTTTATGTGATACAGGGACAGAGCCATGATTGCAAGAGGTGTGACTTTAGTGATGTCTTGAAAAGTGAGATGGATGGTGCAGAGGAGATACTTTGGGGGAGGTTATTACATTCCCTAGCAATGGTGTGGGAGAACACACTTTTCACTGCAGTGTTATTGGCTTTGGTTATGCAGAGCAGGGTTTTGTTGGATGAGCATAGAGGGCGATTTGCAGAATATTGGTTTAGAAGTTGGTTTAGGGCTGGGGTTTTCTGAGGGTTCCTTATTATGTTGAAGGTGAGGACTAATTGGTGGTAGCTAATTAGATGAGGGAGTTCTAACCACTGTAGTTGCTTCAGGGCAAGACAATAATGACTTCTAAAAGTGAAGTTGTTAGCGAATTTTGCAATTTTATTGTAACATGACTCTAGTTTGTTTAGGTCTGTTTTCCTGATATGAATTAGGATTGGTGATGCATACATTAGAGTAGACAAGAGGTAGGTTTGGGCTAAGGAGATTATAGCTTGGTCCGATAAGAACTGTTTGTATTTGTATAGGGTTCCTAGTTTCTTATGTACCTTTGTGATGGCTTGTGAGATATGGACATTAAAGTTTAGATTGTTATCTATTTCAACCACGAGCAGCTTAGTGTGAGGTGAGGAGGAGATTGCGGTCCCGTTTTTGGAGGTGATAGTGAAGGTAGGAGGTGTGGATTTGGATTTATTGGGGGTAAAAAGGAGTAATTTGGTCTTGTTGGGGTTTAGAATGAGTTGGATATCAGTGATCCATTATTCCACGGAGCAGAAGGATTCTTGGGTAAGCTTTTGAAGAGAGTTATGGATGAGGCTGAGCAGATTAGGGTGGAGTCGTCTGCGTACTATATAAGTGATGCATGCAATGTCAAGTATGTAGTTTGTTAGTAAAAATGGTGAATAGTAGAGGACCCAGTATTGATCCATGTGGGACGCCTATAGTAGTTGGTAATAGAGGAGATAGTGTACTTTGCCATTTAACTGATTGATTTCTGTCAGAGAGATAGCTTCTAAACCATGAAGTAGTAGAGGGGGCGAAGGATAAGGTTGATGCAGTGTCTAAGGAGTAGGTTATGGGAGACCATATCAAACGTTTTTGAAAGATCTAGGAATATGGCTGAGACGAATTTGTTGTTGTTTCTTAGATGGTTAATCTGATTGGTAAAGGAGAGTAGAGCAGTGGTTGTGCTATAGTTTGGGCGGAAACCATGATGTGTGGGGGAGAGGAGGTTATGTGAGGATAAGAAGTGTATTACCTGGGTGTGAATACACTTCTCCAGAAGCTTGGAAAGGGGGGATAACATAGCAACTGGCCGGTAGTTTGATAGTTTATAGGAGTTTCCACCTTTGTGAAGGGGAATTATATGTGACACTTTCCATAGATGGGGTACATAGGTTTCTTGTACTGAGCAGTTTATAAGAATTGAGACAGGGTAGGCTAGTGATTCTGCAGCTAATTTTAGAAAATTTGTGGATAAACCATCTGCTGAGAGTGTGGTGGGTTTTAGTTTATAGAGTAGCTTTTTAACTGAAGAGGTTGGTACAGGTGAGAATGTGAAGGTGGGTATGTTAGTCTGTTCTACAGTTGGGGTGGTTTTAATGTTCTTGTTGGATAGTTGGATACAGTGTTGAGGAAAAATTCTGTGAAGTGATGGTTGAATTCTGAGGCTATGCTATCATTATCAGAATTGTTGTTGGGAGATGGGGTGGTGGTTTTGCCTGGTTTTAGAAGGGTACTGATGGCCTGCCAGAACTTTTGGGGGTTTCTAGAGTGCTTGTTTTGGATGTCTAAAAAGTAGTTTTATCTACTTTTGTTTGAGTTTTGGCCTTATTTCGTAGTTCTTGATATTTCTGTCTGTCTTGAATATAGTAATTCTTTTTCCAGTTTTTCCAGGCATTGTCGCTGGCTTTTATTAAGGCTTTTGTTGTCCTATTTAGCCATGGGGCATAGTTAACTTTAGTCCTGAGTTTCCTGATGGGAGCTAGTATATTTAGTACATTCACAAAAGTAGTATTAAAAAAAACAACTGCCTGGTCTAAAGGTAGAGTTTTTAGTGAATTCCAGTTCTGTTGCTGGAGCATACTGTTAAGAGTTTGTGGATTGACTTTGTGCTGGTCCCTAGTTTCCTTGAATAGCATGGGTTTGGGTATTTTTGCCAGTTTATAAACGAGGAATGTGGGGCAGTGGTCACTCAATGTATCAGGTAAGCAGCCCACATAATAATTTTCTGTGGGGATATTAACTAGTGTCCAGTCTAGAATGGAGGTTCCATTGGAGTTTTTGTCTTCTCTGGTGGGTTCTTGGATTAGTTGTGAGAATCCAAATAAGTTAATATGGCTTGAGGGGTTGTTGGAGTTGCAGGCTAGCCAGTCTAAATGTAGGTCACCTAGCAGGATGGTTTCTTGGGGTTGGTTGACTGTAGCCCATTGTAGTATCTCTTCTATTATAGGTGAGTTATTTCCTAAAGAAATATAACTACAGAGGATGTTGATAGCAGGATGGTTTCTTGAGGTAGGTTGATTGTGGCCCATTGTAGTATCTCTTCTATAATAGGTGAGTTATTTCCTGGAGGAATATAACTGCAGAGGATGTTGATAGCAGGATGGTTTCTTGGGGTAGGTTGATTGCGGCCCATTGTAAAATCCCTTCTATTAAAGGTGAGTTATTTCCTGGAGGAATATAACTACAGAGGATGTTGATAGCAGGATGGTTTCTTGGGGTAGGTTGATTGTGGCCCATTGTAGTATCTCTTCTGTTATAGGCGAGTTATTTCCTGGAGGAATATAACTACAGAGGATGTTGATAGCAGGATCGTTTCTTGGGGTAGGTTGATTGTGGCCCATTGTAGTATCTCTTCTATTATAGGTGAGTTATTTCCCGGAGGAATATAACTACAGAGGATGTTGATAGCAGAATGGTTTCTTGGGGTAGGTTGATTGTGGCCCATTGTAGTATCTCTTCTATTATAGGTGAGTTATTTCCTTACAGAGGATGTTGATAGCAGGATGGTTTCTTGGGGTTGGTTGACTGTAGCCCATTGTAGTATCTCTTCTATTATAGGTGAGTTATTTCCTAAAGAAATATAACTACAGAGGATGTTGATAGCAGGATGGTTTCTTGAGGTAGGTTGATTGTGGCCCATTGTAGTATCTCTTCTATAATAGGTGAGTTATTTCCTGGAGGAATATAACTGCAGAGGATGTTGATAGCAGGATGGTTTCTTGGGGTAGGTTGATTGCGGCCCATTGTAAAATCCCTTCTATTAAAGGTGAGTTATTTCCTGGAGGAATATAACTACAGAGGATGTTGATAGCAGGATGGTTTCTTGGGGTAGGTTGATTGTGGCCCATTGTAGTATCTCTTCTGTTATAGGCGAGTTATTTCCTGGAGGAATATAACTACAGAGGATGTTGATAGCAGGATCGTTTCTTGGGGTAGGTTGATTGTGGCCCATTGTAGTATCTCTTCTATTATAGGTGAGTTATTTCCCGGAGGAATATAACTACAGAGGATGTTGATAGCAGAATGGTTTCTTGGGGTAGGTTGATTGTGGCCCATTGTAGTATCTCTTCTATTATAGGTGAGTTATTTCCTTACAGAGGATGTTGATAGCAGGATGGTTTCTTGGGGTAGGTTGATTGGGGCCCATTGTAGTATCTCTTCTATTATAGGTGAGTTATTTCCTGGAGGAATATAACTACAGAGGATGTTGATAGCAGGATGGTTTCTTGGGGTAGGTTGATTGTGGCCCATTGTAGTATCTCTTCTATTATAGGTTAGTTATTTCCTGGAGGAATGTAACTACAGAGGATGTTGATAGCAGGATGGTTTCTTGGGTAGGTTGATTGTAGCCCATTGTAGTATCTCTTCTATTATAGGTGAGTTATTTCCTGGAGGAATATAACTACAGAGGATGTTGATAGCAGGATGGTTTCTTGGGGTAGGTTGATTGTGGCCCATTGTATTATCTCTTCTATTATAGGTGAGTTATTTCCTGGAGGAATATAACTACAGAGGATGTTGATAGCAGGATGATTTCTCAAGGTAGGTTGATTGCGGCCCATTGTAGTATCTCTTCTATTATAGGTGAGTTATTTCCTGGAGGAATATAACTACAGAGGATGTTGATAGCAGGATGGTTTCTTGGGGTAGGTTGATTGTGGCCCATTGTAGTATCTCTTCTATTATAGGTGAGTTATTTCCTGGAGGAATATAACTACAGAGGATGTTGATAGCAGGATGGTTTCTTGGGGTACATTGATTGTGGCCCATTGTAGTATCTCTTCTATTATAGGTGAGTTATTTCCTGGAGGAATATAACTACAAAGGATGTTGATAGCAGGATGGTTTCTTGGGGTAGGTTGATTGTGGCCCATTGTAGTATCTCTTCTATTATAGGTGAGTTATTTCCTGGAGGAATATAACTACAGAGGATGTTGATAGCAGGATGGTTTCTTGGGGTAGGTTGATTGCGGCCCATTGTAGTATCTCTTCTATTGTAGGTGAGTTATTTCCTGGAGGAATGTAACTACAGAGGATGTTGATAGCAGGATGGTTTCTTGGGGTGGGTTGATTGTGGCCCATTGTAGTATCTCTTCTATTATAGGTGAGTTATTTCCTGGAGGAATGTAACTACAGAGGATGTTGATAGCAGGATGGTTTCTTGGGGTAGGTTGATTGTGGCCCATTGTAGTATCGCTTCTATTATAGGTGAGTTATTTCCTGGAGGAATATAACTACAGAGGATGTTGATAGCAGGATGGTTTCTTGGGGTACGTTGATTGTGGCCCATTGTAGTATCTCTTCTATTATAGGTGAGTTATTTCCTGGAGGAATATAACTACAGAGGATGTTGATAGCAGGATGGTTTCTTGGGGTAGGTTGATTGTGGCCCATTGTAGTATCTCTTCTATTATAGGTGAGTTATTTCCTGGAGGAATATAACTACAGAGGATGTTGATAGCAGGATGGTTTCTTGGGGTAGGTTGATTGCGGCCCATTGTAGTATCTCTTCTATTATTGGTGAGTTGTTTCCTGGAGGAATATAACTACAGAGGATGTTGATAGCAGGATGGTTTCTTGGGGTAGGTTGATTGCGGCCCATTGTAGTATCTCTTCTATTATAGGTGAGTTATTTCCTGGAGGAATGTAACTACAGAGGATGTTGATAGCAGGATGGTTTCTTGGGGTAGGTTGATTGTGGCCCATTGTAGTATCGCTTCTATTATAGGTGAGTTATTTCCTGGAGGAATATAACTACAGAGGATGTTGATAGCAGGATGGTTTCTTGGGGTAGGTTGATTGTGGCCCATTGTAGTATCTCTTCTATTACAGGTGAGGTATTTCCTGGAGGAATATAACTACAGAGGATGTTGATAGCAGGATGGTTTCTTGGGGTAGGTTGATTGCGGCCCATTGTAGTATCTCTTCTATTATGCGTGAGTTATTTCCTGGAGGAATATAACTACAGAGGATGTTGATAGCAGGATGGTTTCTTGGGGTAGGTTGTTTGTGGCCCATTGTAGTATCTCTTCTATTACAGGTGCATTATTTCCTGGAGGAATATAACTACAGAGGATGTTGATAGCAGGATGGTTTCTTGGGGTAGGTTGATTGTGGCCCATTGTAGTATCTCTTCTATTATAGGTGAGTTATTTCCTTACAGAGGATGTTGATAGCAGGATGGTTTCTTGGGGTAGGTTGATTGGGGCCCATTGTAGTATCTCTTCTATTATAGGTGAGTTATTTCCTGGAGGAATATAACTACAGAGGATGTTGATAGCAGGATGGTTTCTTGGGGTAGGTTGATTGTGGCCCATTGTAGTATCTCTTCTATTATAGGTTAGTTATTTCCTGGAGGAATGTAACTACAGAGGATGTTGATAGCAGGATGGTTTCTTGGGTAGGTTGATTGTAGCCCATTGTAGTATCTCTTCTATTATAGGTGAGTTATTTCCTGGAGGAATATAACTACAGAGGATGTTGATAGCAGGATGGTTTCTTGGGGTAGGTTGATTGTGTCCCATTGTATTATCTCTTCTATTATAGGTGAGTTATTTCCTGGAGGAATATAACTACAGAGGATGTTGATAGCAGGATGGTTTCTCGAGGTTGATTGATGCCCATTGTAGTATCTCTTCTATTATAGGTGAGTTATTTCCTGGAGGAATATAACTACAGAGGATGTTGATAGCAGGATGGTTTCTTGGGGTAGGTTGATTGTGGCCCATTGTAGTATCTCTTCTATTATAGGTGAGTTATTTCCTGGAGGAATATAACTACAGAGGATGTTGATAGCAGGATGGTTTCTTGGGGTACGTTGATTGTGGCCCATTGTAGTATCTCTTCTATTATAGGTGAGTTATTTCCTGGAGGAATATAACTACAAAGGATGTTGATAGCAGGATGGTTTCTTGGGGTAGGTTGATTGTGGCCCATTGTAGTATCTCTTCTATTATAGGTGAGTTATTTCCTGGAGGAATATAACTACAGAGGATGTTGATAGCAGGATGGTTTCTTGGGGTAGGTTGATTATCGCCCATTGTAGTATCTCTTCTATTGTAGGTGAGTTATTTCCTGGAGGAATGTAACTACAGAGGATGTTGATAGCAGGATGGTTTCTTGGGGTGGGTTGATTGTGGCCCATTGTAGTATCTCTTCTATTATAGGTGAGTTATTTCCTGGAGGAATGTAACTACAGAGGATGTTGATAGCAGGATGGTTTCTTGGGGTAGGTTGATTGTGGCCCATTGTAGTATCGCTTCTATTATAGGTGAGTTATTTCCTGGAGGAATATAACTACAGAGGATGTTGATAGCAGGATGGTTTCTTGGGGTACGTTGATTGTGGCCCATTGTAGTATCTCTTCTATTATAGGTGAGTTATTTCCTGGAGGAATATAACTACAGAGGATGTTGATAGCAGGATGGTTTCTTGGGGTAGGTTGATTGTGGCCCATTGTAGTATCTCTTCTATTATAGGTGAGTTATTTCCTGGAGGAATATAACTACAGAGGATGTTGATAGCAGGATGGTTTCTTGGGGTAGGTTGATTGCGGCCCATTGTAGTATCTCTTCTATTATTGGTGAGTTGTTTCCTGGAGGAATATAACTACAGAGGATGTTGATAGCAGGATGGTTTCTTGGGGTAGGTTGATTGCGGCCCATTGTAGTATCTCTTCTATTATAGGTGAGTTATTTCCTGGAGGAATGTAACTACAGAGGATGTTGATAGCAGGATGGTTTCTTGGGGTAGGTTGATTGTGGCCCATTGTAGTATCGCTTCTATTATAGGTGAGTTATTTCCTGGAGGAATATAACTACAGAGGATGTTGATAGCAGGATAGCTTCTTGGGGTAGGTTGATTGTGGCCCATTGTAGTATCTCTTCTGTTATAGGCGAGTTATTTCCTGGAGGAATATAACTACAGAGGATGTTGATAGCAGGATCGTTTCTTGGGGTAGGTTGATTGTGGCCCATTGTAGTATCTCTTCTATTATAGGTGAGTTATTTCCCGGAGGAATATAACTACAGAGGATGTTGATAGCAGAATGGTTTCTTGGGGTAGGTTGATTGTGGCCCATTGTAGTATCTCTTCTATTATAGGTGAGTTATTTCCTTACAGAGGATGTTGATAGCAGGATGGTTTCTTGGGGTAGGTTGATTGGGGCCCATTGTAGTATCTCTTCTATTATAGGTGAGTTATTTCCTGGAGGAATATAACTACAGAGGATGTTGATAGCAGGATGGTTTCTTGGGGTAGGTTGATTGTGGCCCATTGTAGTATCTCTTCTATTATAGGTTAGTTATTTCCTGGAGGAATGTAACTACAGAGGATGTTGATAGCAGGATGGTTTCTTGGGTAGGTTGATTGTAGCCCATTGTAGTATCTCTTCTATTATAGGTGAGTTATTTCCTGGAGGAATATAACTACAGAGGATGTTGATAGCAGGATGGTTTCTTGGGGTAGGTTGATTGTGGCCCATTGTATTATCTCTTCTATTATAGGTGAGTTATTTCCTGGAGGAATATAACTACAGAGGATGTTGATAGCAGGATGATTTCTCAAGGTAGGTTGATTGCGGCCCATTGTAGTATCTCTTCTATTATAGGTGAGTTATTTCCTGGAGGAATATAACTACAGAGGATGTTGATAGCAGGATGGTTTCTTGGGGTAGGTTGATTGTGGCCCATTGTAGTATCTCTTCTATTATAGGTGAGTTATTTCCTGGAGGAATATAACTACAGAGGATGTTGATAGCAGGATGGTTTCTTGGGGTACATTGATTGTGGCCCATTGTAGTATCTCTTCTATTATAGGTGAGTTATTTCCTGGAGGAATATAACTACAAAGGATGTTGATAGCAGGATGGTTTCTTGGGGTAGGTTGATTGTGGCCCATTGTAGTATCTCTTCTATTATAGGTGAGTTATTTCCTGGAGGAATATAACTACAGAGGATGTTGATAGCAGGATGGTTTCTTGGGGTAGGTTGATTGCGGCCCATTGTAGTATCTCTTCTATTGTAGGTGAGTTATTTCCTGGAGGAATGTAACTACAGAGGATGTTGATAGCAGGATGGTTTCTTGGGGTGGGTTGATTGTGGCCCATTGTAGTATCTCTTCTATTATAGGTGAGTTATTTCCTGGAGGAATGTAACTACAGAGGATGTTGATAGCAGGATGGTTTCTTGGGGTAGGTTGATTGTGGCCCATTGTAGTATCGCTTCTATTATAGGTGAGTTATTTCCTGGAGGAATATAACTACAGAGGATGTTGATAGCAGGATGGTTTCTTGGGGTACGTTGATTGTGGCCCATTGTAGTATCTCTTCTATTATAGGTGAGTTATTTCCTGGAGGAATATAACTACAGAGGATGTTGATAGCAGGATGGTTTCTTGGGGTAGGTTGATTGTGGCCCATTGTAGTATCTCTTCTATTATAGGTGAGTTATTTCCTGGAGGAATATAACTACAGAGGATGTTGATAGCAGGATGGTTTCTTGGGGTAGGTTGATTGCGGCCCATTGTAGTATCTCTTCTATTATAGGTGAGTTATTTCCTGGAGGAATATAACTACAGAGGATGTTCATAGCAGGATGGTTTATTGGGGTAGGTTGATTGTACCCATTGTAGTATCTCTTCTATTATAGGTGAGTTATTTCCTGGAGGAATATAACTACAGAGGATGTTGATAGCAGGATGGTTTCTTGGGGTAGGTTGATTGTGGCCCATTGTAGTATCTCTTCTATTATAGGTGAGTTATTTCCTGGAGGAATATAACTACAGAGGATGTTGATAGCAGGATGGTTTCTTGGGGTAGGTTGATTGTGGCCCATTGTAGTATCTCTTCTATTACAGGTGAGGTATTTCCTGGAGGAATATAACTACAGAGGATGTTGATAGCAGGATGGTTTCTTGGGGTAGGTTGATTGTGCCTATTGTAGTATCTCTTCTATTATCGGTGAGTTATTTCCTGGAGGAATATAACTACAGAGGATGTTGATAGCAGGATGGTTTCTTGGGGTAGGTTGTTTGTGGCCCATTGTAGTATCTCTTCTATTACAGGTGCATTATTTCCTGGAGGAATATAACTACAGAGGATGTTGATAGCAGGATGGTTTCTTGGGGTAGGTTGATTGTGGCCCATTGTAGTATCTCTTCTATTATAGGTGAGTTATTTCCTTACAGAGGATGTTGATAGCAGGATGGTTTCTTGGGGTAGGTTGATTGGGGCCCATTGTAGTATCTCTTCTATTATAGGTGAGTTATTTCCTGGAGGAATATAACTACAGAGGATGTTGATAGCAGGATGGTTTCTTGGGGTAGGTTGATTGTGGCCCATTGTAGTATCTCTTCTATTATAGGTTAGTTATTTCCTGGAGGAATGTAACTACAGAGGATGTTGATAGCAGGATGGTTTCTTGGGTAGGTTGATTGTAGCCCATTGTAGTATCTCTTCTATTATAGGTGAGTTATTTCCTGGAGGAATATAACTACAGAGGATGTTGATAGCAGGATGGTTTCTTGGGGTAGGTTGATTGTGTCCCATTGTATTATCTCTTCTATTATAGGTGAGTTATTTCCTGGAGGAATATAACTACAGAGGATGTTGATAGCAGGATGGTTTCTCGAGGTAGGTTGATTGCGGCCCATTGTAGTATCTCTTCTATTATAGGTGAGTTATTTCCTGGAGGAATATAACTACAGAGGATGTTGATAGCAGGATGGTTTCTTGGGGTAGGTTGATTGTGGCCCATTGTAGTATCTCTTCTATTATAGGTGAGTTATTTCCTGGAGGAATATAACTACAGAGGATGTTGATAGCAGGATGGTTTCTTGGGGTACGTTGATTGTGGCCCATTGTAGTATCTCTTCTATTATAGGTGAGTTATTTCCTGGAGGAATATAACTACAAAGGATGTTGATAGCAGGATGGTTTCTTGGGGTAGGTTGATTGTGGCCCATTGTAGTATCTCTTCTATTATAGGTGAGTTATTTCCTGGAGGAATATAACTACAGAGGATGTTGATAGCAGGATGGTTTCTTGGGGTAGGTTGATTGCGCCCATTGTAGTATCTCTTCTATTGTAGGTGAGTTATTTCCTGGAGGAATGTAACTACAGAGGATGTTGATAGCAGGATGGTTTCTTGGGGTGGGTTGATTGTGGCCCATTGTAGTATCTCTTCTATTATAGGTGAGTTATTTCCTGGAGGAATGTAACTACAGAGGATGTTGATAGCAGGATGGTTTCTTGGGGTAGGTTGATTGTGGCCCATTGTAGTATCGCTTCTATTATAGGTGAGTTATTTCCTGGAGGAATATAACTACAGAGGATGTTGATAGCAGGATGGTTTCTTGGGGTACGTTGATTGTGGCCCATTGTAGTATCTCTTCTATTATAGGTGAGTTATTTCCTGGAGGAATATAACTACAGAGGATGTTGATAGCAGGATGGTTTCTTGGGGTAGGTTGATTGTGGCCCATTGTAGTATCTCTTCTATTATAGGTGAGTTATTTCCTGGAGGAATATAACTACAGAGGATGTTGATAGCAGGATGGTTTCTTGGGGTAGGTTGATTGCGTCCATTGTAGTATCTCTTCTATTATTGGTGAGTTGTTTCCTGGAGGAATATAACTACAGAGGATGTTGATAGCAGGATGGTTTCTTGGGGTAGGTTGATTGCGGCCCATTGTAGTATCTCTTCTATTATAGGTGAGTTATTTCCTGGAGGAATGTAACTACAGAGGATGTTGATAGCAGGATGGTTTCTTGGGGTAGGTTGATTGTGGCCCATTGTAGTATCGCTTCTATTATAGGTGAGTTATTTCCTGGAGGAATATAACTACAGAGGATGTTGATAGCAGGATGGTTTCTTGGGGTAGGTTGATTGTGGCCCATTGTAGTATCTCTTCTATTACAGGTGAGTTATTTCCTGGAGGAATATAACTACAGAGGATGTTGATAGCAGGATGGTTTCTTGGGGTAGGTTGATTGCGGCCCATTGTAGTATCTCTTCTATTATGCGTGAGTTATTTCCTGGAGGAATATAACTACAGAGGATGTTGATAGCAGGATGGTTTCTTGGGGTAGGTTGTTTGTGGCCCATTGTAGTATCTCTTCTATTACAGGTGCATTATTTCCTGGAGGAATATAACTACAGAGGATGTTGATAGCAGGATGGTTTCTTGGGGTAGGTTGATTGTGGCCCATTGTAGTATCTCTTCTATTATGCGTGAGTTATTTCCTGGAGGAATATAACTACAGAGGATGTTGATAGCAGGATGGTTTCTTGGGGTAGGTTGATTGTGGCCCATTGTAGCATCTCTTCTATTATAGGCGAGTTATTTCCTGGAGGAATATAACTACAGAGGATGTTGATAGCAGGATGGTTTCTTGGGGTAGGTTGATTGTGGCCCATTGTAGTATTACTTCTATTATAAGTTAGTTATTTCCTGGAGGAATATAACTATGGAGGATGTTGATAGCAGGATGGTTTCTTGTGGTAGGTTGATTGTGGCCCATTGTAGTATCTCTTCTATTATAGGTGAGTTATTTCCTGGGGGAATATAACTACAGAGGATGTTGATAGCAGGATGGTTTCTTGGGGTAGGTTGATTGTGGCCCATTGTAGTATCTCTTCCATTACGGTTAGTTATTTCCTGGGGAATATAACTACAGAGGATGGTTTCTTGGGGTAGGTTGATTGTGGCCCATTGTAGTATCTCTTCTATTATAAGTGAGTTATTTCCTGGAGGAATATAATTACAGAGGATGTTGATAGCAGGATGGTTTCTTGGCGTAGGTTGATTGTGGCCCATTGTAGTATATCTTCTATTATAAGTGAGTTATTTCCTGGAGGAATATAACTACAGAGGATGTTGATAGCAGGATGGTTTCTTGGGGTAGGTTGATTGTGGCCCATTGTAGTATCTCTTTTATTATAAGTGAGTTATTTCCTGGAGGAATATAACTACGGAGGTTGTTGATTCTCTTTTTGTTTTTGAGGGACATAACTGAGCCCAATGTCTGTGCATTCTGGAATTTGGGAAGTGGGGTGTTTAGTGGTTGGAGGTTGAGTGTATTTTTAAAATAAGATTGCAACTCCACCTCCCTTTTTGGTCCCTCTATTTTGCCTTAGGATGTTATAGCCTGGGGAAAGAATTTCTTCATTTTGTGTGTCAGGTTTTAGCCAGGTCTCTGAAACGGTTAGTATGTCTGGGGTGTAGTGGGATATGAATGCGTGAAAGTCATGTAGTTTGTTGGATATGCTGTGTATGTTTATATTGATAATAAGTAGGTCTGACTTGTGTTTCTGGGATAGGATTGGGTTGCTTGGACCTGGGTTGGGGTGTATGTCCCCTGAGATTAGTAGCCATTTTCTGAGGAATAGTATGAGGTTTATGACAAAGGCTATATCTATGTGTTTTTTGCGTACTGTTACCCTTTTGTGAGGTAGTGTGGTTGCTGTTTTGTGTATGTAGAGTAATGAGTTGTTCGTAAATAGTGTGGAGCATATTACTATATCTGTGTGAAGTTGTGTGTGTGTGTGTGTGTGTGTGTGTGTGTGTGTGAGTGTGTGTGTGAGTGTGTGTGTGTGTGTGTGTGTGTGTGTGTGTGTGTGTGTGTGTGTGTGTGTGTGTGTGTGTGTGTGTGTGGGTGTGTGTTATGTGGTAGGTAGTGTTTGTTGGTATGTTAGAGTGTATGGATGTGGTATAAGCTAGAGTTGGTAGTAGCAGTCCTAGTATGCCTTGCATGGTGTAGGTGGGGTGTACAGAGGAGGTTGTTGTGAGGTGGAGGGTGTGGTGTGGCAGTGGGACTGGATCCAATGACTGAAGGATGGTAATAGGCTGTTGTGGAGGGGGTGGGGATATATGGGCTATAAGTGCAGGAGCACACGGGGTGGGTGGTATTTGGGGGCAGGGAGGGGAGCGGAGTGAGCCTGAAGGGTGAATGGAGTGGGCTAGAGCAAGAGAACTTAAAGCTGTAGAAATCAGTAACAGCAAGAGATTGACTGAGCAAGAAAGTAGCTTAGCCTAAAGATAAGGTAAGGTGATATTAAATAATAATTAATCTGTGGTTAGCTTCCCTAGGAGAGAGTGGGAAGTTGGAGCTATTGACTGGGGAGTATGCTTTAACTAAAAATTCAACCCAGCTATGGTAAAAAGGGTGGATTAGTAGAGTATGTTCCTACCGAGTGGCCAACTTCATTAAAACACTCCAAGTAAAAAGCTGAATGGAGCTCAATGCAGCTGTGCTCACCTCACAAAGATGGTCACAAAGTAAGAGAAAATTGTTAAAAACAATTTCAATGACATTCACCTAATAATTAATTCTACTGGAAGGCTTTTTTTTACAAGTTGAGATTTCCCAGGGCTGATTTGAGCTTTAGCTGAAAATTGCTTCCAAATTGAAGGCGGTGGTGTGGGGGTGGCACAATCCCGAGGCTTGTGGATGGCCTGAGGAAACTAATAATTAATTATACTGCAAGGCTTGTGTTTACAAGTTGAGATTTCCCAGGGCTGATTTGAGCTTTAGCTTAAAATTGCTTCCAAACCAAAGGTGGGGGGGGGAGCACAATCCCGAGGTTTGTGGATGGCCTGAGCAAACTAATAATTAATTCTACTGGAAGGCTTGTGTTTACAAGTTGAGATTTCCCAGGGCTGATTTGAGCTTTAGCTGAAAATTGCTTCCGAACTGAAGGCGGTGGTGGTAGGGGGGGAGGTGCAATCCCGATGCTTGTGGATGGCCCGAGCAAAAGTGAGCACAGACACCCGAC
This sequence comes from Protopterus annectens, assembly GCF_019279795.1. Lineage (NCBI taxonomy): Eukaryota > Metazoa > Chordata > Ceratodontiformes > Protopteridae > Protopterus > Protopterus annectens. The sequence continues at coordinate 890,587,343 of NC_056734.1, forward strand.
TAAGGGAAGCCCCTTCAGGTTGGGAATATACTACATTTTTGTTCCATTAGTGAGGATAGGTAGCATTCTGAAGGAGATAATATGACTCCCCACCCCAACCTTGATGTTGTTCTAGACAAATTAGATGACACAGAGAACTATCTGAATGACCAAATAGCCTGAAATGAAGAAATAAAATTGAATTGGATGGAAGGAGCTTTAACTGCTCATTGCATGGAATCAATGTTCTGCACAGTGATATTTAAGTATCCCACATACACAGTACAGATGCTCAGGCCCAGATACAGATGATGGCAGTATGAGTAAAGGATCTAAAGGAATGTGATGGAAGGGAGAACACTGGATTTATTGAAGTGCCAGAAAAAGTGGAGCAAAGAGCTATAATAGCTTTTAGTTCAGCTCAGTTGGTGGAGAGGGCTGGTCTGGTGGTTTCTGAGTTAGTGATTAAGAAGCTACCCATCTCTTCCTGCCTGTTTGGTCCATAGATTTATGCAGTTGTTCAAGGCTTGTATTAGTTAGATTTACCACTTTCTTACTAGTTGTAAATATATTGTCTCCAGTCTGGAAGTCCAGGAAAGTCCAGATGTGTCTTTGTGAAAAGGGCTTTTGCATAATAAAGCATTCAAATGGGCCTAGAAAATAGAGGGTGATGTCTGATTTCAAGATAAAGATGCACATAATCAGAAAATGATAGGCAAGATTACTTATCTTACTTTCATTAAAAATGCCTTTTTTACCAGTGGGTTCTTCGATATTCTAGACTCTCATGACTCTTTGTAGTCTGGCCAAGCATGCCATGATGCATGTGACACTGTGGCAGAAAAAGAGGGACTCAGACAAAGAAAGCTTTTCCGGTATTCAAGCAGCAGTCAGTTGTTTGAGAAAAGATTATTCATACTGCAACAGTAAATGTATCTCAGCACAAGGAGATTTTCTGGTAATGATGTGCCACCAAGTACTTTGATATTGTTTAGACGGAGGTTTAAGGGTGTAAAAGGTTGATAGTGGTGAAAATGGTGATTGCTGTTCTCTGGGAGATGACAGCTCCCTACTGTACAGTGTTGTTAGAGCTTTCTTACCCTTTTACATTTTTTCAAGGCCCTAACCTGCATGACATGAAATTAATAGCAAGCTTAACATTTTGGCTATCTAGCACCTTGGAGTTGGGGGATGCTTTGATACTAGCTTTAGCCAGTGATATTGGTGAAGGTTTGGGATGATAAGGGGAGAATAGTTATCAGTAAGAAATTTCCTTGACAGACAGCTTATGATTTGTATTAGTTTTGATTTTTTTTTTTTTTGAGGTTTGGTTTGACCCTTCCTGTTTGTTTGCTTCTCCTGGTCAACTATCTTAAGGCCATCTGCAGCACGCAAACTTAATGGACACTAGCTGTTTATGCACTGGCTTTTTAGGCAATCTGGTTTCAGCAATAGTAATTAAATGGTTAGGTATAACTCAAGTACTGTTTTCAGTTTCAAGTTATTTACATGGACAGCTTGCTCAGCAGACAAGCACAGGCAGAAACAATGTGTACAGTCTATTTCTGTTTACTGCAATGCTGTCTTTCATATACAGTTGTAGAGTAAATGTAACCTAATATGTATTGCCTGTGGTGTGAAACTTCATAGGTTTCCTTGCAATCATTACAAATGATATTCATAAACCACTGAATTGGTGTTGTGTCCATTGCCTGGCATTTTTCAGTAGCATGCCTCAGAAGAAAAATGCTTCATTGAATGGTATTATCTTGGTGGGGGGAGATGATTGGAGATGTTAGGGGTACTTGGTATAATGATACACACATGCTGATTATTGTTTCTGCTGCCACATTTAGTTAAGTTTTTCAGGCAAACACTGAGTTAATACAGCAGAACAAAAACAGATGCATTCCAGTGAAGTATGTTTAAATTGTTTTGAGTGGTTAGGATGCTGGCATATATGAGCAGAGTTGGGCTTGTTGTTAGGACCCTTGTAGATAGACCTGCATAGATACTATGTGGTGTATAATTCCTATACGTTCAGCTACCAATTTCTTATATATGTTGATATAATGTCAGTTTTATGTATTTGTATTCTCACTTTTTAATTTCTGTTTTGTTTGTCCTATGTAACTTAATCCGCATAAACCTGTAATTAAATAAATCATTGATTTAGTGCTGCAAGTGTACTGTCCTTTACATTCAAACTTTATCTTATTATTATACAGAACTTTCTAATATACTTATAAATATAGCACCATCAACAGGAAAAGGTTACCACTGGGTATCAGAGTATCTTTACTAAGTTAACAACTATACTAGTAAATACATCATATTCTGCTGACTATAAACAAATTTTAAAACAAATTCTTACTGTTAACTAACTTTAATAGAACTAAGCTATTTTTGGAGGGCTTCAAAATATAACTTTTGTTTTTGTTTTTGTTTTACAAAGTGAATAGGAAAGTATCTATCAATAAATAACTTTTCAATATTCATAGTTTCACCAAAAAAGTCTTCCAATCTAGCTGATGCCCTTTGATCCTCAACAATGTTGCCAAAGGACAAGCTGCCATGGTGTGGCTTGGGCACTGGGAATTAGTGGCAAATAAAAACACATTAACAACTGTATTCAAAAACTGATTAAACTCCCAGGGGTATCATCTTCCTCAACAAAAGCAAAGTAAGAATATATCTATGGGACCACATTTTTATAAAAAACTGTATGTGGATACATAAGCCTACATTTGAAAAGTACCTAAATAAATTTCCACAGATGGGTGTGAATAGGACCCCCATTATAGAACCATGCACCATTAAATGAGAAAACATAGTGCTTTAAGCAAAACTCAATTAATTTTAAAACTTGATATGCAGATATAATTTTATCCCCACAAAAATCTAAGTAGCATCCAGCCAAAACTGCATATTAGTATACATACTTTCATAACTACCCAGTAATAATCAAGCTTCCATTTTACAGAATGCGATCTCACCATTAACTCTCAAAGATAAGATAGTAACTTTTTGACATGTGCAAGGGGAGTTGAATTAAAAAAAAAAATAGCAACCTTTTCAGGGAACTATCCATACCCTGACATAATTGGCCCACCAGGGTGGGTTAATTGAGTTTTTGTGCAATTTAGCAAAGCAGAAAGAACAAGGAGTTATGATTTCTGGCAGCAGTAAATTCTGAACCATAAAGCAGTTAATATTTATATATATATATATATATATATATATATATATATATATATATATATATATACATACACACACAAACACACACACACACATACACACACACACACACACACACACACACACACACACACACACACACACACACACACACACACATTAATACCTCAGTTACATTTCAAAAGACTTGTCCCACCTCTGGGCATGCAGTCAGGGATGGCTTATAGCATGCATAATTTTAAAACTCTGACCTGCATGATACTGTTGCTCTTCCAGGATGCACTGATGTCAAATAATAAATAAAACAGTGGTAATGACTGCAATTTGGAATACAGCCCATCACGAAAGGATAGATAAACTTCAGAACTCTTGTGTATTAACTAGTAATGCCACAGGAGACTTGACAATATGAGTATGTAAGGTGAGGAATACAAACATGTACATGACTGGAAATATACCTGTGCCTGACAATCCTGTAAATGTTGCACTATAAGGAGTTACTTTATTGGAGTAATAATTTAAAGCACAGGTGGTTGTAAATGGAATGTTTTCTCATTACTGTTTGTATTTCTGCAATACTAACTGATGCTTGTTGAAGGCGAGTGTATTTGCTTGGCTAATGGAAAAGTGTTAGAGCATGTATAATTATTTATTTTTATTTTTTTTGTCACAGGATGAGAACTGCCACTGCCAGGAAATACACACATTAATGTGTACAGACTCCTTTGTTACTATTGTAACATGCTTACATGTTTAGATGGTCACTGAGTTTTTGTTACATTCTCCAAATTGTTTCTCTTGTTATGATGTTTTCTCTGTTTGATAGATGTTCATTGCCACTTTACTCTGTGTTGTACAGACTGCTCAGAGGTGACCTGTGCCTTGCATATAGAGCAATCTCTGACACAGTTTTAATGGAAATGCTGCACATTTACAAGTCAAATGGCACATGGGTCACTCCCTCAAAGGACCTTAACCTGATATGTGACATCAACAGAACTTGCTGGATAGACAGATTTGTCTCACAGAGGTTGCCCCATCTTTGGAACAAGCTTCCTATTCATGTTAAACAAAGCCCCTCATTGACCCTATTTAAGCTCAATTTGGACAACTGGAAGAGTAACCAGAAATGCAGCCTTGGGGTTCCACCTGTGTCCCTCTTGGACAGGGGCAATAGATGCTGATTTTAGTATCTGCTTGAACCAGACACCCTTGGGAACATGAGTTGAACTTGGCTAGGCTTGTAAGGCCCTGGGGCCATTAGCCTAGTAACCTCCTATGATCCTATATTCCTATATGTTTTTGAATCATACCACCATGTTTTTTTTTATTAGTGTACAGCATAGCTGCTTATACAGTCTTTAGCATATTCTACTGCTAATCCTTATTGTGAAGTTGGCTGCGATGTGAAGAGCTGTTTCCTGAATCTCAAAATCCATGCTCAGCACTTCTCATTGTGCATGCAAGTGTGGTGTGATGTACAGGCTGTCATGAATTCCAGCCATAGTGTAATACTGCTCTGAAATCAATAAAACAACTTTGCACCTTTACCAGATTTTAAACAATGACATTACAATTAAGTTGATTTTTTTTAAAAGGCAGCTGTTGTTCCTTTTTACCCATCTCCATCAAAAGCAAAAGAAAATATTTTCAAATTACATTGCAAAAATGCATAAATTTACCATATAGCCTGAAAAATGTGGGGTAAAATTAGATTTTGTATTTTTGACCAAAATATCCAAACTCTTTTTCATTCATACTGTCTTCAGTATAACATGTTATAAAAGAATTAAATACATTATTTCAACCTTCACCAAATGATTCCCTTATTTTAAAATTATTAAAATAACTGCTAGAAAAGTATATGTAAATATAACTTTTGTATCAAGACATGTAATTATTTTCCAGTGTATTCCAACTGGGAACATTTGTTAGTATAAATTTAAACCCTAAAGAAAGTGCAGATCTGTTTAGGATGTGTTAAAGTCTGAATCATATAAGCCAGTCTCAGTCTTAACCCGGTCTTATCATCCATGCTGACCCAGTAGTCACTCAGTTGATACATTTGGACCAGTGTGGGTTCACACCCCAATGTCAGAGTTTTTATTAAATAAAGTCTTTAATGGTATTTCAACATGCTGAGCATACAGGGAACCCTTTAGTAGCAGTCAGCCTGGATGCAGAGAATGCTTTTGACAGGGTAAATTTGAATTGCATATTTAAAATAGCATGCTAATTTAAGCTTCCACTGACATTTTTTTCAATTACTGGGAAGTACATATACATATACTAGGATTGCCCTTGAGTAAAAGATAAATAGTGAGCTTTCATATAGTTTTAGGTTGGAATGATGTAGGGAAGCCTGCTCTCCCTTCTTCTTTTTGTATATTACATGGAACCTTCAAATATTGTGATGCCAGTGGTAAAAGAAGTTACCAATTAAAAATAAAAATATCATTATATCTAAATGATTTATTATTTTGTCTTAGTAACCCTGATAGACATCTAACTACTATTTTTCTTAGAAAATTTTTGTATGATTTTGGGTCACTGAGTAAGTAGTTCAAAAACCCAAACAATAGCAATTAAATATATTCTAACTCAGTGGCTGAGGAAACAATTCCGATTCGTTTCATTAAAAAAAAAAAAGCATTAGATATTATAGAAATAACCCATGGCTGGGTGTGGGTGATGCTGGATTTACCCATAGTTGATGTGATTTGGTCATGATGGTGAAGCCCGAGTGAACAAACAAAGCCACCTGTGGGTAAATCCAGCATAACCTACATCCAGCCATGGGTCATTGCTATTATGCAGTGACATTATTTAAGAAAAAAAAAATACTTTTCTTAAATGATGTCATTGTGTAATGGTACAGATTTTCTTTTGCTTTAATTTTATGCCTTGGAGTTGCTTGATGTACTGCTTATACCTATGGGACATGCATTCCCATGCTTACACAGTACACCAGTGGTTTGGTGGGGAACGTGTTTGTAAGCTACTGTGTCAGCTGTGATGCCTTGCATGCAGGAAGAATCAGGTACATTTTTCATTTCTTTTTTGTTTTTGTTGTTTAACGTACATGATTCTTCTTGATTGCAGAACATCATGGCTGACTTAGTAGCTTACAAACATCTTCCAGATCTATATAATTTATTTGTTGTCTGAAAGCATACATCTTAACCTCTTAGAGCAAGAAATCTGAACAAAGCTGTAAATAATGGGGAGATAAATGACCAAAGTAGGGACACGTTTAATTACTGCTGTTGTAAAGTAAGAAAATTGATAGAATGACGGGTTTTGCATTAACATTAATTTCCTGGAGGGTATGAAGTCTGAAACTCCAATGTCTGTCATTACTTTCTAACTTCAACCTTCAATGGTTTGCCAAAAAAACACATATGCACTTTTATGAGAAACAGACCAAAATCTGAAGCAAAAGTCTGGGCATTCTGCGAAAATATGTACAGTTGAGATTTATGGCTGGAAGTAGTATATAACCATAAGAAAGTCTGGCTGCTCAATGACACTTAAGCGGCCAGACTTTTATTGTTGATATATTCTCGATTTAAAATAGGCGTGATGGTTGGGCTGAAAAATCAGTATGCATGTTTTTGAATGTTAATGGCCAGTCATTGTATAATTACTAATATATTTAACTCTGAAATTTTTAAACTCCGTACAGATTTCTTCTTGTAAAGTCAAACTTAAATGTCGGGAATTATTAGCCATTTGGAGAATACTTAACATAGAGTTAGACCAATGTCCAAGCTATATAAATATTTATAGTTTAATAAAAAACAAACACAGACATGAGCAAAGATATCACCACATTCCTTTTGATTAAAAATAGAGTTCTTGTCAAAAAAATTTCAAAAGGCTTAAGATTGTCTAAATTTCCTAATAGTGTTCACAAGAAAGATCCCCTCTATTGATAACTTTGTGAATTTCTGAATAATATAGGAGCATTACAGTTTTCGATGACTAGACAGAATGGAAAGAAATTGAAAGAGGGTCTATATTATATCATCGAACGCTTAAAAAAGCGAACACTGATTGATCGACCTAATTTAAGCGAAAGCTTACAATCTCAAACTGTCAGATCAGCGATATTTTTCCCAGGGAAAGAAATCGCTGATCCAAAACACATACACACAACACAAGCACACCAAACCATCAGAAATCCACACACATACACCTAAAATCTGATACCTAACCCTACACTAAACTATGCACACACCACTAACTACCCACTTACCTTAACCCAAACCCTAACCCTAAGGTCCGTCACTATCGCACACTCACCTCACCCGCTCCCTAACCCTAACTCACTTAAATCCGCCCTAACCCTCATGTCCACTCAATCGCACATACATCTAACCCGAGCCCTAACCCTAACTCATCTAAATCACCCTAACACTCACATCCACACAATCGCTCACTTACCTGAATCTGACCGGTAACTTTCCACCATAACACTGAAAATGCCGAAGCAACAGAAACGGACAACCAAATTCTTTCCCTAGGAAAAAATTTGAGTTTCTGCTGCTTCGATATTTTGCAGTTTCACAAAAATAAGTTAGATCAACCAGCGTTCGCTTTTTTAAGCGTTCGAGGATATAATATAGACCCTTGAAAGATATGAGCACTTAGATCAAAGATATCACTAATAGAATAACCACCTCAATTTATTTTACTTCAGTAAAGATTGACTATAATAGCATGCTTGAAAAAAACAGAGAGATATGTCAACACTATTTTAGTCAGAAGGAGGAAGATGAAGAAACGAAACAGCGTCAAGCTAAGATATGAAAGAGGGATTGTTACTGCACTTCCTAATGGTAGATTCAGTACAACAAATCAAAGTAGGACTTCAATAAGAGTTTCTTGTGTATTGATGCCAAACACAAAACAAAGACTTTTAGGACCAGAAATATTTTTACATACAGCACACAGCCAAAGCAACAGCAACAGACATTAACAGCAAGAAATTCGATTCAAGTCCAGTTAGAAAGAAATTCAGACTATGACAGCTACCATTATTTACATCAGAGGAAGAAGACATCAGAGAGGGAGAAGATAAACTCTGCAATATATATAACTTCAGTTGTACTGCATTTATAGATCTACAAATAGATATGCTTAAAGGAGAGGTGTTGTCTATTTCATTGGGAAGAGCAGACTTAACACAAATGCTCATTAAGCCAAAATGTTATACACATAAGATGAATGTATAGTATAGCATGAGTTTGTCTTATTCTTAATACGAGGGCACAGCTCGCCCTGTACAGCTAATGATATGGTTGTACAAGGTTTTTTTATATAGCTTAGCATATGCTTTGGTGTTTTTTGGGTTTGGGGGTGCTTGTAATTTATCTAAGCTGTTGCTTATTAGAGAGAGGTTAGTCGTGAAATAGTTTTTAAAGGTTTTTGGTTTCACTGGATCCCCAGATTAAATTTTTATTTCAAGTAATACTGCATTATGGTCAAATGTGATGAGTGAAGGCATTACACACTGGGTGATGAATATCATCTCCCCATGTTCATAAGTACAAGGCCAAGGATGTTTGTACCCCTGGTAGAAGAATGGATGAACTGTTTCAGGATGCTGGTGTTAACAAAGTTTAGGAATCGCTGCACTTGTGCATTAGAAGTTGAGTAGGATTCCCTATCTATAGAGGGGTAATTGAGATCTGCCATGAATATCATATTGGGCTGAACGGTGAGGGATTATAGTACATTGAGATAGGTAGTATGGGTTTCCCTGGGACATGGAGGGGGACCTATAGGTTGGAAGGATATGGTACAAGACCTTCTTTGTGGTGAGTTGCACACATATGAGTTCCAGTGGGTCATACACTTTACCTAGTCTGGATGTGAGGCTGGTTTTAATATAGACCTTTAGTTCCCTCCTGTGCAATATCTGGTTTAAAGGTGTGAAAGGCATTATAACCTTACATTGTTGGGGTACTCTCTGCGACACTAAACCATGTCTCTGTTACTGCACAGATGTCTACACTCTCCAGAATGAGGAAGGTTTGCAGTGAGTGGAGTTTCATATTAAGACTTCTAGCATTGAGAAGTATTACCTTCATATATTCCTTCATAGGTTAAGTTAATCAGTAGATTTATCACTCTGGCATTGCCTATAAAAAATTTGTCTGTGCTCTGGTTTGCCTCAAGGGCTTAGCAGTAGAGCCATTGACTACAGTGTTACTATGTGCAACTGTGGATTGTGTTTTAACAGAGTGCTTACATGATGACTGACAACCATTTATTTATTTCTTTGATTGTACTGGACAGGAGGTCTTAGTGTTTTAGGAAAGTTACTTCTAAGTGCCTCAGCATAAGTAGCTTTATGTGTAGGTTCTTCACCCTGGGCAATAGGTGTGGTGGAGTTATCACTGACAACCTTTCTAGGATTAGTTTTTGTTGTGTGAGAGAGTTTTGCCTCCAACATTAAAGTGTACAGTGAGTAAGTTCAGCCAGGGCTGGCACAGCAGCAGGTCCAAGATCTTGTTAACTATTCTTTTAGGGAGCATTTAAAGGGGGGTGAGTTAGAAAGAGTTCTTGTGCCTAGAGATAAGCAGTTCCATTTTTCTGCTACTTAGTATGAGTACAGGCTTTGCCCAGGAGATTTATTTGGTTTATTTATAGTGAGACGTTGTTTGTCTTAGGATTTAAGATTCATTTTAGGGAAATATATGTGGGTTAAAGGGGTAAGAGCTCAGCAGGCTAATGGTTTATGTATGATTTCATGTATTGTTCTAAGTTGAAAGTAGGAGAGGTATAGGGGGAGTTCCAGCCAGCTAGGAGTATGCAGAGCTTTGCAGTGATGGGTAAAGGAGGATGAATTAATAGCAAACTTGGCAATTTTGTTGTAGCAACTTTCAATTTTGTTTTTATGGAGGATTGCAAATTGGTTAGAATTGCTGCTGCATAGAGTAGGGAGGGCAAAAGGTAGGTTTTGGCTAGAGTTTTGTGGGCATGCTCAGAAAATGTTTGTTTCTGTATAGCATGCCTAGTTTGTGATGGATTTTCTTAATACTGCTTTGTATGTGGAGGCCAAATTTAAGATTACCATCTGTTATAACTCCTAATAGTTTGGTATGGGTGGACTACTTCAATTTCAGTGCCACTTGCCGAAAAGATTTTGAAAGATGCATTGTTAGGGGTGTGAGATTTGGGGGTAAACAGAAGGAGTTTGTTTTTTTTTGGAGGGGGCTGAGTAAGAGTTGTGCTCTTGTAAGCCAGGTTTCAATGGAGATGACTGCTTGTTGAGTGATTTCTTGGAGGTGAGTTAAGGTGTTTGAATATGGTGGAATCATCTGCATATTGAATCAATGTGCTTTCACAAGAAGATAAGTGTAGGTTATTAATAAAAATATTGAAAAGTAAAGGGCAAAGGATGGATCCTTGTGGGGCACCTGTGGAAATGGAGATATGTAGAGATGGATCCTTGCCATTTAACAGCTTATTGCCTGTTGGCAAGGTAGCTAGAGGACCACTGGAATAGATGGAAATGATATACACCAGGTGGAAATTGTATTGAGAAATTTAGTGTGAGGCACTATGCCAAATGCTTTTGATAGATCTAGAAATACTACAGATACAAGTTTATTAGAGTTGTGAGCTTTATTGACAGTGTCTGTAAATGTTAGTAATGCAGTGGAGGGGCTGTGATCTGGGCAAAAGCCATGTTGCATACTGGTGATTAATTTATTTTATAAGAGATAGTGGAGAAATTGTTGGTGTATACATCTTTCAAGGATTTTAGAGAGGGAGACAGGTTGGCTATGAGATGAAAACTTGTAATGTCACTGGAATTACCTCCTTTATGTAAGGAGATAATATGTGCTATTTTCCATAAGATTCTGTTATTAATCTATTAACAAGAATGCTGATTGGGTATGCTATTGTATCTGTAGCTAAATTTATGTGCTCCGGGGAAAAGTTGTCAGCTGAGGAGGAACAAGGTTTTAGTTTCCATAAAAGCTTTTTTTCTAAGAGTTATGGAACCTGGTTGAAAAGTAAAGTAGGTGGAGTTATCTGTATGTGTATTAGAAAGGTTATAATTAGGTGAGCTTTGTGGAGGTAATGTGCTACAGTCTAAGGTAGGGGAAGTTAGCTGCTTGGAAAGGGTGCATTTGGTGAGTTTGAGGTTAAGTTGACTATGCATAATATGAAGTATGTATTGAAATAGGTAGCTATTAACCAATATGTAGCAAACACTAGCAAGAACTATACATGGAGCCATACTTTATTTTAAAGAAAGAAAGACAGTTAAGTGCTTTCATCCCAAATGGGACTTCTTCAGAATTGCGATGAGTGTGATAAGCTGTTGGATATGTTTATAAAGAGCGGCTACCCTTTTGAATTCTTATCAGAAATTCGGGATTAAGTAGTGGGTAAGAGGCATAGTGGTATATATTATCCTTTATTATCTAAGCCTCACTCAATGGAAACTGAGCAGGTTAGTGAGTCCTCTATTACATCTAGAGCAGATATACATGACGGTTTTGGTAAATTTTTATAATAACCTTTTCCACTGATACTTATTGTTGCTCGTCTGGTCAGGATAAAACAGATGAACAGTTGTGGGTTTGGTTCAAGCAGCTTTATTACATACAAGCACATCGGGATTGAGGCTTAGTAAACTTAAATAAACTTATAAACAGACTGACTACTTGTTAACACTCTGGCTGTTCACTCAATATGGCACTGCCGCCTGCATGTGCTCTCTATATATACGCACATGCTCTCACTTTGAAATGCTTCTTAAAGTCACAACATGCACTCTGTTCTACACTTATAGTATTGTGAACTGTATTTTTGAAAATTGGTTTGTTTTTTTCCTCGGATGTCTAACTGACAGGTCTAAAATAGTTTACAGGAAAAACAAATATTTTAAGGATTTGTTAGAGAAAGGATATTATTATAATAAGAAGAATTGGATTAAACAGGGTATGTTTAAATGTGGGTATTGTGGACAGTGTAGTGCCATTTCAGTTGGAGACTGTTTTTATATTAACGGACAAAATTTCAAGTCCAGTGGTACTACAATTGTGACTCTAGTTGGGTGATTCATGTAGCATGCTGGAACTCCTGTCCTGCTTTTTACATAGGAAAAACTTCCAGAAAGTTAAGAGACAGAATTTATGAGCATGAGCTGAAAGTTAAAAAGGCTAACATTACCAATGCCCTATCGAGACATATCAGAATTACTAAAAACATTATTTTAAGTTTAGGGTTATTGAGCGCATCAAAATGGACTCTAGTGGCTATGTTATTGAAGAACATTTGTTGGTGAGAGAGCTAATTTGGCAATTAAATTTAGATGTCATGGCAGCCCTGGGTCTAAATGCGGCATGTTCTATTAGATCAGTGCTCAAACTTAAATGCTTACAAGTATAAGTTTAAACTATAAGCGTTTTATCTAATTTTATTATATGGCTTTGAGTTATTTACATTTTGGATGTGAATATGAGGCTTGTCTAGTTAGTTGTTAATCTATGTCTTTTTTAATAAACAATTTCATTGTTTGTAATATTTGTATTTAATTAAATGTGTTCAAGTAATGTCATGTGACTTGATTGCTGTATATAAGTGGATTTGTGTTAATTAGTTCTGAAGAAGTCCCATTTGTGATGAAAGCACTTAATTGTCTTTGTTTTAAATAAAGTGTGGCTTTGGGTACATTTCTTGCTAGTATTTGTTACATATCAGTTAATAGTTGGTCTGTGGTTTGTCCTGTTTTTTGTTCCTTTGGTATGGCTATTGAAGGTGGTAATGGCAGCAGGAATTTGGAGTTTCTTTCTGGACTTGCCTCGAGTATTAGTGACTTAACCATCTTATTACAGCAAGTGAACCAACAAATACAGTCAAGTAGGCTAGTTCATAATAGGTCTCAAAGACTGTCTGATGGACATTGGCATAATAGTGGTGAAAGCCTTGATTTACTGCTTACACAGAGAACTCCTATCCCATCAACTCAGTTGTCTTCTACTTCAGGGAATTTTAATTTTCAAATATGGAAAACCAACAAGTCTGAATTGTATAAAAGGGACATTGTTACGTCTGTTGAGCCTGCCCCAGAAACCCAGTCCTTGAGTGTACAACTATAGAACTTTGAAACTAAGTTATTTGCATTTAAAAAGTTGCAACTTGATAACTCTTATTTGTGAGAGAATCTTAGATAGGTTCATAGATTAGTACTAAGCTGACTGCCGTTGAGAGCCATTTTAAGCCTAGCCAATTATCCCTTGTGAGACTCAAGCCCTGCACCTTGTGTTTGTAAGGCAAACTCCTTAACCATTAGGCCACCCTCCCAATCTGCAAGTTAAACTAGTGCCTAAGGGACTCCATTTTTGGAAGATCCCTAACGGAGCAGTGAAAGGCATAGATTATTATAATGCACTTGTGGATGTGTTTAATAGGGCTTTGTGTGAAGTGATGGAGCTTATGGTCAAACAGAATGATCTGATCTTAGAAGGTTTTTCTATGGAACTATATAAGTTGAATATGAATATCACTGAAGATGTGTTTTTTGAACATTTTTAAACCAACTACACTAATATTTTCTGTAAGGTTGACCAGAGCTGTGATTTAATTCTGCAAAGAAAAGTAAAAAAAATTCAAAGGGATTTGGTAGGGTATAGGGATGGGCCCAATTACCCAGATCCAACCAATAAGGAAGAGCTACTAAGAATGAGCCATGGCAATGACCAATCGTATGAGTGGAGGAAATAAGGGACACCAAAAATGGTGGTCAATCTCCAAATGGTCAACATCCTACTGAACAGGGTGAATCAAAGGGGGCTGAAAGAATTCAAGAAAAATATACCAAAAAACGGGACAAAGACCTAGAAATAGGAATTTTATCAAAAACAAGGTGCTAAGCCAAAAACATATTTGGGGAAAAACAATGTTCAACAGAAATGGTAAGGGAATTTATTTGTGAAAGGAGTATAAGTGTGTTGAAAAGAATAGAAGTTCCCATTAAAGTGCGTAATGCTAACAATTTCAATGTATATAACTGTTCATTTATGTCCTTCGATACAACCTATGCAGAGTTATTTTCAAAAAGGGATGAATTATGTCCCTGCCACTAGAACAAATGTGAGGAAAGCTGTTTTAAACTTGAAACTATTTGTTAGAAAACTTAACCTAACTTTATGGTTTAATGGAGAAATTTCTAAAAAATAGTTCACATATGGGTGTGAAAAATACTTTTAAAAAATCTAATACTTTCAATCCCCCCTGAACCATAATTTTTTTTGTTTGTTTGTTTGAAAAGCTGTGTGAAAGGGATATATGGAAATTTATAAATAAGCTGTCCACAGAAAATTTTATAATCTAAGATCTCAGGAGCACAACATTTTTCAAGAAATTGGTCACGACAAAAGTGTAAGGCTGACAATATGTGTGGGTTAGTCATTATGGACACTAATGATTACATTAATAGGATGAATAGTTTATTACTTACTGATACATATGTGAAAATATCTAGAAATGGACTTCACATTGCCTATGCAAAGACTGATATGGAGCTATATGATATGTTAATGAAAGGGCAAATCAGAAAGGATGAATATGATTTTATAGAAAACAGAAGACCATTGATAGCAGGGGTCTTTGGGATTATCCAAGATACATAAAAGTGTGACTGACCCAGCCCTTAGATAAACCATGGATGCCAACAGAAGTAAAACCTATTTTAATTGCTAAATTTCTGGATGGAATATTAAAAGAATCTGCTGGGATGTTGTCTCAAATTTGTCGTGATTCTTGGGATTTTTTGACTAAAATGTCTGAGACCACATTTAGAAAGCATTGTTCATTGGTAACAATTGAAGTGTGTAACTTACATTCTGTTATCCCAGATTCTGAGGATTTGAAATGGTTGGAAGAGATCTTATTCGATATCAAAGCCTTACCTCCGGATCATACTTATTTAGCTGTGAGCTTAATGGACATGGTTTTATCTAACAATTTCTTGTTTTTTGAGGGATAATTATTTAAGCAAATTAATGAAGTAGCTATGAGGGTGGCATGTTCCCCCAGCTTTGCTAATTTGTTGGTGGCCTATTGGGAAATTAACTTTATTTTCAACACCGCTTCAAAGGATGTTGGATTTACTATACTGGCTTTTTGAACGATATTTTTATTGAATGGACTGATACTGAAGAAAGGCTCATGGAATTTTTGAATATATTAATGTCTCTACTTCCTTTTTAAAGTTGTCTTATTCCTATAATGTTGATTCTATAGTGTTTTTAAATGTAGAATTACACAAGGATTATGAAAGGGAGTGCCTTGTTTCAAATATTCATAAGAAGTTCAGTTTTTACAACAACAACCTCCACTATCACAGCTGTCATCCGAAATTTCAGAAAAATTCCGTGGTCAAAGGCCAGCTAGTGAGATTAGCCCAAATGGTGTCTGATGAAGTTGTCTTTATTGTGGAGTGTGATACGCTGTTGGATATGTTTATAAAGCAAGGTTATCCTTTTGAATTGTTATCAGAAATCAGGGATGAAGTAGTGGGTAAGAGGCATAGTGGTATATATTATCCTTTATTATCTAAGCCTCATTCAATGAAAATGGAGGAGGTTAGTGAGTTCTCCATTACATCTAGGACAGATATACATGCTGATTTTGGTAAATCTTTTTAATGACCTTTTCCATTGATACTTATAGTATAGTGAATGGTATTTTTGAAAATTGGTTTGTTTTTTCCTCGGATGTCCAAGTGAAATATCTATTGCCGGACAAGCCTAAAATAGTTTACAGGAAAAACAAATGTTTTATGGATTCGTTAAACAAAGGGCATTATTATAATAATAAGAACTGGATTAAACAGGGTATGTTTAAAATATGGGCATTGTGGATAGTGTAGTGCCATTTCAGTTGGAGACTGTTTTTATATTAACGGACAAAATTTCAAGTCCCAGTGGTACCACAATTGTGACTCTAGTTGGGTGATTCATGTAGCATGCTGGAACTCTTGTCCTGCTTTTTACATAGGAAAAACTTCCAGAAAGTTAAGAGACAGAATTTATGAGCATGAGCTGGTAGTTAAAAAGGGTAACGTTACCAATGCCCTATCGAGACATATGAGAATTAGCCAAAACATTATTTTTAGTTTAGGGTTATTAAACAGGTCAAACATCAAACGTTTATCAGTGATACCTGAGTGTGGAGTGTGTCAAAGACCTTTGCCAAGTCGAGGTATATTGTGTGCACAAATTTGCCCTTGTTAATGGCCCTGGTCACATTTTTGAAGAAATCTACCAGGTTTAACAGGCTGCCCTTGACTAAGCTGTTTTGAGTTGGATCCAGGGTGTGGAGGTCACCCATGTTTTTATTTATGATGATACATTCCATGGCTTTACAGATAAGGTTGGTCATACTTATAGGTCTATAATTCCCCTGGATCTGTTGCTATGCCACCTTTATGGAGGGTAATAACTGTTGCTTAACTTCATTCCGCAGGAACAAACCCAGTGGTTAGGCTAAGATTGAAAAGGGCACTTAATGGTGATGCTAGTTCATGTTTTACTTTGTTTAGAAGACAGCCTGGGATGGTGTCTGGTCCCATAAAAGCTTTGTTTTTTGCCTTAGACAAGGCTTTAATGACTTGCTCTTTGGATATTTAGAGTGGGGGGGGGGAGTTGGGAGCAAGGCTTGTGATAAGTTTAGAGGGGATAAGGGAGTGAAATGTCCACCAAATCTGTCCGCTAGCAGGTTTGCTATCTCTGTAGGATCAGTATCTGTGATACTGTTAAGTCACTAGTCTGACACATGCTTGTTGCCTGCCTTTTAAGCTATGCACATAGCTGTAAAAGGCCTTATGATTATCCTAGACTGTGACTGCTAAGTTTTTCTCAAAGTTACCCTTAGAGGATTTGACATGTCTTATTTGCCTGTTGAAGCTAGGATGCTTTTCCATTGTTGGGGCCCCACCTTATTTTTCTTAGACAGCAACTTTTTGCATTTTTTGTAAAGTTTGTTGGTGCTGCATGTCCACCAGGACAGCTTTTTTTTTATTATTCTTTCTGGAACAGCCAAGTCTGTACACTTATACAAGTGATTGTACAGGGCTTTAGTGAAGCTTTGGTGTAGTTACCACTTACAGCTGGGGTGAGGGGAGCTTGGAATGCATTTATGCCTTCCCCTAGGATGGTATAGTTTGCTTTGCAGAAGTTTTTTAGTCTGACTTCTCCCTTTGTGAGTTCTGTTAGTGCCAGTTCAAAGGCAACTGATTTGTGGTTAGATTTAACTAATGAGGGTACAGCAGTTGTGGTGGTTAATTTGTTTGCCATTGTAGTGAGGACCAGATTTAGTATGTTTGTTTATCTTGATGGGGTTTGAATAATTTATTCCAGTGAATTTGAGTTAACAAAATCAAAGAACTTTTGCACTAGTGAGTTAGGGCTAGAGTAGGTTTCCCATTTGACAGTGGAATAATTGCAATCCCCCATGACCAGAGAGTTTCACAATATTTGGACTGACTCCAGTTTGGTCAAGTAGGCCTCATGTGCATCATCATCCATGGGGGGGGATCAATAACTAGCTATGACATGAATGGGAGTCTTACCCACAGTAATCTGAACTTGGAGTAACTTCATGGAGTTGCCCAATCTACCTAGTCGGGATGTGAAATTATCTCTAATATAGATAGAAACACCACTTCCTTTGGTTCTCATACATTTTTTGCACTCTGAAGGTGTGGAAGGCATTGTAGCCTTGCAAGGGCAGGAACCAGGTTTATGTGACAGCACAGACATCTACATCCTCCAGTGATATAAGTGCTTCCAGTGTGTGCAGTTTTTGGTTTAAGCTCCTGACGTTTAGCAGCATAACATTTATTTTATTATGGTTGGCAATTTTACGTTGGCAACTTATTTATTTATTTTTTATTTTTTTTATTTTACATTTGTTGACCGGGCTAGTCTAGCTGGACATATATCCGTTTTCAGTAGAGGCCCGGGGAGAAAAGCTCCAAATACATGCAGTAAGCAATCATTAACAACCAAAAAAAAAAAAGCAATAGTAAACAAAATACAGAATGATACAATGGTAAGCATGTGTAAGACTAAAAGAGAAAAAAAAAAAAAACAAAAACAGACTAGCCAACTCAAGACCAGATTAACAAAAAATAAATGAAACAGCTGTTTAAAAATAGAGATTTCAGGTATGCAGGATAAAAAGTAAGATTAATAAAAAAAAGCAGATAAGGAAGCCACCAGATGGCATAACATGGAGAAGAAAAAAGAATAGATCAAATTTATGGAGGATTCAAAATAAGGAAGTAGCTGGTATCACTAAGTGTGACATTTAGAGGCACAGTCAGGGGAGAGTGAGTGAAGTTAGGAGTAAGGGGGAAGTATTTTCAGTCAGGGTTAGCACAGGGACATAGCCAGTGAGTTTTAAGGTGCTCTTTGATATGTTTCTTGAAAAGGGATGTGAAGTCTAGGTTAGTTATTTCTTGAGGGAGTTGGTTCCAGATTTTCCTGACAGAATTTGAAAATAATGAGTCACCAGCTTTATTGTAAGATTTAGTCGAGGCTACTAGGCTACTAGGAATTTATTAGCAGAGCGGAGTGTGGCTAGGTTTTTATAAGGGGTAATCAGTTTTGTAAGGCTAGGGGTAGCATCAGGGTAGTAAAGGGACTTATGAATGATAATTAGTTGTTGATAGAGTAGGTGGCTATTAAGTTCGAACCAATCCAGTTGCCTGAGGTTGAGACAGTGGTGAGTTCTGAAGGGAGTAGCAGTAATGAATCTAGTAATACTGTTATAACAGGTAGAAAGTTTGGTAATGTTATTTTTTGATAAGTTAGTATATATGGCAGAGGCATAGAAAAGAGTGGAGATCAGGTGGGTTTGGGCAATGGTTTTTCTAGCTGCTGGGGTAAGAAAGGGTTTAATTCTGTAGAGAGTACCTATTTTTTTGTTAACTGATTTAATGGTGTTGTCAATATGGTCATCAAAATGAAGACGGTTATCAATAGCAATACCTAATAGGCGAGTGGTCATATCTGGGTTAATACAGGTAGCATTATTAGAGGAGATAGAGAAAAAAGGTGTGGAAGATTTGTGAGTGGGAGAAAAGAGAAGAAGTTTTGTTTTCTTGGGATTTAGAAGGAGGGAATGTTCCATAAACCAATTTTCAACTTTATGGAACACTGTTTGAGTTAGGGACTGGAGGGAGGAAACATTATTAGCAGCACAGATTAAAGTTGAGTCATCAGCATATTGAATGCAGATGGGTTGGGGTATGTTCACATGTAGGTCATTGATAAATAGAAAAAAAAGCAAGGGACCTAAGATTGAGCCTTGTGGAACACCTATGTTTACTGGGAGTAAGGAAGATAGGTTATTATCCCATAGCACTGCTTGTTGCCTGTTTTGGAGATAACTCCTAAACCATTGTAGTGCTTGTGAGCCAAGAGAATAGAGATTTAATATGTCAAGAAGTATGTTATGTTTAACCATGTCAAAGGCTTTTGACAGGTCTAGGAATAGTGCAGAGGAGAGGAGATTATTGTTCTTATTATTATTTATAATGTCAGTAAAGGAAAGGAGGACAGCTGTAGTGCTGTGGGAAGGTCTAAAACCATGTTGACAATTGGCTAGAAGTCTGTTTTGTAGAAGGTAGTTGAGAAATTGTTTGTGTATGCATCTTTCCATAATCTTTGATAAAGGGGAGAGTAAGGCAATAGGTCGAAAGTTTGAGAACTCAGTAGAGGAGCCCCCTTTATGTAGAGGAATTATATGAGATATTTTCCATAAGGTGGGGATTTTTCCTTCAGAGATAGTTCTATTAATAAGTATGGATATGGGGTAGGCTATAGCTTCAGCAGCAATTTGTAGGTATTCAGATGGGAGTTGGTCAGCGGATGGAGTGCAAGGTTTAAGTTTCTTGAGAAGCTTATAGATAAGAGATGTAGCTACAGGTTGAATGTGAAAGGTGTTAGAGGAGGTATTAGAAGTATTAGGTAAGGTAGAAGTAGATGTGGGTAATGAATTAGCTAGGGTTTGAATAACTTCTGTAAAATACTTGTTAAAGGCATCTGGGATCAGAGTGGAGTTGCTAAGGTTAAAGCCAGAAGAGGTAGGAATAGTTGGATTTCCTGGTTTAAGAAGTTTGTTAATGCCTGACCAAAATTTTTGAGGGGTTTGTTGACTTGTTTGTTGAAGGTGAAGATAAAATTCCTTTTGTCTGTGAGAGTATCTTTCTTAGTGGCATTTCTTAATTGTTTAAAGAGGAGGTGATCTGATGGACATTTGGTAGCTCTCCATTTAGCCCAAATTTTATTTCTAAGGATCATTTTGTTCTTAGTTTGTTTCGTTAGCCATGGTGCCATTTTGGATCTTATCCTCGTAGTGCGAATGGGAGCATGAAAGTCAAGGATCTGTAGAAAATTGGTATTAAAGTAGGTCACTGCTTCATTAAGTTCAAGGTGAGTTGTGGCAACCAGTTGCATGCTTTTAATTCAGCAAGGAACAATTCAGTATTGAAGAATTTGTTTGAGCGGGATGTCTTGAGTTTATGGGTAGTTGGGATATGCAATTTTTGTCTAACAACATATGTGAGCATATGATCACTAATATTATCAGGGAGTGTTCCTGGAGTGTAGATGTTAGGATGGTTATTAATAAGGATCCAGTCCAGAGTTGTTTCTTTTTTATTAGGTTTATGAATTCTAGTTGGAGTGGTTATTAATTGTGAGAACCCATAGAGATTTATATGGCTAGTAGGGTTCTGGGATGAACAGGTTAACCAGTCAATGTTGAAGTCACCAAGTATTATGGTTTCTTGGGGTAGTTGGTTAGAAAGTGAATTAAGTAATTCCTCAAGGATATGAGTATTCTTACCGGGGGGAAGGTACAAACAAATTATATAGATTGATTTATTGTTGTTAATTTGAAGTTTGAGGGATAAAATTTCGGCTTTGGAGTCTAGAGATGGAAGTTCATTATAGAGAGTAACTTGAAGATTAGATTTATAGATAATGGCTATTCCTCCGCCTTTCTTCTTTATGTGGTCACATCTAAGTATATTAAAGCCAGGAGGGGTGATTTCTTGGTCTTTAGTAGAGGGTTTTAGCCAAGTTTCTGTGAGACATAGAATATCAAATGAGTGTACGTCTAGGAGGGAATGGAGGTGGTGAGATTTATTATTTAAACTCCTAATGTTAAGGTGAGCTATTAGAAGGGAGTTGCCTGAATTAGTACATGATGGTGGTATTGTTGAAGACATATTACTTAGATTTAAATTAATGTTGATGTTAGGACCAGGGTTGGGATGAACATCTCTGTGTAGGAGAAGGTTCCTCTGTGAAGAAAATTGGGATTTAAGGATCTTTGGTATGTTATACGGATACCTTTTGTTTAAGTAGTATGACTTTGTTTTTGAGACCTTGTCTAAAAAAGGCACTTTGGGGGAGGCAAGAGCCTTTACCAGCAGCTGAAAGCTTAGTGGTGCCAGGTACAAACCATCTCTAGCAAAGCAGTGAGGTTTTTCAACCATGTCATCCCAGGCTGACAGAAACTGGATCCCCTTTGAATAAGACCAAAGACTAAGCCAATTATTAAAATCGAACATTTTTTGTTTATACTGTGTCATCATTCTAGGTGAGGCTAATATGCTGCTCAAGGCTAGGGACATACCTGCCTGGGACACAATACTTGGAGAGCTCAGTCATGTCTGTCTTCATAATGTCTGGTGAGGTACGTCTCAGATCGTTTACTTCAACATGAGCTATGTTGGAGTCATAATGGTACTTGCTGCCAAGAGACCTGAGTGCATGTGTGATCTAATGAATCCTGGCACCGAACAGACAGCTGACCATGACTTTATCCTTATCTAACCTGGTGAGTGAAACATCCGTGTGTCTCACTATGGAGTCTCCAATTACAAGAACATTTGGTTTTTGAGAGTTACGCCTTAAGGGCTTGGTAGGTGAGACACTGGTGTTGTTATCCTGGCTGCTGAGGTAACTATGTTAGTTGTAGCAGTCTTTTGTTTTGGAGGTCTCTGGTGTTTCAGTAAGTTTTTTGAGAGAACCTCTATGTATGCGGATATATGTGCTGGATGCCTACTATGTGTATGAGTAGTGGTACTATATGCAGGAGTAGTGGTTGGTGAGTTGATGACCTCTTCAGTGTTACTGTTTTGAGTGAGAGAGCAGAGATTCAAGATTCTTGACGTAGATACATCTCTCAGATTCTGTACTAGAGTGAATTATTAGTAAAGGGGTCTCACTGTACATGAGGCAGTTGCTACACTGCCTCAGGAGACCCAAGTCAACAAGGCTGTCAGGAGAAACAAGGGTAGTCCAATTATCCACAATGCTAAGTTGGAATAACTGTTATCACAAAGGGTGTGCTTTCAGGACTGATCTAGGAGGTGCTCTGTAGATGGGTATTTCTGATGAGGGTTTTGGCTGGTGGTTTAATAGGGGACAGCTCACTAGCAATACTTCTTAGATCAGAGATGTACTAAAGATGAAGATTACACTAATGTACTACAGCTGTATCTAAGCAAAAAAATTGTCAAAATGATCTGCCTGGCTATGGTGCACAAGTGTGCGGCAGTGAGTGGTGCTGTGTAACATGCAAACAAGCAGAAACAGTCACAAACACAGGGCTTAAATACCAGAGGCTAAAAACTTAAAAAACAACTTTTAAAAAACTCAAAAGAACCAATGAGGGTACTTACTCCAAGTCCTTGACCAATCACCTTTCACCAGTCAGGTTCCAATCAACACACATCTCTCACAAGGGTGCAGAATGGCCATTTCCAATCATGATGGCTTAGAAAATGTGCTCAGAATGCAACAGACACTACAAACAGACCCAGATGCAGCAAATTTATTTCCAGACTATGCTACAGCTGCTAGCTACACTAATTTAGACGGGAAACACTAGAAAAATATTTAAAACAGCAGAAAAAACAGCAGTGAGACACTAAAAATGTGTTAATCAGCAGAAACACAGCAAGGAGAAACTACAGAATGCTTTAAACAGCAAGCAAATTAGTTATTTAAAACAATGTTTGGTGGGAAAACAGAGGAACAGAACAGATGCTTTGCAAATAGTGAAAATAGCGAAAAGGCTTTGCTATCTTGTAGGTGAGTATAAGCCTTTTTATCACTATTAACTTGTTTCTTGACTTGGTTTTGTAGCTGTCTGAATAGTTGCTAATTTTTTTCATTTTTATTCTTTTGCCAGATTAATATCCGATTATTATATAATGATGTTTTCAAATCTTTTTTCTTTGACAGTAATTACAGGTGTGGGATTAGAGTGTTACACTGGCTGAACATGGAGATATAGTGTTTTATAATGTGTATCAAATGAAAAACTGGATGTTAATAAGGGTTTTGAATAATTAGGGGAGATTCTATAAATTCTCTATGCTTTGTAGCATAGATGTATAAGTGTTATTATGTTAGTTGGTAAAGGTGCAGTGAATAACTGAGGGTTATAATATGATGCCAGCTTTTTTATGACTGAAGACTAGTATATCAGAGGTGTAAGGGAGTCTATTGATCATAACAGGTGAAGAAGAGGATGAGATAGCTTAAGTAAGAGAATAGAATAGAAGCTGATGTTTTGAGATAGTGTAGGTGAAGATAGACCTGTAGGGTGGGATACTAGCTCTGCTGACTTTAGGGATAGCAAGCAAGGTCTTGCATTGTTCTCTGTCTTAGGGGGGGTCTATATTAAAAGATCAAAGACACATTCTTTCAAATGCATCTTGGTCGAACATAAAAGGCTGAAAACGCAAAATATCAAAGTGGCTGTTAAGCGAATTCTTTCTCTGGGAAAGAATTCGCTTGGCCGCTTTGGTACTTTGCCATTTCAGCACTGTAGTGCGGTCTCGGAGTTGATATATTTAGGTGGGGGGGGGGTGAGGGGGTGTAATGTTTGAAATTGTTTTTTATTTTATTTTTTTTGTTGTTGGAACAGTGATTCTGACACTTCGACATGGTAAGCGTTTTCTTAGATAGGGTCGATTAATCACCACTCACTTTTTTAAGCGTTCGGTGATCTAATATAGACCCGTCTTAGGGGGAATCTTAGGAGGAGGTTTTTCTCTACCCATGGTTCCTTTGAACCTATCCTCAGTGGGTAAATGAGCAAATGCTGGAGATGGAGGTATATGCTAGCCAAATGGTATACGGCTGTTACAGTTTCAGTAAAGAAGGAAGTGCTCTTAGCTGCAGAAATTAATATTGAGAAAACATGAGATAAAGAAATATTTGAGAAAGAGGTTTTCATGGCTAGAGATGAGTTTGCTAAAGAAGGGAAGGAAATGGGGGAAGTGATACTAGTGAAAGGAGAAAACAGATGCAAGAGAAAGATGTATAGGATAAAAATGGAAGACGAGTGAAGGGCAGATGGAAAAGATAGGATATGTAGAAGCAATCTTTCCCAGAGCTAACAAGGACAGGAAGGAGGTAATAGAAGATTGCATGGAATATATTGATAGGATGAAAAAGGAAGGCGAGAATTGTGATGTACGAATCTAACTGAAGCATGAGGTCAAGTAAGGCTAAGTTACTTGGCAGGTGTAAATTCCTAAATAGGATGTCAGGAATCACATAAGGTAGATATTAAGAGTTTAAGGCTAGTTAATGCATGGGGTTGCTTTAGAGATGAGTAGAGGTTATACTTTTCCACAGTAGGTGCTTTGGAGAAGGGAGGGGGTTATACATTTTTCTAGAGACAAGAAAAGGCAAACCAATGGTTTATATAGAATATTCATTGGTATGGTGTCGGCAGGGGAAATAAAGGACATCATGCTGATATAAAGAGACGTGACAGACCACAATACAACAATTACAGATTAGAAAGCTAATTTTGATGTGGAAAAATATTTATATGGAATCCACTGTATTTGTTGGATGTAAGACAGGTCCACTGGTTACTAGAAATGGGAGAACAACTGAAGCAGAAAAATAAAAGTGAAAAGGGTTAACGAACGGGATTTGATAAAGACTTTATGAAGAAACAGATATTAAGGAAGAGGGAGTAAGAAAAGAGGCAGATGAAAGGCTGGGAGAGCTGGATGAAAGCTTATAAATGTTCTATGAAAGCATTATGCAATCACAGAATTAGATTGGGACTATAGTGAGCAACTGAAAGTGCAGCTGAAGGAGATGAAAGAATCAGATACCATGATGGAACTGGCTAGATGAGGCACACAGGGTGGGAGCTCTGAGAAGTGCATGCACACTTATTATGCTATTAAAACCTCAAGGATCAGAGGAAAGCGGCATGGCTAAGGGATTATCTGGGGAGGGGACAGAAAAGCTGTACATAGGCCAATTGAAAAAGGGAAAGAATTAAAGGCATGCTATGAAATGCTGTAATTAGGACAGATAGGTACTGATTTATGTTATGGAAAACAACAGGCTTGGCAATGCAGAATGTTCAGAGAGGTGAGATGAACTGAGATGCTGGGGGCTAGTTGAAGTGATGCAAGAGATACTGACAGGTATAAGGTAGATGGTTTGGATAGATTCTACGCAGATTTTTATAAGAAAGTGGGATTATAGTTAAACGAAATGCTGGCAAATCTATTTAATGATATTCTGAATAAGGGGAAAAATGCCCAAATCCATGTATGAAACCATGGTGAATATCTTATATTAAGATAAGATAAGGGGGAATAAATCAATTCCAGTAGCTACAGGCTAATTTCTTTGTTTAATGTGGGTGCAAGAACATTTGCTATGATTTTATCAAAGCAACTTAGACACTACTTGCCAAACGATATTGGGAAGAACACCCGAGTTTAAATAAGGTACGGTCTTCAGCTGATCACTGGAGAACACTGATTTTGTAAAGTAGAAATAATTTCAGGGAGTGGTGCCATAGGAGTAGTACTGACGGGTATTTAGAAGCTTGTTGATTGTGCAAGGTGGAAATTCTTTATTCAGTAAATGAATCAATACTCTGCCATATTCCATGTGGGTGGTAATAACCATAGATGTACGTCCCTGACTACATAAAGAGGGACATCATAGAATTCCCAGATTATGTATCCTGGGAAGGTATGAGCCTACTACTGAGCAACATTCTACCTTCTCCGAGAATGATACCACTATATAAAACAGAATGGGATTGACATTAACAATCGGCTTTGTTAGTGGTGTCATTCTAAGGGGGGTCTAGTATTTGTCAGCTTCTGAGTATATGATCGACAAATCATGCTGTTTTGCCAGGGATGGTCTACACCTGTCCTCACTAGGCTTTCAAATATTGGAAAAACATTATCATCTCCTATAGTGCCTTTTTCAGACAATGCCAGTTTGATAAACCTTTTGACATAGTCAATTCTCCTCAAGGTAAAACAAAAGGTGTTACTGCTCAGTGATAGGAGTCTCAACAAGAAGCTGCACTCCTGGAAGTGCTCCTCACCATGGAGAGTGTTGATAGTTACTAAAACATGGTTTAAAGCTGCAAATCTGCAGAAGGCATCTCAGCAGTGCAAGGCTATAATGCCTGCTGCACAATTAGACCAGCTACCACACAAGACGCAGCAAGTGATGACATACCAGTCTATATAAAACATAAGCACTCCTCGGTACTAGACAGACAATATTAAATGCTTGACTTACTCCCTATACCATATCCTTGCTAGCTATAAGTCCTCAGCTATGACCCAGAATAACCACACCACATACTTTAATGTACTGGGGTCACTCATAATTCAGCCAAACACCATATTCATGGGTGATTTCAACTATCCAGCCATAAACTAGGACACATATACAACCACTAGCATGCAGGCTCAAAGATTGGCCTGTTTTTTCAGTGCATACACCTACTAGGGATGCAAATATCTTGGATCTTGTACTCATAAATATGAGGGAGTGTTGCACCCCCCTTGTGTAATGTCCTCGCTGCTTGGATTAGATCACAAAGTGGTCACCCTTATAATAAATATAAATCCCAAATTCCCATCAAACCCCAAAACCTTTAGGATCTTTCCCAAGGCTAACTACATCCTATTCAGTGATGGCATAGCAAAATTCCAAGCTCTCAAAACTTAGAGAAAACTTGTCTTATGTGGAAGTGTGTATGGAAACCCATTATAAGCATGTAAATAACTTCATAGCAAAGGCAGTACCAAACTAAAATACAGGTCTATATCACGTCTGAAAAAAAACCCTTTCAGTGAATGGCTCTTCGACGGATTAAAACCAGTGAAATCTAACTCCCACAAATGACCATTTTAGCAATTTTTTTCCTAGGGGAAAAAACGCTTGACCATCATTGGAAATTTGCCCTTTTCTCCACTGTAGTGCAATCTCGGAGTTGGTATATTTAGTTAGGGGGTGTGGGCACACAACCAAACAGCCTTTAACAATGCTCTAAACACTCATAATTGGACCCCATTAAAATCCCTACCACTAGAAGAGGCAGTACACTATTTAATAAGACCTTCCTTAATACCCTAAATACTTTAGCCCCACTTTGATACAAAAGAACAAAACTCAATCATGCTCCCTGGCTTACCAGTCCAACTAAACAAATGCTTTGATCAAGAGACTAAGCCTGTAAAGAATAGCATAAAAGCAAAACTCAAGCAAATGAAATTCATTTCAAACAACTTTGTAATAAAGTAAAGAAATTAGTCAAAAATTATAAGAAAAACTACTTCTGACAACAATTATCTTGCTCAAGAAATAACCCAAAAAAATTCTGGAAATCAGTCTCTTCAGTCCTTTATCCTGAGACAATACAAAACCCATCACCTTTTCCAGACAAAGGCCCACAACAAATCGCCCATATTTTCAACTCCCACTTCATACATAGCATCTCTAAACTTGTCAATGAACTCCCACCCAAAACCAAAGAAACCTCTGACAAGATAACCACCTTAAACTCAGCTCCTTAGGATTCCAGCACACAGCTCTCATTCCACAACACCCCAACAATTCCAACTTTCTCCCCAAAACCCGTGCCCACCTCTCTAGTACTTAAATTAGTAAATAATTTAAGAACTTGTTCCTTAACTGCTGACAATCTCCCCTCCAAGTATCTTAAACTTGGTGCTAAAGCAATAGCTTACCCTATCAGTATCCTAATTACTAGATCTATCTTAGAGTCCGAAATCCCTCAAATTTGGAAAAAGTCCATTGTAACCCCATTGCACAAAGGTGGAAAAGCAAGTGACTTAATTAACTATCATCCCAGTTCCATTCTCTCTCCGTTATCTAAAATATTAGAAAAATGTATACAAAGTCTGCTACTAAAACACCTCTATGATAACAATAACCTTGCCCCTACACAACATGGTTTACAACCTGTACACAGTACTATAACAGCCCTACTGTCTTTTACTGATGCTGTGAACAAGACTTTGGATACTGGTCTATTAACATCAGTACTTTTACTGGACCTGTCCAAAGTATTTGACACAGTATGAAATACTAAACAAATTCAGCAAGTTGCAACTTTAAGATGCTTTCAACATACCCTTACCTGGTTCTCAAATTACCTGAATAACAGACAGCAATCAGTTAAATGACAAAACAAACAATCTGGATACATACTCAATAAAGCAGGTGTCCCACAGGGGTCTATTCTGGGACCCTTGCTTTTGAATGTGTTCATAAATGATCTTCACTCTCTCTCTCTTCAAAGTTCACTCATCCAGTATGTTGATGATTCTACTATCATATCCTCCTCCAGTAACTTATCCGGCCTCCAAAACATAACTCAAAAGGCCTTTACCAACATAGAAATTTGGCTAAATGAATCACAACTTTTTATAAACCCCAAAAAATCCAAACTACTATTGTTTCCATCTAAGCCACCTCCACATGACTTTAAGATTTATTCCCATAATAGCACCGAAATTGAAGTAGTCAAGTCAGAAAAATTACTAGACATTACTATCAATGATAAACTACCCTTTGAGCAACATATGCTAAACTATACAAAATACCCTTTAAACTAGGCAAACTCTACAGACAGAAGTTATACATGGATACAAAAATAAAACTGGCTAATACTTCCATCCCTTCTGTATGGTTCCCCCATTTCTACTAATCTGCATACATCCCTAAGCAACAAACTACAATCATGCTATTATAAAATAGCAAAACCCACCACTGGACTATTATACTAAACTCACCACTGTCAAGCCATTAAGGAATTAAAATGGCTTGAATGCCCCAACTTCCTTCATTACACCCAACTAACGCTAACTCATAAACTAAACACAGATAATTGCCCTTCTCCATTCTATCTTACAGTTCTACACCCCCACCAGAAATCTCTGGTCCACCAACAAAATCACTTCTTCAAAAAACCAATATGTCCCTGTTTACAAAATCATAGACCACCTTAAGCTATGTTTAATATATAAAAGTAGTATGACACCTATTAATTTCAAGAAAATCTTCCTGTGAAAATGATCTCATTTTCTATTATTTTTCTCCTCATAATCTCATTATCAGGCCATAATTGACCATTGCGTTAACATGCATCAAAATCCACTCATTCTCCTTACTTGGAGTGCCACAAAAAATATTCTATGTATACTACTAACACTAACTAGATTATGTAATTATTTGCATTTTATGTTTTACTAATCTTTCGAAAATTGTATATGCTTTAGAACTGTCTAAATATTTATACTCAGTGTATTTCTAATCTTTAGAACATTTGTGTAGAGAGCTTGGACCACTTCTGCAAATATAATATGGTCTTAAATAAGTCTTAATTTGTAAATGGAGATTTTCTGTCTGGGCCTCCACTGAAAATGGGTTTTTGACCCAGTGGATTTTCCTGATCAACAAATATCAATAAGTTAACTAAATAAAATAAATAAACATCTTTGTTTCTAAATACCCAAGATGCTTAATCTTCTAAAAGTAGAAAACATTCTGTTGGTTATCGCAAATCATTTGACTACACTGATAATCAAATGTGACTTGAATGACTAGCAATATTAGTCCAGTTCATATGAATTTGCTATCAAGTTCATGGTTTTCAGGGCAATTAGGATTCAGAACAATACCACTCCAGAAGAAGCCAGTTGCACTGCATATTCAAATGAACTAGTGATGAGTCCCCCCCAAAAAAAATCATGCCATAGAATTCCATAACAGCTAAGCCAGATGCCCAAGAGTGTAAGTGGATGAATTCAAACTGGTGGTGCATACCTGCCTGGTTGCCAGTAAATCCTTCATGTATCACAACGTCATGTAAATCAGCCAATAGCAGCAGCTGTTACAGTGCAGATGGTATACATAGGAGCTGTTGTACTATGTCGACAATAAACCACCAGTCCACAAAATGTAACATTTTATTTAACTCACCAGTTCCATTTCCCCTAGTCTGGGTTTCTTCTGGTCACATTTGCTTTTAAATAATACAGCTGTGAAATGACAGTACAAGGGAGTGCACTTTCTGGTCAACCTCTTAGGATGTTATCATCATGAACCTACTATACATAAGTAAGGAGCATGGACCAAAGCCTCCCATGTCATCAGTGCAGGAGAGCTTGTCCCCTCCCCCCCGCATAAATAATATTTTACATGTTTTTTTCTTGCTAAGGTTTAGCTGAGTCATTTACAGTTATACTTTGGTATCCTTCCGTGTGTGTGTGTGTGTGTGTGTGTGTGTGTGTGTGTGTGTGTGTGTGTGTGTGTGTGTGTGTATGGAAGAGGAAGAGAGAGAATAGAGACAGAGTTTTACTCACAGTGATTCCAATGACAATAGTCTTGAAAGAAGAATGTGTAGTAACACTTACAAAAACACTTAAAATAAACATGCACATGAATACAAGGTGAAGACTCTCTGAAAACCACTGCAGCATGCCTGCCTTAGCAGAAAGTTGATGCCTGTGTTACATGCATCACTGGCATAATCTGAATAAAGATATTCAGGTGTCTTGGATGTGTTAATTATGCTTTCTATAGCTGTCTCAAGTTTTGTTGTTGCATACAGCCCTCTTCTCTCATTTTTATTTCTTCCTGATATCACACCTGTAATTCTTAGGGAAATAATGTGCTGTAGAGTGTGAATAGCTTGCACATACATGAATGTATCAAGGAATATATGAAGTCTAATTTAAAATTCAGCTATAATGTATGGCCAGTGGCAATTGTTGGCTAAAAAGTGGGGGCACTTTGCCACTGTTGGACTGAACCATCTACCTGGAATATGTGCCAAAAAAATGACCAAATGAGCAGGTGCATGCACACACACACACACACACACACACGCACACACACACACACACACACACACACACACACACACACACACACACACACACACACACACACACACACACACACACACACACACACACACACACACACACCTGTAACAGGAAACACATTACTACATGCCATGCACAACATTACTCTGATGAAAGTTGTAAATTCATTAACATTTTTATGTAACCTCTGTGTATGTTTATACACTGTCTGTCTGCCACATTGTGGATGCATATCTACATTGGCTATGCCTGCTACTCTACTCAGTACAAATCCATCATGCATACTGCTATCTAAAGTAAAGAAGCTGCTTATAAATGAAATTAATTTGCTTAGCATGTGACTATGTAGCAACAACATAATTCTTTGTTTTATAGTAACATGCATTTATGACTATAGGTTGCCAGACTGAATCACTGGTAGTGATATCCCTATATACAGCATGCAAACTCGGTTTTGTTAGGGGTAGGACTGCCAACTGCCTCATAGCTATGTAGGACTTTGACAATATCCACAGAAAAGTCTCAATACCATCTTGGCAGAACAATTATGCATTGTTGACTAAATTTTATAGAAACTGACCCAATATATAAATAATATATTTTGTCTTCAGCGTCTGCCTGTCATGTCATATGATCAGGTTAAAGTCTGAGATGTCAACCATACTGAAAGAAATCCTGATGCATTTATTTAATTAAATTTAGACATCTAATCTCTTGACTAAACCTCCTCTTATTTGTAGTCTTATCAAAAGTATGTTATTTCCATAGTATTGACCTCACATGCAAGGTATTCAGCTGACATTCAGACCAAAAAAACACCAGTTTTGAGAGAAAAAAGTTAAAATTTATCTTGGTAATATAACATTAAATGCACTATCATTATCAAAGTAAACATTTTCAGGAATGGAAGTTTCTGTTGCCAGAATGAGCTCCAAGCAGAATGACATTAAGCTGTCTATTAAGGGGCATGCATTAGGATATCCTGATTTACTTTCCCTGTATTTGCCCAATTAAACTGTGGAGTTTGGCTTGGAACAAAGGACCATGGTTCATGGGACCAGACTTCAAGTTATTGCTTCCTGGTTTTGCTGCATCTTATGGAGAGTGCAAAGTGTTATGAGTTAGGACTTCAACTACAAAATGAAATCAACTTGAACCTATTTAGGGCTATTAATCAAATGGTGCAGTCTCTATTTCTGACAAGAACTCTTGCTCCAATGGTGTCAGCAAAAAGGCACATGCAATCCTCAGTGCACTTGGCACAGGATGGCAGTAGGTAGCATTTTACACAGCACTCCTCAAACAAATAAGGAAAGTGAGGTATGTTTATTAGTGAGATCACAGAATGTGTTACTTGAAGTTTTCATCTGGTCAACTGCAAACATGCCACCTACCAGCAATGAATAGCCTTTGATTCTGGCTACCAGCACTATCTGCTGTTGTTACTCCTGGCTTGGAGATGAATGATAGAAGAAAGTATTTAAATAGATGCATTTTCCTGTGTTGTGAAATTTATACCACTCATCATAAATGGGGACTTAAATGAAATAAATCACATTTTTAGCAAACTAAATTGGTTATCCAGAATCCTAACAAATAGGCAGTATACAAAAAAAAATGGTGATCTAGTGTACTCCCCACCCCCTGGTCCTTGTAATGTCGATCCTGATATGGCACTTTAAAGATGAATCAATGGTGGCCTAGTGTATCACCCAACACCTCCCCACATTGTCCCCATTTTGCTGTCAGTGCTGTTGTGGAACAAATTAAGCCCTAGTGTCTAATGGCTCCCTGCCACCATCTTCATGTTTGGTGGTTGAACACAGCCTTCTGGCCATGATAAAAAGATACCAAGCCTGCCAGGCTGAAACACAAGGAAAAACTCTTTATTGACCAAAAATACAGGTAAGCACTTTCGTGATTAACTTATCGCTTCATCAGACAAACCTTACCTGTATTTTTGATCAATAAAGAGTTTTTCTTGTGTTTCAGCCTGGCAGGCTAAGTATCTTTTTCATTTTTTGTTTGCATTTGTTATAGTTGCTGTGCCGTTTCCTGTGCCTGTTTTTTTGTTTGGCTTCTGGCCACGATCACTGCCCAGGTGTGGTGTTGATGGCTGTGCTGATCTACACTGCTGAGCTGTTTCGTGGAGAAAGCACATTTCTAATTAGCATATGCTCCTCCCACAGGATGCCTCATTAGCCTTCAGTATCACAAATATGTGCTCTGTTTAACTGGAATGCCCTTTAATGAGGGGTCCTAGTCTATAATGACTGCACAGCTAGCATTACGAAATATGTGGATTTATCAATGTTTAACCATTTAACAACCTCAGAAACTCATTTGTATTCTGTAAATGGGTGGGGATCAAATTAGTAAAGGCCTCATTTTTTCTCCAATTATAAAGACAGATTCATTCAGTAAGATATCTCTTCCCTGAAACAATGGGATGACCTGGGTGATTATTGATAGATTTATTCATTTTAGATATTTAAGCAGTAACTTAAAATATTCCACAAAAGAAAGCCTTATTATCATTATTATTACTATTATTATTATTAATATTATTATTATTTCAGGTGAAAGATGAACAAACAGACATTTACATATGAGAGCTTATTTACATCTATATGGGACCTCCTATGCAATTAAATGTGCCTCTCAAATAAACTTTAAGCAGAATCATCTTTTGTTATCAGAATGTTGACACTATAAGTCCTTTTCTCACTAGTATGACCACTAATGACCACTACAGACCTTTAAAGCCTAGAGGTAAACATCAGACCATTTGGTTCCCAAGTATCATAAGCATCTGTGGGGGGTCATGTTAGTAGGGAGGTAACTTAGGATTTGTAGGGGGGGAGTTAGTTTGGTTAATACTTTTAATCCAAAAACAAGAGTGCAGATAGCTTAGGGAGATAAAAAACGAACTTGCCAAACTTTGAAAGTTAATAATTTATTCCAAATGACAGTTGCCAAAGAAACACATAAACGCTTTCTATTCCACGCTGTGTTTTCGTCCACATTTATTGGTTAATACTTTTCTTACTGATGGCATCTGTCCATAAGGAGCAAGGGGCCAGACTGGTGGTAAATTTAAGATTTCTCTTCCAGTTGTAAATGTTTTGCTTGAATAGGGTCTGCAATTCCCTGGGTCGGTTGATGGTCCACTGTTGTGGAGGTGAATGACTGTTGTAGTCCTCCAGTCACTTGAGGCATAATCTGTTTCAAGGCTGTAGTTGAAGAGTGCCTCAAGTGGTCCTGCTAGGTCATGATTTATACTGTTCAGGATGCAACCAGGGATCTTGTTGGGACCCATGGAGGTGGTGTTCTTGGCTTTAGCCAGTGGTCCCTGCTGATAGCTGGGGGTAGTATGCTGGAGGGGAGTCCAAATGGTCAAACTGGGAGGAGTGGTGAATGAAATCTAAGTTGAATTTATCAGTCCGTTGATTTGCTACGTCACCCTGATTAGTGAAGGTGGTACTGTTCACAACTAGTTCAGCACACTGTTGTGTGTTACCTTTAAATTTCCAGACATAGCTGAAGAAGGCCTTGTGATTGTCTTTAACCTGCATGACTATTCTGACCTCATAGTTGGCTTTGTTGGACTTAATTAGACCTTTTAGTTTCTTGTTTAGTTTTATAAGAGAGCACTTGTCTTTAAGGAAGTTGCTCTACCTGATTTTGCCCATGGGTTTTCTTCTTTTATGATATAACCTGTTTAGGTGAGAATTTTACCAGTGGAGTTTGTTTATAGTATTTGTTTTGGGTTCTTTTCTGGTAGATATAACACCATCTATGCAGTTATTCATATTTGTATAGGGACTCCATAAATAATTCTGCTAGGTGGCTGTGGTCACGAAGTTAGGAGAAGCCTTGAATCTTGGCAAACCGCTACTTAATAGGATACAGTTTGCCTTAGAATAGTTCCTAACTTTTGCTTGATTAGCTGGGTTTTCTAGGTTGATTTTTATTTCACAGGAGACAGCTTTGTAATTGGACCTCACTAGTGAGTATGTGCTGGTAAATACCAGATCCAGTATGTTTGATCCTCTGGTTGGAGCTTGTTCTGTTGTGTTAATAATGCCTAGGAAGCACTGAGGCTATAATTTTGAGGCAGAGTACATCCCCCTGGAGGGGTAGTTATAGTCACTCATTACTAGGCTGTTCAATTGGACGGCGAGTGCCTCTAATAGGTTTAGGTAAGAGTCTAGAGACTCTGTGGGCATAGGTGGTGACCTGTATCTTGCCTTCATATGGTGAGAGACCTTATCTATGGTGACTTACATGTGAATGTGCACAATGGATCATACTGTTTAACCACCTTGGAGGTATATTTGCTGCTAACGTATATCAATATGCCTCCACCTTTTGTCTTAGTCTGTGCTATTGCTGGTCTAAATGTATGGAAAGCTATGTAGCCTTGCACTTCCAGAGTACTTTCTATAGCTTTAAACTAAGTCTCATTCATGACATAGATGTCTACATTCTCCAGACTGAGGAGGATTGAAAGTAGTGGAGTGGAGTGTTTTGTTTAGGCTCCTAGCATTGAGCAGTAACATCTTAAGATTTATTGTTGAACTTTTCAGTTTGTTGGTAGTTTTGTCTTCTTGGAATTGCCTAAAAATGGATATAAGGGGGATGGATAAATTGTTATCCACTATCTGAAAGCCTATGGGGAACAGGTGCAGCCCATCCTTGGTAAATGTGGTCTGCTGACTATGTTCTGCTGTACTGACAGATATTTGATCTCCCTGGAATGACACCAGAAACTAAGCCAATTATTCAAATCAATTATTTTATGTTCATACTGTGTATGCTTCTGCATGCAAGGCTCATACCTATCTGCGGCACATATTCTAAGAGATGCATTATGTCACTTTTCATAAAGTCCATTGATTGTACTTTGATTAATGATTTTGTTGTGGTGTGGCATAATATACTTTGTACTATGCCTGTATTTTGCTTAATGAGCTTCCTGTAGAAAAACATAATATTTTGTTCCTTTGCTATGAAAAATTCTGAATAGGATTTAGTATTCATTTCTTTGGCTCTTCTCCTCCTGTGAAACACGATAATATGTATACATAAAACATTCAATATGATTTTTTTTCAGTATCCAGGTTGGTTTCAACATATTATAATTTTACTCTAACATTATATTTACTGAAGCCTTCTGTGCATCAGCATTGTTATCACCTGCATTTGGATCTCTTTGTGTTCACTTTTTCACGGTGCTTTCTGAAGATTTAGACTATTGTGTCATTTTTTCCTGTCTCCATCTTGTTTATTACTATTGTCAGACATTGGCATGCACATACTTTACCTAAATTTGAAGACTGTACTTTATGAGGACACGGACTACCACAGTGTAATGACTGCATTGTGTAAACGATTGTTTCCACTCTCAGTTGCATTCATATGTTTTTAATTTACTCCTGATTCCTCCATCTCATTTCACTTCCTCATCAGTTATCTCTAGTTTAGCTTCTGCTTTATTGAATTATTTTCCTTTACATCATTCATTTTTCTTTTCTTGAATTTCTGCTTTGTCTAAGCAAGCAGCAATGCCTGGCTCTTCTCCAGGATTATTTATTGCTCAGTGAGGTAGTGGGGGCGTTCTTCCTTACCTTTCCACTGCTAAATGACTGCATTATATGGATTTTATATATATATATATATATATATATATATATATATATATATATATATAGAGAGAGAGAGATCAAATCATCCTGCTGATCCTGTTCTTCTGTTGAGTGTGACAGCAACGTCTTAGCATATTATCTCTTGATATGCTTAGTGCAGTAGTAATGTTATCCACATCTTCAGAAGTGTTATATTGTAGCTATCACAGCATATGTCAAATGCTGATGTGCTAGGAATCTCTACAAGTATTGATCAAATGATATATATATATATATATATATATATATATATATATATATATATATATATTTTTTTTATAATGTGTATGTATGATGTAGGTTAGTAATGTTGCTTCTTTCTATCATTTTTCAGTGTCATTTATTTTCAACATACAATATTAAAAACTCAAGTTCTTTTTTTTCCTGAAGTTTCTCTTCCATTTTTTCTTCTGTACAAGGAAAAGGAAAGTCTGATTGTAAAAAATACTTTAATGAACATTTCCTATTACAAAGCTTTTTTTTTTCTAATAAGTAAAACAATTATTTTTATGTCCACTTTATCTTTGTTATCTCATTGCCATTTTCCATACAGTTATATATGGGACTTACAAATGAAGAAAATCATAATTTTTCTAAACCAAGATGACCAGGTAGAATCCTTGCATATCAAAAGTACACAAGAAATAAATGTGCACATATGGGGAAACCACACAACCTGGCTGCTCTTGTGGACACTGATCTGTGAATTTTAGGTAGCAGTGAAAATAAGTCTATAAATTAATTAATGTTTACTTATAAGGCTGCAAAGATAGCAGAACAAAAGACTTGTCTTAATTTAATGTTTTTATTACACATATAAAAAGCCTTACCTTTTTGGCTGGAATACTTTTAGGCTTGAACTGATTGTAATTATTGCAATTTACTCAGTGACAAACATAGTTACTTAAAATGGACTTTTAAAGGAATTCTGCCTAGCAATTTTTGTAAATTAGGAAGTGTGTGTGTGTGTGTGTGTGTGTGTGTGTGTGTGTGTGTGTGTGTGTGTGTGTGTGTGTGTGTGTGTGTGTGTATGTGTGTGTGTGTGTGTGTGTGTGTGTGTGTGTGCGTGCATGAATGTGTCTGTATGTAATCTAGTGGCTGTAGTTGCACACATGTGAACATCATCATGTTGAAATGCCAGTTCTGCTGCTACTTCTCAGCTACCGATTCAGCTACTGTAAGGACAGCATCATTTATGGATAACTATGAGTAAAACAAATTAAAGAAGGAAACTTAGATGGCACAAGAGTACAACTTACTTATAGTGAAGCAACTGCTCTCCTTAAAACCATTAAGATAAGGATTTTAGTTATATATGTGTATGTCTGAGAATTACTCCAACCACCATCTCCTCTGAGATTTGTTTACCTATATGATGAAACATCTTGCAGAAAAACAAATTCCAGTTTT